>NC_090439.1:769862666-770165696 GCF_031143425.1 Pleurodeles waltl | reverse complement strand
AGAACTCAGAAATTGCACTGTATCCACTTTTTCGTGTGTCTCTTTTTTTCACTATTGTGTGTATCTGTAGATGTCTTGCACTATTCTGTGTCAAGCCTCCAGCTGCTCGACCACACTACCTCCAATAGAGCATGTTGGGATTGAAATAGCAAGCCCGGTCCACCCATTGGTGAACCCCTGGACCCTTCATATGGTATTGGCATACCACATAAAGGGCCAGCTTCCGGACAGTATGGCACTACACTGTGTTCTTCCCTTTGTGTAGTACAGCACATAAATTTGGATGCTATGCTGTTTTCAGTGGAAAACTAGCAAATCTAGGCCAAACTTTCACCTGTAACAGTATCTGAGTGATCCTTGTGAAAAAAGACCTTATGGTTAGCCCCCACCTCTTGCCTGGTATTTTAAGTGGTCTCAAAGTTGTTAGTGCCCAGGGCCCTTGCTAACCAGGTTCCCTTGGCCAGATCTCTTTCCCTAAAACTGTTGTGATGCATTGGCACAAATGGAAACACCTTTAGCTGTCACTATAAGTCCCTAGTAAATGGTACTTAGGTACCCATGGCAGGAGCACAGATTGAGCCACCCTTTAGGGTCATGCATCGAGAAGCACCCAGCACTGACATTGCAGGCTGAGTTTTCTGATGCAAGCCTGAAAGAAAACCTTGACATGGCACACAGCCTGTATGCCCTGTTTGATACACACTGCATGCACTATAGGTAGGTCACTCATCTGTAGGCCTTCCAGCCCTAAAGCAGGGTGCACTATTACACATGAGTGGGCATAGATGCATGAGCAGTATGCCCCTACTGTGTCCTTGCCAAAGCTGGGACATAGTAAGTTAACAGAGCAGCCATTGTAATGCATTTTCTGGACACTGGTCAGAACAAGTTTCATAGCTACATGATGGCTACTCTGAACATTTAGTTTTTTAATATCGAACAACTCAGAACAATAAATCCAAACTGGTACCAGTATTGGATTTATTATGAAATGTACCAGAGGTTGCCTTAGAGGTGCCCCCTACAAAAGCTAACTACCGTGGCATGGTTGCTGGCCAGTCACAAACAGCCTGCCATCAACAGACAAGATTCTGGAACCCTGGGGTGAGAGATCCTGTTTTCTGGGTCCCAGAACAAAGCCCTCCCAGGTGGAGGTGCAAATACCCTCTCGCTCAGGAATGTGCTCTGCCCTGCTAGCGAGCTTGAAAGGGCTTACCGCCCTTGAAAGTGGACTCCCAAGCCTGCTGCTAGCAGCAGATGGACACTCCATTGCAAACCCCCACTTTTGGTGGGAGCAACAGTGGGAAACCACAAAAAGGATAGGAGGAGTGGTCACCCCCAGCTTGCACAACTCCTAAGGTGTTGCATGTGCGGTAACTTCTCCATTTGATTTTCCTCCATCTTGCATGGAAGGAAAATAGTAAATCAGGTATAGGGAAGTGACCTCTGCCCACAGGAAGTGATCACTTACTGGGTGTGCCACCCTAAGGTAGATGACCCATTGGTCACTACCAGGAACTCACCTAAACACCCACTAAATACAGTAATTACTGGGCAGCCCTAGACCACGAAATTAGATTCCAAGGACAAAAGAAGACCAGCAACAAAGAAGATCCAAGGCTTGAGAACTGAAGGAGAAAAGGTGCCAAACCCTGCCTGTTGTACGTAGGACTTGACAATCACCACTGAGGGGTTGCTTGGACACTGGATGAACTCTACAAACCCTAGAGGACCTCCACTCTTTGAAAATCACCAAAGATCTCCATCCAGAGTGAAGGTATCACTCTCCTGCAACCCAAGACCAAAGACCCAGTGAAGGCTACTTCACTGACTGGCTGCTGACAAAGAAACTGGATGCCATAGCCAGACCAATCTCCACCTCTTGGACCACGAGGACAAACCCTGAAAGTGTGCTACGTTTGGTGGCGCTGTGCTCTCCAGTGGCCGAACCAAACAATAGCCCTAGGTACTGGTCACCTAACGTCAGACACCAAGAAGGAGAGTCCATTTCGGACCGTTAAAGGAACAGGAGGAAGCTCCAGTCAAAAGACCTTCAGAAAGTATCAGGACCTCCCACCAGAGTGCCCCTGCAGACCTGCAAGTGACCCTCAAAGAGACCTCCCTCCTGCTTCCAAGGGCACCTTTGTGCAGAGCTCCTGGCTCACCAATTCGCTCCTCACCCTGCCCCGTGCTCTGTACCAAAGAACCAGCTGTGCCCTAAGGTTCCCCCACCCCTTCCGACCCTGACACTTGTAGACCACCCGTGCAGTGCTTTTCCAAGTGGTCCCCCGCAATGGCCTGGCACCAGCTCCAACGTCTTTCTGCAGCTGCTTCCACCAAAATGGGGAGCAGCCCAAACTTCTCCAGCTGGCCCATAGTGCCCACCGATGACCTTGACATACCTGCGATAGGAGACATTGGGAAGCACATTGCCTGATTTTATATGCATTTTCAAACTCTTTTTTCCTTTGATTCCTCTGGTGTGTAAATACGCCCAAAAAGACTATTTTTATTAACACTTCAAAAGTTCATAACTTAAAAAGGTCTTACCCAATTTTGATGATCTTGGTCTTAAAAATTTTTTAACAATCAGAATTGTTTTGTGAATTCGTCTCACATTATTCTTTTGAGTGTGTGGGCTCATTTATTGATACTGTGAATACAACAAATGCTTTGCACTTCTCCAAGAGTAGCCTAACCGCTCAACCAATCTGCCACAAAAATTAGAGCATTAGATGGTCTGTTTTACCTCTTTAAACCAGCATGTGGTTGCCTGCCCCCCACTGCACAGTATGCTTAGTTTTGAACACTACATAGAGGGCCAGAGTAATACATTTGGTTTATCAGCAGTGGGATAAAGGCTTTGCATTTGCTGCTACCACTTTGTCAACTTTGTGAGCATACAAATAACTCTCCAACTTGTCTTTAGCTTAATTGTTTTCATTTTTCAATTGGCTAGAACTTTTTTTACAAATTTGTAAAATAATTGTTAGGGCCCTGGTTAGATCCCTACAACAATAGCAAAAGTATAAACGTCCTTACTTTAGTAGGTCCCAGGTTTAGTAAATTAAAACATGTCTGATGCAGAGAGCCAGAGGCAGGAGCTCGACCTGGTCACTTACTAGGCATATAGCAATGACTAGTTAAGGAGGCTCTGAAGACTGTAATGGAAAAAGCTCTTGTGTTGATAAGCTTAGGCTTCTGGTGGCCCAGCAAGAAGACGATATCCCCACTGATGAATTAGATGATGAAGTATCCAGGGGAGAGGAGGACCCTGTGGGAAATGGGGATTAGGGTAGCTCCTCTACCCAAGGCATTAGTGTACCCAGAGAGGAATATCTGGTCTTAGCCAGGCTGACCAAAAGACTGCCTTAAAGAGTCAGCTGTTGGAAATTGAAAATCAAAGAAAATAGTTGGGCCTAGGACCCATCTCTGGTGGCAGCATCCAAGTATTGAAAGAGAGATCTTTCAATATTAAACTCCAAAATGGAGTTGTCCCTCCTTTTATAGAAGGGAATGTGATATAGTGAAATGGTTTTCTGCCTTTGAAAGAGCCTTGATTTGGTGGGAAATTGAGAAACAAACACTGGGGCACAATGTTATTGGAGTTATTTATAGAAAAGTGCAGTTATAGGATCCTGATACTGAATGAGGCAGATTCTAAATCATATGAGCTCATTAAGTGTACCCTGATTGTGGGCTTTGGATTTCCAACTGAAGAGCACTGCATAAAGTTCAGGGAGGCTCAATAACCCAGAGCCAAATGTGGGTAGAGTTTGTGGACTATTCAATAAAAATGCTGGGTGGTTGGTTAGCTGGTAACAAGGTACAAGAACATGATGGGCTGTATAACCTATCCATAAAGAGCATCTACTGAGTAATTGTTATAGTGAGAGGCTACCTCAATACCTGATAGACCAAGGAACACCTTCCCTCAAGAGCTGGGGAGGAAGGCAGACCACTGGGTCAAAGCAAGGGTAACCAAAACTACCACTGGTGTGAAGATACAAAAGAGGCCAAAAAGCACCCCCCCCAAGAGAAAAATATAAGACAAAAAATAAAGTCTTCTCAAGGGCCCCAAAAACCTGCACAGGAGGGTGGGCCCAGAGACTCCTCACAGTCTAGGGGTAGGTACAAAGGAAATAACTTTGATCCCAACAAGACTTGGTACTGTGATTGCAAAAACGGAGGGCGCCAAACTGGAGATCCTAGCTTTAAGAGCAAAAAGAATGCCTCTAGCCAACCTACAGTGCATGCAGTTGCTAGTCTCCATATGGGATCAGAGGTGTGGCCTGACCATGTCAGTGATCTCACAGAGGCAACATTAGTCACTGAGGGAGGGGTAGAATTACCCTGTGCTGCCTGGCCAAGTAACATACAAAAAATACAGGTAGCACCCTTTAATTACTGGAAAGAAAGTGGAACCACAGAGGGACACAGGATCAGGAGTTACCATGGTACCTCAGCACTTGGTCCACTCAGGTCAGTGCTGGTAGGGAAGTCTTATCCTGTTACAAATGCTGACAATGAGACATGGTTCCATCCCATGTCTATGGTAACATTTGATTGTGGGGAGTAGTAGAGCAAAAAAAGTGGCTGTGTCTTCATCCATCCCAGTAGATTGCCTGCTTGGAAATGTCCTGGAGCAGTCGCCCTGTGCTGATGTAGAACTGAACACCCATGCAGCTATGCTTGGGATCCCAAAATCGGCCTGTGTCAAGACTAGGCAAAGAATAAACTTCAGAAAGAAAAAGGACGGCTGGATCCTAAAATAGTGGACCAGTCTCCCAAGAGAAAGGGCAGGAAGACTGGGGAACCAGCTTCCCAACAGATCACTAGCCAGAACGCCTCCTCCCAGGAAGAGGACTTGCCGTTCCCAGAGGGAACTGAGCCTGCAGAGCTTTGGCCTTACCACCCAGAGTTGTTGGGCCCAAGGGGACCCTCTAGGGATCATCAGTGCCAGGGGCAGAGAACTTGCCCCATTTATGTATGCCTGAGGCAGCAACCTGCACAGGAAGAAAAAGGTAGTGTAAGTTGTGCCCACAGTGTTTATTGGGAGGATGGACTCCTGTTCACTGAGGCCAAAGACCTCAAGCCTGGTGCATCCAGGAGGGTGATAGTACCTTACGAGTTCGGAGAATTTCTCTTTACTTTAGCCCATGACATTCCCTTAGCGGGACATTTAGGCCAAAACAAAACTTGGAGTAGGTTGGTTAACCACTTCTACTGGCCATGAATGTCTCAAACGGTGAATTAATTTTGTCAGTACTGCACTACCTGCCAAGCCAGTGACAAGAAAGGACGCCTTTTATCCCTAAAGAACATCAGGGCATAGATACATTCTGGTGGTAGTGGATCATTGCATTAGATATCCTGAGGCTATACCCCTTAGGACCAGTACTGCTCCTGCAGTTCTAAAAGCTCTCTTGGGTATTTTTAACCAGAGTAAGGATTCCCTAAGGAGGTATTATAAGACAGAGGTTCAAACTTCATGTTTGCATACTTAAAACATATGTGGAAGGAATGTGGTGTGACTTGTAAGTATACTACCCCATACCATCCTCAAACAAATGGGTTGGTTGAGAGATTTAACCCAGACCCTAAAAGGCATGGTTGGAGGACTCCCTGAAAAACTCAGAAGGAGATGGGATGTCGTACTTCAATGCCTGCTTTTTGCCTACAGGTAAGTGCCGCAAAAGGGAGTAGGATTCTCTCAATGTGATTTTTGTTTGGGCATCCTGTTAAGGGACTACTAAGTCTTGAAAGGGAAGGCTGGGAGAAACCTCTCAAAGAGCCCAAGCAAGACATTGCAGATTATGCACTTGGCCTACGTTCAAGGATGGCAGAATACATGGAAAAAGCCAGTCAAAATCTTCAGGCCAGCCAGAAGCTGCAAAACCTCAGATATGACCAAAAAGCTGCTATGGTTGAGTTCAAACCAGGGCAGAAAGTTTGGCTGTTGGAGCCCGGTGCTCCAAGGGCCCTCCATGACAAATGGTCTGGGCCCTATCCAATTCTTTAAAAGAAAAAGGGTAGTCACCTATTTGGTGGACTTAGGCAGTTGCTAAAACCCTAAAAGAATCAAATATGCCAACCGCCTAAAAGTCTATTATGATAAAGCTGATGTTATCATGCTCATGGTTTCAGATGAGGGACGGGAAGAAGAGAGAGATCCTCTCCCTGATCTCCTCTCTAGCAACACACATGATGGTTCTGTGGATGGAGGGGTCTTATCAGATGCCCTCACATAACCACTTGCTGATTGCAGGCAAGTCCTCAACCAGTATGCTGAGTTTTTCTCCCTGACACCTGGGAAGACTGATTGGTATACCCATGATGTGGACACTGGTTACAGCTTGCCTGTCCAAAACAAAATTAACATACAGTCAGATCATGTCAGGAAGAGCATACAATCTGAAGTCAAATAGATGTTGATTTGGGTGTCATTGAACCCTCAGATAGTCACTGGGCTAGCCCAGAAGATTTAGGGGGTCATTCTGACCCTGGTGGTAATTACCGCCAGGGCCGGGGACCGCGGGAGCACCGCCAACAGGCTGGAGGTGCTCCCTTGGGCATTCTGACCGCGGCGGTTCCGCCGCGGTCAGAAGAGGAAAACCGGCGGTCTCCCGCCGGTTTTCCGCTGCCCTGGGAATCCCCCATGGCGGAGCAGCTTGCCGACCCCCTCACCGCCATCCTGTTCCTGGCGGTTGACCCCCTGAGTCCCCAATCCTCACTCAAAAGGAGAGAAAAGGGAGATGAGGTTTTGTGTGGATTACGGGGGCCTCAATTCTGTAACCAAAATCAATGCATACCCCTTCCTGATACCTGATGAGCTTGTTGACAGACTAGGGGTAGCCACATATATGAGTACTTTTGATTTAGCATCAGGGTACTGGCAGATTAGCCTGACCCCAGGAGCAAAAGAGAGGTCAGCATTCTCCACTCCTAGTGGGCATTATGAGTTCACTGTTGTGCCCAATGGATTAAAGAATGCACCTGGTATGTTCCAAAGGTTGGTGAACCAAGTCCTTGCTGGGATGGGATCCTTTAGTGTTGCTTACCTAGATGACATAGCTGTCTATAGCTCCACCTGGCAGGATCACCTGATCCACCTAGGGGAGGGTCTTGAGGCTCTGCAAAAGGCAGGCCTCACTATCAAGGCTAGTAAGTGCCAGATAGTGCATGGTATAGTTCTTTACTTGGGCCACCTGGTTGGTGAAGGTCACGTTCAATCCCTCCAACCCAAGAATCTGACCATTCTGGCTTGGAAAGCTCCCACAGCCCAGACACAGGTCAGGGCATTCCTTGACTTGACTGGGTATTATATAATATTTGTGAAGAATTATGGCACCATAGTTGCCTGCCTCACAGAGTTAACCTCTAAGAAAATCACCAATCGCCTTTGTTGTGGTTTGAGATTTAAAGAAGCTGAGGTCATACATTTTTGGCTCTCACTTCATAGTTGAGACTGACCACAGGCCTCTCAGATGGCTACAACAAAGGAAGGGTGAAAATCCCAAACTGCTTAGATGGTCAATTTCCCTACCAGGGATGGACTTTCAAATGGAACACAGACCTGGGGCTGCCCATGCCAATGCATATGGCCTTTCCAGGTTTTTCCACTTAGATGATGCAGACTCACTAGGGAAAGGATAGTCTCATCCTCATTTGCTTGGGGATAGTGTGAGAAAGGGCTTCCTTGGTCATGGTTAGCTCCCACTTTTGCCTGGTATTTGACATGGTCTCAAAGTTGTTAGTGCCCAGGGCCCCTGCTAACCAAGTTCCCTGGGTCAGATCTCTTTCCCCAAAACTGTTGTGATGCATTAGCACAACTGGTAAGACCTTTACCTGCCACTATAATTCCCTAGTAAATGGCACTTATGTTCCCAGGGCATGCGGTACTAAGGGTAGGCTTCTAAGCCTAAGGGTAAGAGCATAAATTGTTCCACCCGCTAGGGCCATGCACCCAGAAGCACCCAGCACTGCCATTGTAGGCTGTGTGTACTGATACAATCCTGAAAGACAAACTTGACATGGCACTCAGCCTTTGTGCCCTGTCCACTATGCACTGGATGCGCTATAGGTAAGTCACCCCTTTGCAGGCCTTACCAGCCCCAAGACAGGGTGCACTATACTGCATGTATGGGCAAAGATGCATGAGCAATATGTCCCTACTGTGTCTTTGCCAAAGCTGGGACATAGAAAGTGAACAGGGCAGCTATTTTAATGTTTTTAGCTGGACACTGGTCAGTACGAGTTTCACAGCTACATGATGGCTACTCTGAACCCTGGGTTGTTGGGTATCAAATAACTCAAAATGATAAATCCAAACTGGTGCCAGTATTGGATTTGTTATGAAATGTACATAGGGGTTGCCTTAGAGGTGTCCCCTACAAAAGCTAACTACCCTGCCATGGTTGCTGGCCAGTTACAACCAGCCTGTCATCATCAGACAGGATTCTGGAACACTGGGGTGAGAGATCCTGCTCTCTGGGTCCCAGAACAAAGCCCTTCCTGGGTGGAGGTGCAAACACCCCCTCGCTCAGGAATGTTCACTGCTGTGCTAGTGAGTTTCAAAGGGCTTACCGCCCTTGAAACTTGACTCCCAAGCCTGCAGCTAGCAGCAGATGGTTCCCTCCATGGCAAACCCCCACTTTTAGTGGGAGCAACGGTGGCAAACCACATAAAGGATAGGAGGAGTGGTAGTCCCCAACTTGCACCACCCCTGAGGTGTTGAATGTGATGTGACATCTTCATTTCATTTTACCTCCATGGTGCATGGAAGGCAAATAGCCAATCAGGTGTAGGGAAGTGATCTCTACCCACAGGAAGTGGTCACTTAGAGGCGGTAGACCCCCTAAGGTAGATAACCCATTGGACACTACCATGTACTCCCCTAAATGCCTACTAAATACAGTGTTTAGTGGGCAATCATAGACCAAGACATTAGAATCCAAGGACAAAATAAGACCAGCAACAAAGAAGACACAAGGCTCGAGAACTGAAGTCCTGCTGCACAAAGAAAAGGTGCCAAACCCAGCCTGCTCTGGACTCGTCAATCACCACTGAGGGGTTGCTTGGACACTGGACAGACTCTACAAACCCCCAGAGGACCTCCAGAGTGAAGGCATCACTCTCCTGCAACCTAAGACCAAAGACCCAGTAAAGGCCACTTCACTGACTGGCTGAGAACCAAGGAACTGGACATTGCAGCTAGACCAAATTCCATCCAACAGATTGTTAGGACAAACTCTGCAAGTGTGCCAAGCTTGGTGGCACTGCACCCTCCAATGGCCAAATGGTGCAATAATCCTTGGTACTGGTCACCTAAGCCCCAGCTCTAACGACTTTCTGCAGCTGCTCCCGCCAAAACCGGGAGCCACCCAAACTTCTCGAGCTGGCCCATCGTGCCCACCAACAATCTCAACATACGTGCAACAGGAGACATTAGTAAACGCATTGCCTGATTATAGGTGGATTTTCAAAATATTTTCGCTTTCGATTCCTATGGTTCATAATGGCGCATAAGACTATTTTTAGTAAAAATTCATAGGTTAAAAAGTACCTCCCAGATTTTGATGGTCCTGGTCTTAAAACTTTTATGAAAATCGAAAGTACTTTTGTAAATTGGTCTTGAGTTATTCTCATGAATGTGTGCTCTCATTTAGACAACATTAGAGCATTAAATGGTCTAGTTTTTACCTGTGTAATTCAATGTGTGGCTTCCTGGACCCCCTGCACAGTGTGCCTATTTTAGCACAATACTTGGAGGGCCAGTCTCCTTCACTCCTGATATACAGAATCAGGATGTGCTCATTCCCAGTCACACAAAAGGCACAAACGCCTGAGGAAAGTCCACCTGGTGGCTAGATATTCTACAATCATAAGTTTGGATTGTGGAGAGAAATCAGTTGTACTACTGTGAGAATGCTACATAAAATCCTAAGCAAATATATTTCCATTAGACAATATTGAGGAAAAGCTGCATAATTTCCTTTAAGAGAATATATAAAAAGAGTAGTCACACCCAAATAATTCCTTGGTTAAAAGATTATTATACTGCTGCTGAGCGTTACCTGCCTCAATAAATCAATGTAAAGATGCTCCTGGTTTACTTCTTATATGTAGTACTTGACCACGAGAGCCAACGTTCACTGAATTACCGTTGGGGCTCAGATCATTTGAGCAACTTCTTTGAGTAGAGAAGTCACAAATGTCTCATGAAATGCCTAACCAACATATCTGATAGCCCATGAAAACTTACTAACACCCAAGAATGAACAAACAATCTTAGAATCTAAATTCAGGAAAAAAGCTGCTTAATTACTCATTTTGTGTAGTGCTATCCACCTAGCACTGGACACCCAAACTGCCCTTCCTTGAACCCCAAAAGCAGGAAATAAGTTCTAAAAAAAATCAAATGAGGGAATAATTACCATATTCAACGTGTAACAATGTCACTTCATCATAATAAGGGCTATCACAAAGTTAAGTTGCGTTCTTTCCGCAGTTAAAACTTTCCAATGTTTAGTATGTATGCAAGTAATATTATTTACAAAGTCTATGATAATATGTAGGCTACATGCAGATATATTAGAAAATCTTATCGGTGCCCTGAACTGACACCGTGATTGAGCACCATCCAAAGCAATAACAAACTAGGTATTAGCAGAAATGGAACTACACAAAGCGATTTGAGGGATACATTGCCTATTGTAAATAGCATACATATTTTCCAAATACTATGATGCAAATGACATTAAATATAAACCATATTAATTGCTCAAAGATATTGCATTATATATTTGTTCAAGATCCTTAAAAATTGCACTTTTTCAAAAACAAAACATGAATTGCTCAAAGATATTGCATTATTTATTTGCTCAAGGTCCTTAAAAAGGGCACTTTTTCAAAAGCAAAACAGTTACTGCATTGAAAGTTTTGATGCTTAGGTAATAGGGATCCTACAATTGAATGATTGCTTCAAGTCTTGTAGGTGTATCTGACCCCTCCCTGCCACGTTCGATATAATGACAGCTCTATTTCAAACCTTGTCTTTCTAGTAAACAATGTGAGACGTCCATGTCTGAACCTGGAACTCTTTAAATTATTGATGGGGCTCAAACCTCCAAAAGGCTTTGTAACCTGACAGCTATAAACCGAGCACCAAAGAGGACATACAACCACATAGCAATTCAGAGGCTTTTCGATTACGGACATTAAATCATTTTGTGTGTTGCCCAAAAGATGTGTTTGTGATACTGTAGTGCTTTCCTCTTATTTAGTTTCTAAGCACTAACATAACACAACAGAAATGCACTTCTGAGGTCAAAGAAGACTTTTATTGTTGTTATATGAATGACGAATTAGTAGCTTTCAAGTCCGCGTTAATCAAACAAAATATATCAGTTTGCAATATACACAGCAGGTTATATTTATAAGATATTGAATGCAAAGCAAAACAAATACTTCACCGTGTAGGAACTATTTACAGCTACATCTTTCTAAGGTCTGCAAGCTGATGACCCCTGTCAGCCGCGAGAAAGAGTGTCATCTACCCACACGGGATGCTGGCAGCTGGCGCCAAGCTCCAGCACGAGGTCCGGCAGATTCGAATCTGACTCTCTGCAGCCTGTTACATTCGTTACAAAGGTGTGCCCCCTCCTCTCAGACCTGGGAAACTGAGCAAGCCTTTTGGAGACTGGCCAGGTCTCCAAGACTACTCCTGTTCCCAAGCTCAAGGGAAGAGAAACGACGCCCATGTACTCTCTCTTATCAGGTCTAGTCTACTGTGAGAGCAAAACATCTTGGTTCTCTGGTGCAAATACACAGCTTGGAAAAATACAGAACTCCACGTTAAAGGCAATGGGCAGCTAACCTAAATATCAAATGCAATGTCATGTTAAAGGCAATAGGCAGCTAACCTAAATATCAAATGCAATGTCTAGTGTCATGTCAAAGCCAATAGGCATCTAAGCTGAATACAAAATACAATGTCTTATATCATGTCAAAGCCCATAGGCAGCTGAGCTGAATACAAAATGCAATGTATAATATCATGTCAAAGCCAAAAGGCAGTTAAGCTGAATACAAAATGTAATATATGATATCATGTCAAAGCCAATAGGCAGAATATCTAATAGCATGTCAAAGTCAATAGGCAGCTAAATTGAATACATCATGTCAAAGTCAATAGGCATGCAATGTCAAAGCCAATAGGCGGCTAGACTGGATACAGCATGTCAAAGCCAATAGGCAGAATACAGAATGTAATGGCTAATGCAATGTCAAAGCCCATAGGCGGCTAAACTGAATACAGAAAGCAATGGCTAATGCCATGTCAAAGCCAATAGGCACAATACAGAATGTAATGACTAATGCAATGTCAAAGCCCATAGGCGGCTAAACTGAACAAAACATACCATGTGCTACTGGTGAACATTGAGCAACTAATATGTGCAGTGGTGAAACACAAAGTCATTGGTCAAAACAAAACTTTATCAAATGGCAGGACATTCCGCCCTTTGACCAATGAATTTTTGTTTCACATATCTCATATTTCAAACCAAAAACAAAAAAACATCAGCACAAAAAAAAAACATTATGATCAAAGCAATCCCTGTAAAGCAATAGAAGTGAATTAACACATTGATTTCATAACCTTTCACATCAGATACATCTACATAGAAAAGACTGGGCAATTTTTTTTTTCTGAATGAGTCTCTAATTCAACAGTGTTAGCAATTTGATGTGGCATGAGTTCTGCTCATGTAAAGGTGCACGGTCCACCTGAAAGGTTTTCTGGAAGGTAAGCAAAAGTCAGAGTTCCATACGAGAGGGAAAAAAAAAAAAACACAGCAAACAAGTTGAACTTGAACTGAAGGCGCAGTTTGCGCAAAATGGATCCATGGTGCTGGCACTTTACTCAGCCAGGTTCAGGTTGGGGATTCGGTCCCTTCCCCGACCCCACAAGCACACACCGGAAGGGGGACCACACAGCGCACTCAGGGACAGTGGCGAAACGTGGTAGGATCTGCAAAAGAAACAAGTATGACTTTTCTTGCAAATAACATTTTTCATTTAAACTGCACCCTTCCTCTTTCTTTCCCTGTTTTATAATCAGCAGGACGTTTTTGGGGCCCTTTGTTATATTCTCTGCAGGTTCTGGAGGGTCACTTGGGGCGTCAGCCAACACATCAGCACTGAGGTTTTTATCTGCTGCACCACAGCTTCCCTTTTCTTGCACTGTCAGAAGGGCTGGGGCAGACTCCTTCTTTACCAAACCTCCATTCACTGCATTTTTGCCAAGTTGGGCCATTCTGTCTCCAATTTGTATGAATGAATCAGATTCTTTTCTAGGTATCAGCATAATTTCGATTTTTCCTTGGTAATTTGCAGCAATCACTCTCCCTAAAACCTGATCAATTTGCCATTTCTGTTCTGGTAACTTTCCTCTCCCCAACTGCTCTGTGACTGCTTGCATGACAGATTGCTTTTGTGCGTGCTGCACAGTTTTTATCAAATCTAGGGGAATGTGCATCTCTCTCATCTCTGCCCACCTGTAAGTGGCTTTTCCTCTCAGTTGTTTACATTTTTGGGGCACCCACTTAGCCATCCCCACTAAGGCAGAATTCTGGGTGTACACTTCTCTCTCTGAATTTTTCTCATTAACATCTGCAAGGTAATTGAACCAGTTAGGTACAAGCCATGTGGCTAAAACATTATCAAAGAACCAAAAATCAGCATAAAAATGACACATCTCACGTAGCTCTTGCTTTAAAATCTGACACACATTATACAACGCTGTTCCTTCTACTGTGCCAGAAAACAACATTTCAGTCAATGAATCATTAGTAAAACAAACATGCTTTTTATCTTCAGTAGACACGAATTCAAATGGTGCACACAATTTCACCGGTAATTCTTTTATCTGTGGTACTCTAGCCCTGTCTTGCAAGTACCAGATCCATTGTATGATTCTAGCTAGGGGCACTATTTTCTTTCCTTGTTCATGATTTAAATATACATAAGTATTTCCTTCTTGCACTGCGCAGAAACCTAAAGTCTGCATTATTTCCTTTGCCAAATCACAAGCGCGCAGCTGCATATTATTTTTCACAGTGACCATGTACAAAAGTGTTAGGATTTCTCTCAAATGAGGGCTATTCTTTTTCCAAAAATCAAACAAGCTAATGAAACTCGGGGTGTCTTGCTCTAAAATCTTTCGTTTTACTTGTGCATTTTGCAACGGTAACTCGTAAATCACATTCTGGTCTCTCTCCTCCGTGTTATCAGTTAAGGAATGCATTTTGTTTGCCAAAAACCCTGGCTCACACGGAAACTCAGTGCAGCTCGGAGCTGTCTTAACCCCCTCATTACTGGAATGGGACAAGAAAGATTCTTCAAAAACAGCCCTTTTATAACTTTCAGTCTTATTTTGAATTATTGTATCCTGGCTAATTTGCTCACGTAAATTCCTATTTTCATGTTCCAACTTCCTACATTTCTCCTGCATTTCTCTGTAAGCAGATAAAGGTATCCAGACCTTTCTGTCATCATTACTTCCAAAAGACACGTTTTCTACATATATACAACAGGAATTATTTCTCAAAACATTATCAGGCCTTTTAGCTACACATGCATTTTCTTCTGTAATTCCCCAAACAGAAAACAATTCACAGTTTTTCTTAGCACCATCAGGCAGTTCATCAACACATGTATTCTCAGACATGGTCTGCCGTGCTACTGTGATTCTCCAAACAGAAAACAATTTCTGTAATTCTCCAAACAACAAAAAAACAATTACACTTTTAAAGTGTGCACTTAGAAATCTACTAACTCGTCAAACCCCTTCTTAATCACCTCTTAATGACCGACCCCACGACTCCAGGTACCAATTGTAGTGCTTTCCTCTTATTTAGTTTCTAAGCACTAACATAACACAACAGAAATGCACTTCTGAGGTCAAAGAAGACTTTTATTGTTGTTATATGAATGACGAATTAGTAGCTTTCAAGTCCGCGTTAATCAAACAAAATATATCAGTTTGCAATATACACAGCAGGTTATATTTATAAGATATTGAATGCAAAGCAAAACAAATACTTCACCGTGTAGGAACTATTTACAGCTACATCTTTCTAAGGTCTGCAAGCTGATGACCCCTGTCAGCCGCGAGAAAGAGTGTCATCTACCCACACGGGATGCTGGCAGCTGGCGCCAAGCTCCAGCACGAGGTCCGGCAGATTCGAATCTGACTCTCTGCAGCCTGTTACATTCGTTACAAAGGTGTGCCCCCTCCTCTCAGACCTGGGAAACTGAGCAAGCCTTTTGGAGACTGGCCAGGTCTCCAAGACTACTCCTGTTCCCAAGCTCAAGGGAAGAGAAACGACGCCCATGTACTCTCTCTTATCAGGTCTAGTCTACTGTGAGAGCAAAACATCTTGGTTCTCTGGTGCAAATACACAGCTTGGAAAAATACAGAACTCCACGTTAAAGGCAATGGGCAGCTAACCTAAATATCAAATGCAATGTCATGTTAAAGGCAATAGGCAGCTAACCTAAATATCAAATGCAATGTCTAGTGTCATGTCAAAGCCAATAGGCATCTAAGCTGAATACAAAATACAATGTCTTATATCATGTCAAAGCCCATAGGCAGCTGAGCTGAATACAAAATGCAATGTATAATATCATGTCAAAGCCAAAAGGCAGTTAAGCTGAATACAAAATGTAATATATGATATCATGTCAAAGCCAATAGGCAGAATATCTAATAGCATGTCAAAGTCAATAGGCAGCTAAATTGAATACATCATGTCAAAGTCAATAGGCATGCAATGTCAAAGCCAATAGGCGGCTAGACTGGATACAGCATGTCAAAGCCAATAGGCAGAATACAGAATGTAATGGCTAATGCAATGTCAAAGCCCATAGGCGGCTAAACTGAATACAGAAAGCAATGGCTAATGCCATGTCAAAGCCAATAGGCACAATACAGAATGTAATGACTAATGCAATGTCAAAGCCCATAGGCGGCTAAACTGAACAAAACATACCATGTGCTACTGGTGAACATTGAGCAACTAATATGCGCAGTGGTGAAACACAAAGTCATTGGTCAAAACAAAACTTTATCAAATGGCAGGACAGATACTTACAAATATTTTCAAAAACAGAGGGGCATATTTATAGTCTGTTTGCTCCTGATCTGCGTTTTTTTTTTTTTTACACAAATCCGGCGCAAACTTAACTTCATAGTTATACTTTGGCTCTAAACCCGTTAGCGCCAAATTTATGGAGTTTGAGTCATTTTTTTTACTGTGGAAACCTACCTTGCGTTAATGAGATGCAAGGTAGGCATTCCAGGGCAAAAAATTACTTTAAGGCCTTTGCGCCTTATTTATACTCCTGTGCAAAAATGACGCACTGGAGGGGGAGGGCCTTAAAAAATGACTCTAAACCAGTTTGGAGTCATTTTTTAACGCCTGGGTCAGGGCAGGCGTTAAGGGACCTGTGGGCTCATTTCCATGGTCTCTGACCATGGAAGCAGTCCACAGGTGCCCTTCCCTGCCCCCAGGGACACCCACTGCCACCCTCACCCACCGCTGGAGGACACCCATGGATGGGGGAACCCATCTACGGTAAGTAGAGGTAAGTGCAGGTAAGTATTTTTTTTTAAAGTGGCATAGGGGGGCATAACTTGGGTCCCCTACATGCCATTGTGCCCAATGGCCATGCCCATTGGGCAGGGGGTATAACTCCTGTCTTTGCTGAGACAGGAGTCATTTCCATGGAAGTTGTGCTTCAAAAAATGACGCTAGTCAGGTTTTAGTCAATATTTTTGACTCTAACCTGACTTGCTCCACTCTTTGACGCACAGCCATTCTTCCCTACGCCTCTGCTGCCCGGTTAGAGTAATTTATTTTGATGCTAAACAGGCCGCAGCGCCGGCTAATGTCGTTCCATAAATGAGGTGCCCCTCTGGCGCGTTGGAATGGCGTTAGCCGGTGGTAAACTTTTTGACGCAAATCAGCACTAGCGCTGATTTGCGTCAAAAAGTATAAATATGGGCCAAAGTTTTATTCATGTGGCTGCACAGCTCCTCTGCTTAGTCCACAGATCTAGTTTGATACCAAAGCGTAACTCGTCCATACAATACTATAATGTGAGTTTTGGAAACATGCAGTCAGAAAATTCACAGCAAGGAAGGTAACTGAAAATAATGGGTTACTTTTCACAGCTCGTACGATTATGATATTAAAATGTTGTAGAGGGCAGTCAGAACGTAATTCTCAATTTTTTCTACTGCTGCTCTCCCTTTCTCAAGGCACATGTATTTTTTCAGAGCAATGCTTGTCAACTAACGTTGCTTAGAGAGCACAAAGTCCATGACAAAATTTTAATGAGCATTGTAAACCACTTGCGGTTTCTGCAAGACTGTTCTAGTAGTATTAATGAATGGTCTGTGGTGCATTACCATTGCGGTAATTGACCAGTCACCCGGCCCATACACCTTTGCATTTGACTAAAGACGTGTAACTGGAGAGGAATGAAGTAATCTCATGATTATGTCCTCTAGAACGTTCATGTTTGCAAACGTAAGATTCTGTGCAAGGTGATAATGCAGTGATGGGTGCAAACACCTTTTATAGCGATGCAGTGATGGATGTAAACACCTTTTACTGCCAAATGGTAAAAAAAAAAAAAAAAAGATTTGTAAAGATGGTAATGCATGGCAAAAATATATTCACTGCTTTGTTGTGCTGCATTTTGTTGTGGTAAGGATGTGTTGTGTTTTTTTTTTTTAGGTTGTGTATTAGTGTGTTGTGTTGTTGCTGTATTTTACTATGACTGTTGTGTTATATTCTCTTTTGACTGTTTTGCTGTTGTTGGTTGTGCTTTTGTTATTTTGATTTTTGTGGTGCTTTTTTAATATGTTTTTTTTGTGCTCTGTAATTGCTTCAGATATGTCAACACATAATGCTGCATTTCCAGCTAAAAGCATCAATATCCTCTAGAGTCCATTGCCAAACAACCATTTGCCACCGTGTAAGGTGGTAAAATAACACTCTAGCTCTTTCAACTATTTAATAAGTGATCCCGCCCAAAACTATGGCAGATTGATCATGCCGGTGCTCTCGTTACCTGGTAATGTCCATAATGAGGAATATTGCCTTTGTAATTGCTTGAAAAATGTGTGCAATGTATTTTTACATAATCTTGTACTTAACTTGTAAAAATATCTTAAGCATTTTTTACCTGCTTTCCCCAAGAATTGCGATGTTTTTAAAAGTTACAGAAATCACACCTAAATGGAGCTGGGCAAATTGTTTCGAGGTAAATAACAACACATCTATTTTAATATATGCTTAAAATGAAACCTGGGATGTGGCATATACGAAGAAATATGTTATTGAACATAAACTGTATACTTAAATAGCACTATACTGACAAACTTATAAAACTGCTTTCCATCTCTGAAAGCAGTTTCAAAATCAGCGCATGACTCCCCATCCTTTGCTGGAGATGGTAACACTCGTTTGCAGAAGCTGTTTTTCCAAAACAATGTTTAATTAAAAACAATATGCTTTGCTGGTAGTATGCGAGGCCATCGTTGTACTTCACTGCAGATAATCCTCGCTTACACCAAGTTGTTCTACAGAAGGTCATGCAGGGGCCACTAATTCCATACAGAATTATT
This sequence comes from Pleurodeles waltl, assembly GCF_031143425.1. Classification (NCBI taxonomy): domain Eukaryota; kingdom Metazoa; phylum Chordata; class Amphibia; order Caudata; family Salamandridae; genus Pleurodeles; species Pleurodeles waltl. The sequence continues at coordinate 770,146,993 of NC_090439.1, read as the reverse complement.
TTCGACTAGGAGCGAGAGATGCGTACGTCTAGCCTTGTTAAGTAACCCTAGAACACTGCGCATTCATCTCTCTCATCTCTCAGAGAACTTTTGCACATTAATGCTATCTAATTGGCCATTTTAGCAGCCTCCAGTGCTATCTGCAATGCGCAGGCATCTTTAACAAGCGGTCTCTGGAATGAGTGCTTGTCTCTTTAATGGGGACTTTAAAAGTATATAATTGTCCATTTGTGCATACAAACTAACATAAAAATCGCTTCCCGATATTGAAAGAATAATTGTTTTTATTTGTTATTTTGATTTCTTTAAGGGGGTGGTGAAGAGTTCAAACCTGACAAAGGTTGACAAAAGAATACTTTAATTAAGGGGACACGTGTAAGAGTCTAAAGGCAAAAAAAAGGTTCAAACCGTCTTTCAAAGGGCCTTGGGAGGACGGGGGACTCCTGACAGGACCCCGCGCCAACCCCTCCCTCGCCCCCCGTTTATTTCCCAAAAGAGCAAAAAATATCACAGACTGCAGATAATCTCTGCTTTAGGAGCGTTAATCGCGCTCCACTTGTCCGGCGCGCTTTCAAAGCTGATCGGCTTGTCACTGGCATTACTTTCACCCGAGCCTATCGCGGCTTCTGAGCAGCTGTGGTGAACGGAGATAAGTAGGTTAGCAGCGACTGGACGCAGCCTTCGGAGAGCAATAGGTCTGCGAAGCGTGGGGCCGATCTGCCACTGGAAAAAGAAAAAAAAACAGAAAGCGGATGCTAAGAGCCCGGTACGCGTTTCGTGCACAATAGCTCGACCCATCTTTGTTGCTCCCGGTGAAATAATGTGCCAACCACGACACCCCGGAAAGGAAACGTCCCAGTTGTCTCGTTCTCGGCGGGCCACTAAATACGTCCTGTTTGTTGCATCCTGCAATAGACAACTACATTAAAACGTCGTGACGTCATGTCAGCAGCATCAGTGGCTAGATCTATGATCTACGGAAAATATATGCAGTTCTACTTTTGGAAAACTGGCTTTAGAGATATTCACTGTAAGAAATAATTGTTTTGTCATCATCAGAGCAGCATATCTTCAAATATTTAAACACCATGACGACATAAATATGCACTGTCAGCATGGCTCCATAAGATGGACGCTCCCCACTGAAACACTGGGTGAGTTGAGCCCTTTCTGCTGATTTACGGAAGTAGTGCGGTATGCTTCTATGATTGCGTTGTCTCTCCTAGAAGGGGAAGGGCAGCTGCACCAATCAGGGGGCTAAGTAGTAATCAGCCTGGAGGGACACTGTCTGGGATCTGTTTTCAGAATGGGTCACGGAAGGCTTCCGCTGACAAATTTGGACAGAATTAAACAATATCAAACCGGATTTATTCTCTAATCTGTGTGTCAGCGGTTCATTTAGTGCACTGTGTACACCCACAGGGGAGTCAGAGTTGTTCATCATCTGAACAATGCAGATCCATGTGTACAAGAGAAGTGACACGAGTGAGCCAGTGAGGAGCTCTTTGGTCAACCGATCTCAAGCACAATCTTCTAGACACTAAGGACCAAGTTTATCAAGGTGTAGCATCGCCCTCGAGCCACACAAAGCACCACAGGCTAACATAAAACCTAAAATGCGATTCACCAACCCACGCAAGACCACCTTGCATGGCTCTGTGTGGCTTCGTAAATCTAGTGTAATGCAAGGCAGCACAATTTGCAAGGCTGTGCAAGTTACTATGTTGCATTACTCTGTCCTGAGAAGGCATTCCATGTGTGGAGCATGGGTTTTCCCACGCATCCACCCTTGGATTTTGGCACATTCCCAGATTTACCAAGATAGATAAACCTGGGAATGAGTGAAAATGCTAAGCCTTCCCAGGGAAGGCACAACAAGGAGAAACAGATAACATTTTCCACTTTGTTTCCTCTTTCTAAGTGTGCTAGATTCCTCAGCACACGTAGAAAGAGGAAAATGCCTCTGAAGAATGTTTTTATTCAGGAAGGTTCCCCTTTCTGCATCAAAACAATCCAAGCTACAAGGCAGGCACCCTTGCACCATGGCACAAGGATGCCTGCATTCACGCGAGGCAGCATATTGTGCACCAGCACAAAGAGATGGCAAGAATGTGACATGTAATGTTAAAAATGGTGCATTCCTGCCATCTCTCTTTCATGCAGCGCAGTGCAGCAAGGTGTGTTACTGCAATGCTTTGTGTGAAATTTGATAAATCTGTTCCAAAGTATTCTTTAATCCTTTTTAGTCACTGATGAAAACACAAACTACATAAACACCGGACTGCAACATTTCACGTCATCATCAGATAGTGCATGTAAAAAGGACACCACAAAACATACTGTTAATATGACCACCACCAAACTACAAAGGTTGGCTAGATGAGCATAACTCATGGGTAGACACAAAATAACCAAGGAAACAACAATAACATAGAAACAGGTATGTGATATATTTCAACCAGCCTCTCATCCCCTGTAAGGGAATCTTGTGTTTTAGCAACAGGTATCTTTCAACCCACATACTCAGGGAATCTAGCGTTTTTTCAATGGGTATCTTCGTTCCAAACACACACATCCCCTGTAAGGGCATCTTGTGCTTTAGCAATGTGAAACTTTTCCTATTGTGACTCAAGTTGGCATGTAGAAATACACAGATGACAGCAGATTAAGAGAGGGTTTTTTGTAAGCTGAATGGATACATAAATGGGCCCATTAGGAACAGATGTAGTTGAGGATGAGCCCTAGTCTGTCTGGCACAGCTGCCCTTCAGAGAGCCCTCATAACCCCATCATTCTATGATAACATTGTGTATGCTGACAAGCATGATACCACAACCTGCCTCTCATTTAAGGGGCTATCGGGTGAATGATGCCTCCACAATTGCATCTCACAACCCAGGCATGTATCATAAGACAAACGAACATTCTAGAATAGCTATTGTTCACCACTGGAAGCAATTCAAGGTTGGGTTAACATAAATGTTTTCTGCCTCTACACTGGATGGGCCGTTTAATGGCAATCTCGGCTGGGGCTTTTCAAGACTCCAATGCATCATAATAACTTGAGAAACATATGTTTGCTTTCTTGTTTTTTTCTTTACCTAGAAAGTATCTAATCAAAGCTTAATAAACCCCCACTTCAATTAAAAAAGTATGTGAACTTTATAATTCATTATTTTAATATTACAAACTGGTATTTCAAACCTCAACTACCAGAACTGCTTCAGCTATTAGTTTGAAACTAAACTGAGTCCAAAAACTGCAAGAGCCTGTATTGTGACCTGTCAACATGAATGTACGAACCAACCATGCTGAGTACAGCAGTCTGCTGTGGGATCTTGATTCTGGACAACCCAATATCGAGGAGGCTGGAGAATATGTAGGATCACAGCGGGATCGATGACAGTGAGTGCACTTCGTATTCCTCTTCTTATTCTTTTAACTAAATGCACTTTCTGAAAGAAATAAACAGTGTCTTCCTCCCGTACAGATCACTGGAAATAGTACCAACCTCTTGTCATTTCACAAACAGGTTAAACTCTATATGCAGGGACAAGAACAAAGTCTGTTCATCACAGAAGCCCTTCCGAAAAGCGAAACTGTGCTTCGACCTGATTGGTTCTGGAAGGAAATATGAACTTCAGAGATAACTGGGCACGAACTGACAGTGTGCTGATGACAAATTGCCAACAACTGGAAGTAGAAGCTGGAGCTCCAGCTCAGATCAAGAATGATCTACACCGAATCAGAACAGTGTGGACCCAGCAGTGATATAGCCTTGACAGGAAACAACATAGTGCCCTTTTTTATCCAAGGTTTGAACTATCAAGGAGGTCAAGCACCCGGATGGCTTACAAATCCTTTGTGTTGAGAGATTCTTAGGAACACATGAATGGTCACAAGGTGTGCACATGAACATGTGGGCTCCAAATGAGCTCTTGCTGAGTCACTCAAATGGTTGCACCTAACAGTAGATGACCTTCCCTTACTAGTAGTTAGTGAAGTGTTTGTGTGAATAGACTTGTGGGCTACATGAGACTCAAATAACATCAAAGAGAGTCATTTTGTGTGAAAGGGAAAAGCCTGTGCTCAAACATTCAGCCAAGACCACTAACAAAAAATGTGCACAACTATGATTCTTCCAGTGCTCAGTTATTAAAGTCACTCCTATATAAAATTATTCATTATAAAATGTAAAAAGTACTTAGAATAAGAAGCTGATTCATTAATAAATGCATTAATGCAAAGTGCTTTTAAGAAATTAGGCAGCTACAACACATTAGTAATAAGCAATTAATATTAGAAATCCCTAAATATAAAAGGACCACATATGTGTGCAAGAACAGAATCAAAAAGAGCAATGCCTGTCTAAAATAAAAAGAAGCTCTTTTAAATGTGTAACGATGCAGTACAAAATTTGTAAAGTCTATTGTCTATTCTAAATAAATCAAAAATCATTCATAATTCCTGAATAATTGCTGATCTTTTATAATATTTTATATAAAGAAAACACATAATTTTATGGTATGACATTATTGAAAGAAAAGTGGTTCAATATGTTAATTGCAAAGAAAACCAATCAAACTATTAGCTTCCAATGCAATGCAAATAACACATATTTGTACATCATTTTCCTTGGTTATTTAACTCACACAATTTAGTTGTACAGAGGAAATAAACAAGAGTTGAAATTAATATAAGTGATTGTTGGACTGTTCTGCACAACGACAAGAACGGACATAGCAACAAAGACTCAGAACATAGCCTTCTAATGTTTCAAAGCACATCTCTTTGGCCGAAGAAGGTAGAGAAAAATATTACTTTACACGTACAGAGACAGACCATGGTTGCAGCTGAATCTAAGTGATATTTCTCAAAAGCAATGAAAAACAATGCACCTGCACAATAAAAACTTTCATTAATGAAGCCCAGTCTGGCATAGTCATATCAAGTAAATCAAACTTTGTTAACTAATATTTTACTTAGATAAAATACATTTTCCACAAGGCTGACTGAATTTCAGAGAATGTTTAAACTGAGTCTATAATCTAACTGCAGGTTGATGATCTGAACAATTCTAGAGAAAGAATTGCAGTCTGTGGTCTAGGTCAGTAAAAGTTAGTAAGTCTTTCCGTAGGAGTGATTTGCTCAGGCCATATCTATCCTGGCAAATGCCAATGTCTACTTTTCTCTTGTCTCTCTGTACCCATGTGTCTGTCTTGATAACCTGAACCTTCCTTCTGAAGTACATGTGGATATCATAAAATGTTTGGAGGGTTTGTACGGTGCAGTGATTGCCAATTATATGGCCACTTGGAATTTTATGTTTTTGTGCACAAACTCATGTCTGTGATTGTGGGCTTACCGCATAGAGGTTTTCTGTGCGGGGAAGAGGTTCAACTTGAATCTTCTATTGGTCTGAGGAAGTGTGCAGTGTGGCTGTGAAATGAGGTGTTTTCCTACAAAGGTGTTTCTTAGAGCAGGGACAGATCTCTACTCAACCAAAGTGAGTCAGATTTTTGTCATGGATTGTCTGTCTAGGGTACTCTGCATGGGAATTTGAATTTTACAATCCTCCTCTAAGCTATGGCATTTTTATCTTTGGCAGCTATTAGATAGAAGATAAACATAGTAAGACAGGTAGTCTGTAGAGACAGGTAAACCAATAGACAGACAATGAACTATAAAAATGTGCTCATGCATCCACTTGTGTACAAACAGTAACTCTACACTGACTAGGACTATCAGTCATTTACTAACAAATTTATTTTCTAAAATGATACAACGGTTTATGGAGTGAGGTGAATAACTATATCGTCAATTATGTAGTTTGAGATGTCACTTGAGATGTCATCAGTGAAAAAAGTAACAATATTATTTACATAAACGAGTAATTTAATATATAAGATCATAAGTAGTACATGATGGGGCACAAGTTAAAGTTAGTGTCCTAGACTATAACTGGTGAATTTCAGTGTTTGAACATTATTACGTATATCCTTTCAACAACTAATTATAGCATCACTTTAAACTTTATTTTTTAAGTGAAGTTTTCTTTTCTTAACATAAATTAGGAATATATTGCCACACCTAACAAAAGCTGCATGTTACCCTCTCTGTTTTTTCAATGTATATATTTTTTTTAAAAATCATATTCTAAGATGTGCATATGCCCAACGCCATTGTGCTTTGCCTGCATCTGTGGGGGTTTAGTCAAAGGGCCTGGCCTCTGTGCCCATCCCTAGCAGGTACCCAACCAACCCACTGCGTATGGCCCTCTCAGTGAACCTAGCCTCCCACCAGCCCTGCACCCAACCCACTGCGTAATTTTAGCTGATGGTTGCTTGTGGAGCCTATAAGCACTAATTTTTAGGACTTATTTTTACTCTTCATACATTGACTGAAAGAAAGAGAGGGGAAAAACAAACACAATGGGAAGTAGGAGAACGTGAAATGTGGAAAAACCTTCAGAAGGAGAGAATGAAGGAACCCGCAAGAGAAAGACAAAGGGGCAGATTGTGTATATTAGTGAACTAAAGAGCCATGAGGCAGACTCAAGACTGAGCATTTTGCATGCTGACATTTAATAACAAAGCTTTGATCACTGGAATTAATTCTTTCACAAATTAAACACTAGCCTAACACCCTGTGCGTGCCAATCCTTGCTGTGCACAGCCTTTGGCCCTGAGCAGCAGGAGGTTGGCCACTGAGGTCTGCGGAGAGTTGGCTTAGCCATACTAGGGGACAGATAGGGCACCTGGCCCCTGCTACACATGTGCTACCTGGCCTACAGCAGGCCTTGTGTCCAGCCCCCGCAGGTGCCCAACTCCCTAGTATTCACAGCCTTCAGCTGTGTAGAGCAGGTGACTGACCGCAGAGCACAGTTTCTGGCCAGCACCATGGTTCCGGGGTTTACCCTACTGCAAGCAGCCACTTCTCAGGGCACACTGCTTATTCCCTGCACGGTAAAAGGTGGTATATGACCAGAACCTTCTCATTTTTTATTATTTATTTTCAGTACCAAAGTTTTACAGGGAAGGCCTTACTTTGTACTGTAGTACCAGGCACTGGTATTGCATTACTCATAACCCAAAATAATGGTTTTCTGTAATTTTATTTTAAGGGAGGGTCCTTTTCTTACCCACTACGTGGCGAGAGGTTTAGGTTGTACCCGCTCTGTCCCCTTTAAATTATTTTTAAGACTGGGGGTCAAGTCCCTAATTCCTGCAATGGTGATCACAATATTTCCTTCACTGTTAAACCCAGCCAATCAGATAATTTTGGTATGACGGTACCAGTACTGGTACCACAGTGCTGAAATGACTGATGGAAGAAGAAGCTCTCTAACCTAAATCTGAAGGTCCTATTTTTGGAATAGTTTGGTACCTTGGGAGTCCCACTGGACTTAAGCTGAAGTTTAGTGGTACCATTAAATAAAACAAGCATTTGCAATGCAACAGGTCTCTCATTTGCTCGAGTTAGAGCTATTAGCGTTGTAAACTTCTAACCAGACTTTTCTTGCCACAAATTGAAAGAAAAAAATGAGTGCAATCGTGCTATTCAAAACCCAGCGCTATTGCGCTGAAATTGAAAACCAAAAAACAGAGTGCGATATGTAAAACTCAGTACAATCACGCTGCGTGGAAAATAAAAAGCTAAAGTAGTACAGAAACCAGGCTGAAAACATAGAGCCTCGTACGTTTTCAGTAGTTGGCCTGTGTGCTCGAAGAGGGCTAAACACCGGAAAAGGCATGACATATGCATGCCTTTCACAAATGAAATCACAAATGAAATCAAGCGGATTTTAAAAGGCAAGCCCACAACCCAATGAAAGTGACAGGTGTGACATGGGCATGGTTAAAAGCCCAAAGAGATTACAACAGGGACAAAGTGCTTGTGCGCTCGACCCTAAAAAGCTAGCGCAATCGCACTATGTAAAACCCAGCGTGATCACGCTGAAACTGAAAAAAAAACAAAAAAAAAAACGAGCGCGATTGCACTATGTAAAACCCAGTGTGATTGCACTGCATGGAAAATAAAAAGATACAGTGCAGAAACCAGGCATAAACCATGGAGCCTCATATGTTTTCAGTTGGCCGGTCCACTCGAGGAGAGCTAAACAACAGAAAAGGCATGACATATGCATGCCTTTCACTAATGAAATCAAGCAGATTTTAAAAGGCAAGCCCACAAACCCATGAAAGTGACAGGCGTGACATGGGCATGGTTAAGAGCCCAAAGAGATTACAACAGGGTTGGAGCGCTTGTGCCTCGACCCTAAGAAGTGCTGTAGCCGTGACAGTGCATTTCCAATGGTGTATGTTTGAAAACAAAATGTGAAAGCTTTTTCCAAATATACACTTTAGAATATCACCCTAGGCTGCAGTCTGTTTTATACATAGTGGAAACGCTGTAGAAGCGCACGCTAAAAATGGTGATATTGTCACTGGAAAAAACGCTTTAGGCTGCATTTTAAACAAGGACATGCTCTTTAGTTGAAATATTGAGTTCAGAACGGAGCATTAATGAAGCCGCAAAACCAATATGCAATTTCTATAGCATGTACAAATAAAAAAATGGTCTCAAAAGTTGAAAGAAGGGTACCGGTGGTTCAGACATCGGGATATTTTCAGGGTGTATACTAGTTTAGAATTAAAACTGGTGGAAAGTGGTCTTAAAAAATTATTACATACCGAAAAGCATATTTCATAAAGAAACCATGTTGATGCATTTAGTCAGCTAGCAGTAGGAAGCCCCCCCCCCAAAAAAAAAAAATTCAAGGTAGTGATAGAAAGAAGGGTGTGATGATGAAAGGGGGGGTGAGGCCCTGAAAATGTCCTACCTGGTGTCTAAATAACAAGACACAAACTAAATTTGGCAAAACTCCTAAATATATAGATATACACGACATGGCAGAGAAATGTCTGTGTTCTGCCAGATGCCTCACTCACGTTAAACATGATCAGAGAACCTGCAAACAAAGCATGGCTTGGGCACCATCATTCAAGAGCTAGAGATGGAATTCTTTGCCTGGGCGCCTCAAGCTGCATGGCCAGTGCTTCTGGAAGGCAGTGTCCGGGAGACAAAGACTTGCATACGATTTATGCACAGTAAGCAGCCGAACCTTTGCACCCAGGTAGAAGCGAGCAGCAACAACAACAGGGTTTGCTAAGAGTTAAAAAATGACTTGTAATAAAACGGAAGTACATTCGGCATCGTGTAAAGAAAGACTGGCATTCATTGACAAAAAAATAAACATATAAAATATAAAAAAATAAAATAAATGGGTACCTTACTGATTGGACTAGGAACAATACTCAGCACGCAGATGTCAGTGATTGTTTATTAGAAAAAAGTGCAATTATCTACGTAACCGGCAAAAGTGCAATTAACTATGTAACATCGTCAATGACATGCAAAGCCCTGGACTTCTGCCAAGCGAGATCCCGCTGCTAACAAAAGATAAAAAGTAGTCCACAAACAGGACGGGAAATAGCGAGCCTCACATGTTTTCAGTACTTGGGGGGTCATTTTGACCTCGGCAGTCTTTTTTAAAGACCGCCGAGGGACCGCCGTGCGGAAGACCGCCAGTGCAGGCGGTTTGCCGCTCGGCCCATTATGACCGTTGGCAGCCCTCCGTCCCTTTACGGACGGAGAGCCGCCAACAGCCATACTGGCGGGAGGCGGGGAAGTGGAGGTTGCTCCACCTCCACCGCCACGCCAACAGAACACCGCCCAGCGAATCACGTCCTGTGATTCGCCGTGGCGGTGTTCTGTTGGCGGTGTGGTGTGGGCGGAGCTGCCCCCATGGCTCCCGTCCCCTCCCGGAGGATCGACGGACCAGGTAAGTCGATCGTCCGTTAGGGGAGGGGTGTGGGGGGGTGTTGTGTGTTGTGTGCGTGCATGGGGGTGTGCGTCTGAGTATGTAGAGGGGGTGTGTGAGTCCGTGTATGCTTGTGGGGGTGATGCGTGTTTGGGAATGAGTGCGTGTATGTCTGTAGGTATGTCTGTATGGATGTGTGCATGTATGTGTGAATGTGGGTGTGCGTTTCTGACTGTGTGTGTGGATGTTGGCATGTATGTCGGGGTGTGTGCGTGTGTGTGTTGGTGGTGCCTGCATGCGTGTCGGGTGTGTGTGAGTTATGTGGGGTTGGGGGTCGGGGTGGGGAGGGGGGTCCTGCCACCTTTGGGGGGTGGCAGGAGTGGTGGGGGTGTAGGGGAGGGGGTCGGGGTGGGGGTGGGGGGTGGTGTAGACCCCTATCAGTGCCAGGAAAGGAATTCCCTGGCACTGATAGTGCTTACCGCCATGGATTTCATGGCTGTTCAAACCGCTGGAAATCCACGGCGGTAAGCCGGGTCCAAATACCGCCGGCGGTATGGTGACGGCCGCCGGGCTGGAGACCCAGGTCTCCAGCCCAGCGGTCATCTCTGCCCTGGCGGGCGGAACGGAGAACCGGCGGATGACCATGGCGGTAACCGCCATGGTCATAATCCCACAACGTAAGACCGCCAGCCTGTTGGCGGTCTTACCGCCGGTTCTCCGCCTTCCACCAGGGTCGTAATGACCCCCTTGGTCACTGCGCTCGAGGAGGGCTAACCACTGGAAAAGGCATAACGTGTGCGTGCCTTCCACTAATGAAAGCAATCAGATTTTGACAGGCAAGACCATGAACCAATGAAAGACAACTGACGTGAGGTGAACGGGGCTCCGAGCCCTTTTCTGACCCCTAAAGCGTCTCGTAAGCAAAATGCATGCGCAAGTGCATGCGACGCAAGCTTGACCCTAAAAATAAGGGTCTCTGATAGCCTGAGAAAGCTTGTTCTCCTGTCAGCCTTTTCGGTACTGAGGAATCTGATTGGCCTGTCAATACTTTAAAAAAAGGTTGTTGACGCATTACAGGACATTGGGACTGGGTCCCCTTGTCCTGAAATTGTTTTAAAAAACACATAAGATGGCAGGGTAGGGACACTTTGACCCCCTGGCCTTAGTGGATGTGATCCAGAGATCCAAACATTTTAAACAAATGTACCAAGGGGACCACTGTGATGCAAGGGGACCGAGTAGGGACCTCCCATGAGGTACCCCTGTACTCTCAAGGGAACCGCTGCACAAGGTTCACCTCTATGGTACTGTGAGATCCTGCAAGCTTCATTGGGTGATGCTTGTACATTCTCCTTGTATGTATGGCACCATGGAGGTGAACAGAGGAGGGTTGGGCACCAGTAGAGGGTGGCTTGGCTATAGAGTCTTGTTAGAGGCTGGGCCCTAAGGACAACCACATGCTGTACACAGCTGAAGGCCATGCACAGTGGGGTACTTGGCCCCCACAGACAATCTCTTGTGATGCCCAGCCACAGACTGTGTGCAGCAGGTGGTTTGGCCCCTGCAAGTCAAACACACACTTATTATGGCCAAATGCTGTGTATGGTTGGGGTAGTGTACCACGTAGGGTTTGGGAGAAGGGCCTGGTCTCCAGGCAGGACCACATAGCATGAGCATGTGGTCTTGTCTGGAGTGTATTGGCGCTCACCAGGGCTCCTCCAGGAAGCCTTCACCAAACCTAACTTCGTTTGTGCTCTTTAGATCCATAAACAAAATTGATAGGAGTTAGTACTTTGCCATTATCCACCAAATGTGTTTAATATGACCAGTTAAACCAAAAGTAAATGGTCAAAGACAACTCTAAGTGGCTTTAGCTACTTTCCTTACATCATGACCTAAAATTATTGAACAACAGCTCTACGTATTTACAACATTGAAATAGGGTCCTTTTCAATCTTCACTTAGATTTACTTCACTTTATGTGAGTAAACAGTTTTTGTCTTAGAGGTTTTAGAACACTTCTGCAGTCCCATACCAACTAAATTTAACACAACATGTCATTGGCTTACAAACACATTCAAATATGCTCCTGTTAGATTTCCATAGGTAGAAAACTTACACCAGAATCACAGGCTGATGGGAAACAGAGATTAAAAAGTAAACGTTTGATGTCATGGAGAATACTTATGTGTCCCTTTGCATTGCTCTTGCAACACACAAAGTGGTGCAAGAGCCTCACAAATGAAATGTGAAGTTTATAAAGTCATGTAAGTCTACCCTGTATGGCCCTCCATGGCTTCAAAATCTTGAGTATGAGTTATGGAAGATAGTGCAAATCACTGTGCTGCATTACTCTGTGCCAGAGAGGCACTCATGGATGTTGTGTGGGTGTTCTTACTCAACATCCATGGTTATTTACACATTCCCCGATTTACAAGAACAGGTAAAACTGGGAATGTGCCAAAATGTATGCTTCCCCGGGAGAGGCATAACGAGGAGAAATAAAACATGGAGAACTATCTTTCTTTCTCCTTGTTTTTTCCTCTTTCTGGGAGGAAAAAGTCTCTCAGGATTGTTTTTATGCTTGAAGGTGCCCCTTCCTGCGTGCACAAAACAATACTGCATGCAGCGCAGGAACCCTTGCATAGGGTGACCGGATTTGTTAATCCAAAAAACAGGGCATTTCACAAACATAGAAAACACCGACACTGAGGCACTAGGGGGAATAAATTAAATACAATTTTCACATAGGCCACAAGCTATCATAAGTGCTATTTAATGTGATTTATGAAATGGAGTGTACTTAATTGTGCACTGGAACACATAAAAGCTTGTTGAGTCGACCCTCTCTAAAAACCAGGACAACTGATGAATTTAGTAAAATCTGCCATTACAGATGATCGAACACCGGGACTGTCCAGGCATATCCTGGACACCTGGTCACCTCACCCTTGACCCATGGTGCAAGTGTGCCTGAGTTGCTACCTACGCAGCCCATTGTGTGCCAACACAGAGGAAACAACAGGAATGCACCATATTGCCACAAATACATTGCATTACTGCCCTTTCCCAGTGACACAGTGCAGCACAGCAGGGTGACTTGCTGCACTACACTGGGCCACTTTGTCATAAAAATGCCCCCACATTTTTGCTTGGCAGTGCAAGCTATCTAGTTATACCCTGACCCACATGTCAACAGACAGAAGTTGAATAATGACAGTGGCAGTAATGGAACGTTTTCCTGTCCACCTTCTTTCACAGACTGTCCCACTCAAAATTATAGAAAGCTGTTGTGAAGTCTATAGATATTATCTTTTGCAACATTCTTACCAGCAGCTATTATCCAAATAGCTGGTAATAAGGGGCTCTGGGTAATACCTTGGTGAATGATATAAGTATAGATAATAGTTGAAACTAACACTATGGTCAGTTACACACATATGGGCACAATATGTAAGTAGTCATTATACCATGTAGATCAGAGAACACTAACTGTTTCCAAATAATCAGATAAAATGCTATAATATTCAGCAACAGAATAGGTGGGAAAGATACTTATTGCAGTTCTTGTAGCTAGGTATGTGGTAATGAGATCATTGTTATACAAAGTGTACACCATTACACACGGGCTAGTTACTAGGTTCTGGTAAATCACATAAAATACCAGTTAATCTATGTCATTTTGATCCATCCTTGCCCACAAGGTTAACTCTGGTATAATGTACAGCTACAAGTCAAAGACCTGTTAATCACTTAACCTCATTGGTAGCTGAGGATCTCTCTCATTACAAGTCATACTAGGGGGGCATGTTCTTTAATTTTTGTGTCACGTTATTCTGCTTCTTCACCGAAGTTTCAAGAACTGGTCACTAATCTGTTTCCTTACCTACCTTTTACAGGAAAACATTCCCAGGAGACACCCGGGGAATAATGGGTCTCATGAGCAATGCCATTTTGCGTCCAAAAAAGCCTTACATTCACTCAGTTACAGTTTTAGCTTTTTTTTTTATGTAGTAAACACATTTTGTGATTCTGCAACAACTTACCAAATCACAATGTAGATTTAGAAAGGTATAACAAATAGTTATTTGTAAAAGTCTTGTTTAGAGTGTCCAGTCTAAAAAGTGATTCGTAATGGGATGTATCAATGTTTTGTAATCAAAATCTGGCCCTAAACATTGAAAGTTACAGACTCTGGGAGCAGTAACACATTACAAAAGGAAAAAGGTCTATTGGGCCCCTAACCCCTTTATGAATGTAAAAAACACGTTTTTTGGCGATTGAGCAATGGTAAGGGGACCACTATTAACTCTCAAACAAACTTACAAAAACATTTATTTTTCAATGCAGCCATGTTTCCTGAAGGACTGCAATTTAAAAGACGAGTTACTTTATTTAAATATGATCATAGACATGGTAGTCTGCTGACATCAGCAAGCAACCATCCCTGTGATAGCATCCAATCATAGTGCGTCTTAATTTCCCACCCACCTCATGAATATTGAGGACACAGGTCTGATTGAGTCCCACTATGATTTGGAGTTTTGTAAACTGACCTATCAGTACATAGGACAGTCCTCAAAATCCTTTTCCAGTCTCAAAAACCTATTGCACCCAACATTTACCCACCAGATTTTTCATGGTTGAGCATGTGCTGCCTTCTATCCCATAGCTACTCTATTCTTGGCTAATATCAGGCTCAAGCATGCAAATCTGCACTTCATCAGTGCGTGAGACTTTGCCATCAGACAATTTTCTGGGAAACTAGGCAGGTGTACTGTGGTCATATTGATGTCATTTTTTGTATACTAGCATGATCACAGCTCCCGGCAGTTCCATACCATGTTTATGAAGCATGCATCAGCAGTACCACACCAGGGCAGTGCCCAGAGGCATGCCAAATATTTTTTATAGTTTGGTGATACTGTAGCTTTGCTGAAAACATGTAGTTTTAAAATCTATTATTCCTGAAACTTAATGTTGTGTATTTCAACATTTTTTCCCAGGTGTCGTCTCTCTAATGTTTCTTCCCATTTCATTCTCACCATTGGTATGGACCTCACGGGTGGAATCTAACAATGTCAGCAAAGCAACGTTCTATGGCTTCTTGAACTGTGACGCCTCACAAAAACGAAATTAGTCAGAGTTGTTATTCCTGGATGCCAGGAGGAGATGGCCATTATGTATCTGCACCAGCGCACCAACATCAACGATCGATGGTGGTCCTATGTTTTACTTAGATATTCTAAGTATTCAGTGTAGTTCACCCACCCTGTGAGGGCTAGAAATGTATGAATGCATGTATGCACATTGTGAACAAGGGACTAATACAAGTACTCAAGGGAATATGGATATAGTTCTCTCCAGTCTTCATACAGTTTCCAGTGTGTCAACCATCCAAGCATTACTGTTTCGTTTAGTGCATTTGCAGTAGTGGGCATCAGTCTGTCTTCTCATTCTTGACACAATTAAACTCACCCTAGATTGTGCTTAACATAGATATAAATTCCATCTGCCACCTTTACATCATTTCTGAAGAGAAAAACACTTTCAGTAAGGTTGTGAAATAAATTTTTAGCATATGCTTTATATATATAAAAAGTACCATTGCTGTTAAGTTGATTATACTCATTCCTAAATGGTACAAACTGTATCTATTGATGAATCCTTTTCTTTCTCCTCTCTTTATGTTTGTTTTTCTGTGATGGGAGTGGAGCCCTAGTAAACACTGGGTTGAAACTCCCAGAAGCCTACGACTTTGCCCATTATTGTATTTCTGGTAACTCTAATCCTCTGATTATGTGTAAGGGGACGTTAGTTAACTCTCTCATTTGCTTCGAATGCTAGCTGACAAATAGACACCATACGAAGGTATTGTATGAAACTTTCATACGAGCTTATAACCATTCCAATACCTCTGCAACATGTATTAAGCAATCACATTGATCTTTAATAACTAAAGAGTAAATTCCAGAGGTAAACACAAAAAATGCAGCCTGGCTGTTCAGATAAAACCTTAATGTGATTCAGCGCCTTAACAGTCAACAGGTTCCACATGCCCATTCCTCCTC
Organism: Pleurodeles waltl; assembly: GCF_031143425.1. Lineage (NCBI taxonomy): Eukaryota > Metazoa > Chordata > Amphibia > Caudata > Salamandridae > Pleurodeles > Pleurodeles waltl. Next base: position 770,131,100 of record NC_090439.1, on the reverse strand, counting down.
ATTCACTTTAGTCAACATTTTTTTGTTTCAAAGTTTTCATAAATCCTTTTTTATTTCCAAGTGTACATAAACATTGGTCCGGTAAGGGGACTACCTCGGTGGTAGATCCTTGTGCAGTAGCTTATTGAACAGATGTGGGAAGTAGGGTTACAATTGTCTTACCTTCTTCTAAATAAGAACTCATGATTTAGAATTTATCAACTTCCTAGACATCCTTGTTATAGGACACATGCCTGCTGTTTACAGTCTAACTTAACTTCAAATGTGTGGTAGCAAAATCAAATATTCAGCATGTAGGTAATACAGGTTCAAAAGTAAAAGTGTGAAGTAAAACTACCCATTCAGTCCTCTCGTTGTAATGACTCACATAGTGAGGCCCCCTGTTTCTTCAATCACAATCCTTCCCAAAGCATAAAACTCACACCCCACTCTTTACCTCCTGTTCCTTTTTTGTGTGAGCAAATAGGCAGACACGGTAAGCATGCTCCAGCGTCTTCTGGCAGCACCTGTCACTGCTGTGTGGTGCCTTGTTCTCCAAGTGTAAGGATCAGTGTTCTGGTGTATATGGAGCAACAGGCTAAGTTCCTGGCTGATATGCCAGCTGATGTTATCAAGGCTGCTTCAGTGGCATCTTCATCTGTCATCTTATCTGTGGTTGAGGGACTGGAAGACGGATCTGGTAGCGAAAGCTTCCTTTCTGAAGCCGCCTTTTGAGAGAAGTAAGCTGTTCAGTGAGCGGTCTGATCCGGAAGTCTTTCAAGGACAAGAACCACACTTGATCCTATAGGTCTTCTTCTCACAGGTCTTCTAGGGCTTGGAATTGTTCAGATGCCAGTGACATCAGGGACACCCGTTCCCCTTCATTTTGCAGGAGATGGTTCCAGTCCAGGAGAGGTGAACATCAGGGGCCTTCCGGTCAGCGCTCCTGACTCTGGAACTCTAATGGATTCGCAACTAGTGGGAGGATGGTTTGTGGCCTTCTTTCCAACATGGATGCTCTCTGTCTCTGACAAATGGGTAAAGAACATAATACAGAGTGACTATCTTATCAACTTCATCTTGGTGCCACCAGGCATGGGGTAGATATCTACTGCTGTACCAAGGAATTCAGTCAAGAAGACTGCGCTGTTGGCGGGGGTTGAGGAAAAGACCGAGCCAATCATCACGGTGCTGCTGGATCAGGTCGGTCAATGGGTGTACTTGATCCTGTTCCTGGTACAGAAGGTGTTGGGGGAATTTTGGCCTGTCTTGGATTTAAAGCACTTCAACCAATGTGTGGCGTCCATTACATTCAAGATGTTATCTCTCCAACAGCTAATTTACTGCGTGTGTCGAGGGGATTACTTGGCTACAATTGATCAGCAGGATGCTTACCTACATGTCCCTGTTCATGTCAACCGTCAGAGGTTTCTGATGTTTGCTGTGGGGGGACGCACTATCAGTTCCAGGTTTTGCCATTTGGTCTGAAGTCAGCCCCTCATGTGTTCACCAAGGTGTTGGCCCCTCTGATGATGGTTCTTCATCTGCAGGGGTTTGCTGTCTTGCCATATCATGAGATCTGTCTGGTTAAGGGAGATTGTCTTTCCTAGAGCTGTTTGTATGTGTAGAGAACACTGGATCATCTGTCATCTCATGGTTTCTTGGTCTATGCAAGGGTGCCCCAACTGGCTCCAGCTCAGGATGGCATCTTCATTGGGGCCCGGTTCCGGATGGAGCTGGGTATTGTGCCTTTACCGGACTTGAGGGTGCTCAAGATCAAGTCTTATCTGCTGGATCTGCTAGTGGCACCCATTCAGACTTTTTCACTTTGGAGGAGGTGTCTTTGCTGCCCTGGCACAGTGGCATCTCAACATTCTCATGAGGTTAATTCTGAGCAAATAAAGGCCCAATGTGCTGGCTTTGACATGTCTTCTGCCAGTGACTCCTGTGATCCCAGAGGAATTGGGGTGGTGGCTCCTTCAGTCCAATATCCTGAACAGGGTGTCTTCGGTGTCCCTGGAGCCAGTCATCGATCATAGCGGATGCCAGCAAGAGCGGCTCTGTGGCCTGGTTGAAGGATCTCACTGTTCAGGCTATGGCATGTGGACCAGAGTTCTCGGTATTCCAACTGGAGGGAGTTGGAGGTGATTCTGCTGGTTCTTCTTAATTTTTCTCTCTCATAAAGGACAGGGTGGACATTATACAGACAGATAACACCATAGCCAAATCCTATGACAACAAGCAGAGATGAGGACTCAGGAACTGTCAGCAATTGTGGATTAATTTTCCCTTTGGGCTCAGTCGACTGTGGGGTCTTCGAGGATCATGTTTATTTAGGGAGCTCTGAAATCTCAGGCCGATCATCTGAGTAGGGACATTCCATCCTCTCAGGACTTCTGTCTTTCTCCCCTAATCCTTGCCATAATATGTCAGTTGTGGGGTAGCCCCTGGCTGGATCTGTTTGCAAGCCCAGGAAATGCAATTCTTCCACATTTTTTTTTTCTGATGGAAGGGAGGATTCTGCCTCAGGGATAGTAGCCCTGATGTCATTGGCCAGTGGGTCTGCTATTTGCTTTCCCTCCATTTCCTTTGAACTTGGGGTTTCTGGTTGGCGTTTAGAAGGAGAAAGCTCAGGTGGTTCTGATGGCTCCAGAATGGACGCACTTTGTTTGGATTCCTCTGTTGATGGAGATGAATGTGGGTCAGGAGTGAAGATTTCCTGTGGTTCCTTCTCCCCTGAGGTTTCAGTGTCTCCAGGTGCCATCCCTGGTCAGGCTCAAGTTGATGGCTTGGCGATTGAATGGGTGGGGCTTGATGCTGCCGGGTCTCTTAGCTTCTGTTTCTTCTCTGTGCAGGCCTCCTGACGATTGTCTACTAGGTCTTCTTATGCTAGGCATTGGAAGACGTGCCAGGGCTGGCGTGACCATCGGCAGGTGCTTCCTTTTTCTGTGTCTCTACCTCAGGTGCTGGACTTTCTTAGGATGGGTTTCAGTTGGGTTTTAGTTGGATCTGAGTCCTACTACTCTGAAGGTGCAATAGGCAGCAATTAAGGCTTTTCATTCTCCCTGGGGTTGCCTGGTGGAAGATTAGAGTCTGGTTTCCCAACTTTTTAAGGACTTTTCTAAACTTTGGTTGGTTCCCAGGTAGTCTGTCTACTACTGGTGTTGCAGGCTCTCCAGTATCCTCCGGATGTGCCACTATGTGAGTCATCACAGTAAGAGAAGGAGCAGCATTCTGATTACTTACTTCCTTTATAACACATTGGGAATCTATGTGAGTGTGTGTGTGCATGTATTCCTTAAAAAACCAAGGCCCATATTTATATTATTTTAGTGCCGCATTTGCATCATTTTTGGACACAAAAGCGGCGCAAACTTACAAAATATAATTGTATTTTGTACGCTTGCACTGCTTTTGCGTCAACAAATGACGCAAAGGGGGCTCAAAAAAAGTATAACAATGGGCCCAAATGTGACCGGGGCATTACATTTATGTTCAGATTTTACACACACAAAACCATAGAAATTCAGCAGTTATAGTTATACTTATCTCAAGAAACTATAACTCATGCCCTAGGGTAACTATAACTCGTGTCCATTGGAGACCAGCTTTGCAGGAGTCATGAGCTATGTGTTAGTTCAGAAATGGATATGTCCTTTGTACTGTATTGAGCTGAAATGCTGAAATGATAGACTCGGACTTGGAATTAGTTCAAGAAAATGCTCTCTACATCTCCGGCAGGCATTAGCCACTTGGATTTATTTGTATGGAATTCTGGGATAGCTTTGTCAAGCATATATCCAGAAGTGGTAGTTCTTTTTTTCAATCAATGGTGGAAGTGATCACTGAAAGGAAAATAGGAGCTGCCTCTACACTGATTTATTTTTAATGATTTCACATATGTGTGCTTCTCCTCTTGCTGGGATGACCCATCAACATGTCTCATCCCTTCAAATTGTTTAGCACCCTCCCAATAAAACTCACCCTCCCTAAACAGCTGTGTCTTATCTTCCCAAAATAGCTGTGTGACACAGATGACAGTAGAGATTCATAAGTTGGAGAGGAGCATGAGAAAAGTTGCAAGGTATATGTTAAATTAGCATCTCCTTGTTTATGAAATGGGATGATGAGTGTGTTCATCAATACACAGTCCAGTCTTAAGGATCTTGCACCAAGATCCCATAAATACCACCGCTTACTGTATCACTGAGGGGCTCACAGGCAAGAAAGAAACATGAGAAATGCAGTTAAAAGGTAGAACAAAATACATAATGTCAGTGCACCTTTATTATAGATGGGCGCTGTTGGCAAGAACCACGAACACATGGGCCAAACTTATGTCCTGTATAGCCTTATCCTAATGATACTCTATTCCTACAAACTTGCATGGCATGGAAGACGGAAGTTACAGGGCATGCTTCAAATCTGGAGAGCATTGGTTTAAACAGGAAACACTGATGTGACATTTACCACACTGCCAGGTATTCTGAATCATCTAGTCTGCTCCCAAGAATATCAATGTCCCCGGAAAAATTGCAGGAAGTAGTTAAAAAAAGAGAGTCGCAGGCTGGAGAGGACCCATTATAGGGCACTTCACATGAAGTATGATAGGCACTTCATCAGTACAACATTTTTGATTGCAGTTCCTGGAGGAGAACACTGACACACAGATTGGGATTCTGAATTGTGTAGCCTATTTCAGTAATGTAAAAACATGATGAATATGTTTGGGTGAAATATGATGGAGTATTTTTACATTATTTTAATTGATGTGCTTTATAATGGAAAAATTAGAAAATGAACAGGGGATTACTGCCAAGAATGCAACAGGATTGTTTTTCACTATAACCCACTAACCTCTGTGTCATTTCACAGTTTCTCAACTCATGGTCACTTATTCCTGGAATACACATACCAATGGCAACATTTAAAAAGCAGAAAGGTAATGCAACAATATCAAAACAGTTCATAATGGTAGCACTTTCAATGTTTTTCCATGTCATGCATAATGATTCACTGGTGCTGCTAACATTGCCAAAAAAGCATGACAAAGCAGGGGCCTATACACAAACTGTATTTTGTAGTACTATTACTGTAATACAAAATGGTGTTCACACACCTATCTGTGGAAGTCCCCACCTCTGCCTCCCCTATCTTTTATGTGCAGAGATCTGTGCCCCCACTGTAGAGATCTTCACACATGTAAATATACCTTTTAGTAGTAAATGTGGGAAGGACATAGAGGGGAGGCTGGGCAATGGAGAATATGTACAACTCAATAGAAATAGTTTTGGGTGAAATAAGGTGTTGTAAAGAAAAGGCTGGGTGGATAGAGAGGGGCATATACCCACCCACCAAAGCATAACCCCTTCCTATTCGCAAACTGCACTTCCATATTTACTACAGCAAAAACGGCTCCAAAACAGTCATAAATGTACCCTAGATCGAAGCTAGAGTAAATTCAGCATCAGTCATGGCCACTCACAGGTACTGCAACACTCTCCCATTAAAAAAAAAAATGGAGCTGACGACTTAAAATCAAACCCAATAAGAAATAATACTAAAATAAATTATTTAATTAAACTTTTTAAAATCATATATAAAATTATTTTTATGTTACAAAATATAAATATTACTTTAACTGGAAAATAATGTAATGACTTTTTTAATTTAAAAATAATTTAGCCTTAATTTTGTACAAAACTATTTATATTAAATAAAATATTTTATGTAACATTTTTAACAAAATGTAATACATAATAAATACATACTTAACTTTTAGTGGGTGTTATGTTTTTAAATAACTCTTTACAAAAATACATTTAATTTAATTTATGAGAATTAAATAATTAGTGTTCAATTTAAAATATAGTTAATATTGCTGTAGCATTTTATTTATATATTCAACACTTAAAATACACACATAACTTAAATAAGTATAACATTTAACATGCAAAATTTTAAAGTTTTGTTTTTAGTAGATTTACTCATGTGAATTTACCTTCAGGAATGGGCCACTCAATATCATGCAGCGTGTCTTATATCTACTTTTACATCACTGCAAAAGTATCCAAAGGACGTAAAAACAAACGTCCATACACCCAAGAGACCAAAGATGAAAGTGCAGCGTTACTAACTTTTCACAAAACACAGCATAGCAACTAAAGTTGCTGTGCTGCATTGCATGAAAGAGAGAGAACAGAACATTGTCATGTCTGCTAATATATCTCTTGCTGCACTTGTGCACGTAAGCTGTTATCAGCCAATGCAAATACCCCTTGCAGCATAGTGCAAGGGGTATGTATTCTGTCAATATATGTTCTGTACATGAAGGGGACCCTTTTTTGCACAACACTATGCTGTGATACTTGTAACATTTGTGTGTGTGTGCTGTATGGTACACCACACATGCAAGGCTGGAAAAATGTGGAGATTTACCCCACATTTACAACTGCCTCGTGGACGTAAACATTGTTTTCAGAAATCACAGTCTACTGATGTTATTAGATAGGGAATTACATATAAACTCATGGGAGGTTACATGGTAATTCCCTTGTTATCACCATGATATGACCCCTTGTCGCAAAGTAGCCCAAAGAAGCACATAACACTCTTTTGCATTACTTTAGACAACTTTCCAATGAAAATCATAACTTGTGGCGGAAAACAAATCCCAGCACATCCCCTTACTCTGGATTTGCGTCACTTTTGTGATGGAACTCTGTTGGAAAGTGTTATTAAATTGGACCTATAATTTCCACTTTCAAGGGTGATAAAAAGCTTGAACAATTTGGAAACATTTAATAAATAAAATAAGAAGCTTTTACGTTTGCTACTAATAAAGTTATTTCATAACATGGTCTCTGTTATTAATGCAGATACTGGATTTGAGACTAAGAAATATAAGAACAGAGCTAACTTTGGAACTTAGGTTTAACAGTTTCTCATTGTAACATGCTTGTGTTTGCGCTATACTGCATAAGGAGCATAAATGAAATAGTAATAAAAAAGTGAGTTACTGGTATACTGAAAACCAATGTACATTGTGGGAAATACCAGGTCAATCTCATTTACATTATAAGAATCCAAAAACAGGGTAAATTAATAGATGAAAAAAGTGTTCCAGGGATTGAAAAAGACATTAATTTGCAAGGCAATATATCATATAAATTGGTAAACCAATACACTATTGAGTGGAGCCTGTGATTCTTAGAAGACATTTGCCAAGATAAAATACTCAGTAGGTGCAGAACTATGAGGATTAGTGTTTCCACATGAAGACAATCTTTCTAAGAATTGGATTAAAATCAGTACAAATATTGTCACTTAAAGAGGCTTAAAATCATAATCTCACGTTGTAAAATCTACAGGATTCTCTTCTGAGTATGTTTTGTTTTAGAGTTAAATTGAAACTATAATCCACGTAGGCCTACATTAAGTATTCCCGGTATTTTGATGTAGAGATTTTAGGGGAATTATTGATTCCTGAGAGTATTCCCATACCAATCTATGAGGATTACAAATTATATTCTTTAGATCGGAGAATAATACCAAATCTGGGACTATCGGTTCCAATGTCAAATGTTATATGCTAGTCTAGGAAAGATAGAGTTGAAGTTTATGTACCCATTAATACTCACTTGGAGCAGGTGGTACCTAAATGGGAGACCTGTTTGTATTCCTCAGGTGAGATGGAAGTAAGGTGGGCTGGTGGCCAGGTAAGTGAGGCCAGTGTTTGCTGCTCCTTCAATTGTGTAGAGGAGGGCAGGCAGTGATCAGGCAAAGCAGCTGTCTGTAACCCTTGTAGCACTGTCCAAGGTTCCAAATTCAGAATATCGGGGTCAGGATTACTGGGTCTGACATTTGCACATCTGGTAATCCTGGGTCTCGAGAGAACAGTAAAGTTGAAATAGCCTCGAGAGGTACTTCCAAGATACTAATCCAGGCCACTTGTAATGAGTGCCAATATGCACTGATAGCGGGGCATAAAGCATATAAACACATATTTTGTAGTTAATATGAACTTCTGTCGATAACACCTTTAAGGAATTTAGGCCCTCATTCTGACCTTGGCGGGCGGCGGAGGCCGCCCGCCAAAGTCCCGCCGTCAGCTTACCGTTCCGCGGTCGAAAGACCGCGGCGGTAATTCTGACTTTCCCGCTGGGCTGGCGGGCGGTCGCCTTCAGGCCGCCCGCCAGCCCAGCGGGAAAGAGGCTTCCACGATGAAGCCGGCTCGGAATCGAGCCGGCGGAGTGGAAGCTGTGCGACGGGTGCAGTTGCACCCGTCGCGTATTTCACTGTCTGCGCAGCAGACAGTGAAATACATTTAGGGGCCCTCTTACGGGGGCCCCTGCAATGCCCATGCCAGTGGCATGGGCACTGCAGGGGCCCCCAGGGGCCCCGCAACCCCCCCTACCGCCATCCGGATCCCGGCGGTCGGACCGCCGGGATCTGGATGGCGGTAGGGGGGGTCGGAATCCCCTCGGCGGCGCAGCAAGCTGCGCCGCCTTGGAGGGTTCTATGGGGCGGCGGTACACTGGCGGGAGCCCGCCAGTGGTGCCGGTCCGACCGCGGCTTTACCGCCGCGGTCGGAATCCCCATTGGAGCACCGCCGGCCTGTCGGCGGTGCTCCCGCGGTCCTCCGCCCTGGCGGTCTTTGACCGCCAGGGTCAGAATGAGGGCCTTAGTGTATAAGCATGGAAAAATCAATGAGTCTGTTTTTTTGTTAGGGAGGTGTTTACTAATTGTTGGTTGCCATCAACTGCCCTAGAAAGAAAATCAAATCATGAAGTAACATCTTGGGCTACAAAAAGGTGGAAGTTAGGAGTAGTGCTACTTTGCTAAACAGGATGTAGTGGCAGGGTATGTGTTGTAACTGGTGATCTTAAAAGACATACATAGCAAACAACTGCACAGTAAATAGTTTGGCAAAGGAACAGTATTGCAGTTGCCTATTTCAGCAAGCCTAGCAGGATATTTAAATGAACAATAGAAGCTCTACATCTAGTCTGACATTATCATGACTGACAAGCAAAGCAAATAAATGTTCAATGAAATGTAGTGAATAGTACTGGGTCTTTACGGAAAGATAAAACAACAACCAAAAACATACAGGTCCTAGATACACACGCCATAAATCAGCAATTAAAATGTATTGTCACTAAAGCAAGTTCATCAAATCACATGCACTGACTCTCAATCGCAAAGTGCATGTTTTATCTGCAATCTAAAGAAATGACAACTCGAATACCCTCACCAAAACCTACAGTGAACACAGATGAAACATAGTTATCATCTACGAAGGACCACAGCCTTGACAGACAAACATTATAGGGAATGGTGAACCATGAAGAAAAACATGACTGAATGGGGCAGACCCAAATCCTACCCAATCCTTTTACTTCTTCTTGCTGTACCTTTTCTGAAGAATTCATACCACCAGACGTCCAGACAGTTATTGCTGGTACTTCTTCATCCTGTACATTTTGTAGAATAGATGACACAAGGACTTTGAGGCAGCTAAAGTTACCAAAGCCAGAATTAAATGGATTTATATTTATATTCATTATTTTTCATGAATTATTGCTATTCAGCAGACAGATATTTCTTCTCTGCGTGAAGCTACAGTAGTGTAGCACTGAAAAAGGAGTGTGGGTAAATGGGTGATTTAGGAAGTATATTGATCCTGCTGGTCAGGTAGGGCAAGGAAGAAGTTGGTGAAGGTGTGAATGATAGTATACCACGACTGGTTTGTGATATGGTAATGTGAATGTGTTTGCATACTATGTGACATATGTTATACTCATAGTGTGGTCCTATATGCTTGAAAACATCTGCCTTTTTTCTGTGTGATCACAAGCAATCAGAAACTCACTTTAGTATCTCGGGTACATTTGAAGGCATTTACCTTCATTACCATGAAGATTTCTGAAGGTCTTTCTAAATGATACCCAGATGTTCTGCCTAATAGAGCTCAGTATTTCAACGTGGCAATGGTCACGGTCCTTTGGCAGCTACCGGTCATGATGAGTGCATTCATGTTGCAGTCAAAACAACTATGCATGATGCTGATCACAAAGGTAGAGCTTCAATCACTGTAGTTCTTTGGTCTCTGAAACTTGAGGAAAGTATGTAATGATTGCTGTGATCTCACATGCTGACTGTTCTGATTGATGAAGTAGCTAAAGTAAAGCTTACTTATTTCTCTGGTGGAATGTGTGGTTATGAGCCCTTGAGAACACCAGGATAACAGGCAGAGACCGCTAGACTCCAGCGAAAATGACAGGTAACAGCTGAGAAGGAATGTCATTTTTAGGAGCAAGAAAGGGAAAAGACACTAAGGTGGTCATTACAACCCTGGCGGATGGTGTTAAAGCCGGCAGTAAAAATTTAGCAATTACGACCGTGGCGGAAACCGCCAACAAAGACAGCCACTTTAACACTCAGCCTGCCACGGCAGTACAAACAACCAGAGCAGCGGTCACCCCCAACAGACAGGCGGAGTACAATGTACCGCTCACACTATTATGACAGGCCAATCCACCACCTTTTCCAGGGCGGATTCACCGCAGATAAAAACACTGCGGAAACAGGAATTCCGAAGGGAAAACGCTCATCTCTACACACCCCACGAGGAACGAAGACACCACGGAGCTGGAACTCCAAATTCTACCTGCAATAGTCTTCCTGCTCCTCTACCAGGAGCACGAACGCCGGCGGCGAAGGCCACGGTGAGTACTGCATCTACGACACAGGGGAGGGGGGAGGGAAAAAACTGTGACACACACACACAACACGCAACACCCCCACCCCCACCCCCACCCACTACAACACACACACTAATGCATATTAATACATCACAGTTACACCCCCTAAACTCCCTGGAAGAATCCAATGACAATAGAAAATGAGTGTAACCATTGTAATATATTAAAATCAAGTAGGCAGAAATATATATATATATATATATATATATATATATATATATATACACCATTTCCAAAATATATACCAAGCATAGTAGTCCAGGTAGTGCTCCAATTAAGTCCGTGGAACACTGGGACCACATGGTATGTGCAAGGCCCACTCTGGATCCCCGACCATGATGGAGAGAACACTGCAGGGGCATCAGAGAGCAACTAAACAGGCACCTCAGGGGGAGGGAACGGGGGGCACCTCAGCCGCTTGAGTGCACGACGCCAAATCCACGAGGGGGCCATATGCCCACTGTTCAATCCTGGGGAGTGCAAAGCCACAGTCTCTCAAGTCTCTACAGTGGGTGGGTTGCCCACTGTTCAATCCTGGGGAGTGCAAAGCCACAGTCTCTCAAGTCTCTACAGTGGGTGGTTTGCCCACTGTTCAATCCTGGGGAGTGCAAAGCCACAGTCTCTCAAGTCTCTAAAGTGGGTGGGTTGACTACTGTTCCATCCTGGGGAGTGCAAAGCCACAGTCTCTCATGTCTCTACAGTGGGTGGGTTGCCTACTGTTCAATCCTGGGAAGTGCAAAGCCACAATCTCTCAAGTCTATACAGTGGGTGAGGTGCCCACTGTTCCATCCTGGGGAGTGCAAAGCCACAGTCTCTCACGTCTTTCCAGTGGGTGAGTTGCCCATTGTTCAATCCTGGGGAGTGCAAAGCCACAGTCTCTCAAGTCTTTACAGTGGGTGGTTTGCCCACTGTTCAATCCTGGGGAGTGCAAAGCCACAGTCTCTCAAGTGGATAACAGTCTCCACTGGTTCTGGAGGGGGCCTTGTGCCCAGAGTGCTTCATCCTGCTAAGGACAGAGGAAGTGGATGTATCTCTCCACTGGTTCTGGAGGGGGCATAGTGCCCAGAGTGCTTCATTCACCCCGTGACGGACTCATAGCGTCAGTGCCCTTGGCGCTCATGGGCCAGCGGTGCTTGAGACGGCGGTGCCCCGTTCAGCAGTGCTTGAGACGGCAGTGCCTCGTTCAGCGGTGCTTGAGACGGCGGTGCCCTGGTCAGCAGTGCTTGAGACGGCGGTGCCCCGTTCAGCGGTGCTTGAGGCAGCGGTCTCCATTGCAGGGACTCAGCTGCTGGCGGACCTTCATGGCCCAGCGTGGCTTTTGCTGGCAGTCCTACATGGCCCAGCGGGGCTTGTGCTGGCGGTGGCCTCCTGGGCAGCTGGGCTGGTGCTGGCGGTGGCCTCCTGGGCAGCTGGGCTGGTGCTGGGGTTGGCCTCCTGGGCAGCTGCGATGATGGCGGTCTTCTCTGCCGTGCTGCTCTTTCTAGACTTGCCGGGTTTCTTGTGGCCCTTCCCCGCCTTGGAAGGTGTCACTGCTGACTCCACACTCCCACCGGGACCCCTGGGAGCGGCTTTGGTGGCTGGAGTCTTCCCCCTCTCCCGCCGGGCACTGGCCAACTTCTGATGCTTCACAGGTGGGGGACTGTCTGTGCTGTGGCTCTGTGCCACACTGGCTGCCCTGGTGGCCGGTGCACTCCAGATTCCGGTGACTACAGGCACCACTGGTCCCGGAGATGTTGTAGCTGAGGTGCTAGTTTGGGACCTAGGAGATGGACGGGGTGGGGGAGGTGTGGGAAAGAGGTCAAGGTTGGACAGGAAAAGTTTTTTTGACACACTGGGACGGGTAGCTGGAGGGGGTTTTGGAGTGGAGGAAGAAGTGGTGGTTGTAGGTGTTCGTTTGCTGACTGGGTGAAGGTGCATGTGCTGGAGGCTGACGTGAGGTGGATGGCTGTTGGGTGGGTGTGTGCCTGCGTTTGTGTATCTTGGGAGGGGGCCTCACAGACACACTGGGAGACGACACAGGGGACGTGGGAATGGTAGTGGGGGTGGTGACTGCACGTGAGCGGGGTGTGGTGGTGGGTGTGCTGGAGAGGGACGTAGTGGCTGTAGAGGTAGTGCATGCAGGTGTGAGTGTAGACGAGACAGGGAGGGAGGAGGGAGATGAGGAGGAGGGGGACACAGTGGAGGCAGTAAATGTTGGTATGTATGCATGTGTGTGATGCTTGTGTGAGTGCCTGTGGGATGTGTGGTGCTTATGTTTGCCTTAGCTTCCCTTGTGTGTTGACGTGTGTGACCTCCTCACTGAAGGCAGCAGGGGTGACTGGGGCAGGGCCTGAGGTGCCTGGGGCGAAGGTGATGCCCAACCTCCTGGTTGAGCGGGCACAGAGTGAAGGCTGAGGTGCTGCTGGGAGGGCGGTGCTGGAAGGGGGGTGGCGGCTGAACCTGTAGATGGGGGTGGCACAGATGTTGCGGCCACCACAAGGGAGCTCCCATCAGAGGAAGAGTCCGTCTCACTGGTCTCAGCTCCTGTCCCTGCCGTGGAGCTCCCCTCGCCCTCCGTCCCACTGGTGAACCCTGATTCCGTAGTGTGGCCCTCCATGGCCATGTGGGATGCAGCCCCCTGGTGCTCCGGTGCCACTGCTCCTCCGCCTGATGATGCTAATGCACACAAGAACAGGGAGACCACAAAAAGGGGGGGGACGACAGAAGAAAGACATGTTGAGTGCATGCATTACCGCTACTGTTTGCGTACACGACAGACACAGAAGCCCCCTGCACTACGCCGCGCTCTTGGGCTCCACTGTTCAGTCTCTGGGAAATGGCCTACTAGGCTATGGACGACATCTGCACACATAGATGACACAGGGGCATGACTAGGTGTAGTTGTCACTCTACAGAGATGGGGTGGGGTGCCACATGGCCTGCCTTATGGAGGGACCTTGCCTACGGAACTCGCCCTGGCCTAGGGAAACCCACAGCCCACCTCCCCCACCCAGACCCCTCCACTGCGCGCAAAGTCAGCAGAATGCGAGTGTACTCACCCCCTTGTGGCTGCTGTGATGCCCTCAAGCGCTCATCCAACTCCGGGTACGCCACCATCAGGATCCTGAACATCAGGGGGGTCATGGTGCGACGGGCACCCCTCCCACGTTGGGAGACCATCCCCAGCTGAGCCTCCGCCGTCTTCTTGCTCCAGCGGCGAATGTCCTCCCATCTTTTCTGGCAGTGGGTCCTCCGTCAGTGGTAGACCCCCAGGGTCCAGACGTCCTTAGCGATGGCACGCCAAATATGTTTTTTCTGGTGGGCACTGACCTACATGATTTGTACAGGGGAAAGAGAAAGTAATTACCAACTGCACCGTCAAAGTGATTGGCCCACATCCCTACCCTTGCCATGTGGTACATGCAGTCACTATTGTTTCATGCACGCCGCACTCTCCCCCCTTCCTTCTTACATCCACCCCTCTCCACACAGGCATAGCCCATACATCATGCTCCCAGTGTACTTACCTGTTTGTCTGGAGGACCGTAGAGTAACGTGTACTGGGGGAGAACCCCGTCCACGAGTTTCTCCAACTCCTGCGATGTGAAGGCAGGGGCTCTTTTCCCAGACACTCGAGCCATTGTCTCTTCCAGACCGAGGTCACAGCAGCATTTGCAGTGTAGGTCCTCTCCTGTCGAAGATCAGGTATCTAGTGAGTTAACAGACAGAAAATGGCAGTCACGTCCGTGGTGGTGCGTACCGTCACCGCCGGCGTACATCGTCATTGGCTCCTGGGACCCATAGGGTCCAATGTTAGCCAATGCAGCATGCGCCGCGGTCTTCAACCGCCTACCGCGACGGTGTACAACACCAGCGCAGTTACCTCACATACCATTGTCCCACTTTAGAGGTCAGGCGGGTGCCATTTCAGGGGCCCACATGGCTTCATTTTCAACTGCGTCACACATACCTAGGCCTAGACTCAACACACATACAGGCCACTTTTTGAATATGAATGGTGTTCTGTGTAAGCTGTGGGTACATACCTCTGAGTTGTTTGACTCTGTGCTCGCTGTTGTCCTTCATAGGCACCGTCCGCTGGGACATGTGAGGAGATGGCGGCATCCTCCAGTGTACCGACCATTGTTGGACCTGTCGACAGTGGAGGAAAGACATGTTATAATCACATACAGGCTTGAGTGTGCCACAATCCAGGAGCTGTGTACCCAGCTGGAGGCAGACCTGATGTCAGCTATCCGCCATCCCACAGGAATCCCCCCTCAAGTGCAGGTGCTGTCAGTGCTTCATTTCCTTGCAAGTGGGTAATTTCAAACAACAGTGGCCATAGCATCAGGGATGTCCCAGCCTATGTTTTCCAACGTGTTGTCCAGAGTGTTGTCTGCCCTGCTGAAACACATTTGGAGCTACATCGTTTTCCCTCAGGTTGAGGATTTGCCTACAGTGAAATGAGATTTCTATGCCCTGGGACATATCCCCAACATCATAGGTGCCACTGATGGGATCCATGTGGCTTTGGTTCCCCCCCCCCACAGGAGTGAACAGGTGTACAGAAACCGGAAGAGTTATCATTCGATGAATGTACAGATGGTAGGTTTGGCAGACCAGTACATCTCCCAGGTGAATGCCATGTTCCCTGGCTCAGTGCATGACGCTTACATCCTGCGGAATAGCAGCATCCCTTATGTGATGGGGCAACTCCAGAGGCACTGTGTGTGGCTATTAGGTGAGCACCTGGAAGGAAGACAGTGGGAATGGTTTTCTGGTTCTGGGGATATCCCTACAGGTTAGTGTGTGTCTAACAGTTATCCCTCACCATTTGCAGGTGACTCTGGTTACACCAACCTGTCATAGCTACTGACCCCAGTGAGGAATCCCAGGACAAGGGCAGAGGAATGCTACAATGAGGCCCATAGGCGAACTAGGAGGGTGATCGAATGGACCTTGGGCCTCCTGAAGGCGAGGTTCAGGTGCCTCCATATGACAGGTGGATCCCTATTCTACTCACCAAAGAAGGTGTGCCAGATCATCGTGGCCTACTGTATGCTTCACAACATGGCTTAGCGAGGACAGGTGCCCTTTCTGCAGGAGGATGGTCCAGATGGCAGTGTTGTTGCAGCTGTGGAGCCTGTGGACAGTGAAGACGAGGAAGCAGAGAAAGAAGACATGGACAACAGGGACTCAGTGATCCAGCAATATTTCCAGTGAAACACAGGTAAGGATACAAACCTGCCTACTACATGTACTTAAACACTACTGCCTGTCTACTGTCTGTCTTTTTCACCCAGTGTATGGTCACTGAGTTGTCACTTTCCCTTACGATTTCACAGATCTGGGTCCCACAGTGTGACATCTGCTTTGATTCCTCATGGACTAGAGCTGTGTGCCATAGGTATGTTGACATTACAAATGAAATAACTTTTTTGCCACAGTTATTGCTAATACAGTATTCCGAAATCACAGACAGACTCCAGATTGTTTTGTGCTTTAAGGGTGTTTATTTTAGTGCTCAAAATTGGAGGGGGTAGCAAAATGGTGAGGGGTGATGGTGGAGGAATGTCCATGGCAGAGTCCAGTCTATTAGTCTCACAGTTGCATTGCCCAAATGGGCATAGGAAGTGGAGCTGGGGCAGTTTAAGTATGGACAGGGTGACAAAGTTGGACAGTAGGATGACAATCAGGGTGGTCTGATTTCTTGGCG
This sequence comes from Pleurodeles waltl, assembly GCF_031143425.1. Classification (NCBI taxonomy): domain Eukaryota; kingdom Metazoa; phylum Chordata; class Amphibia; order Caudata; family Salamandridae; genus Pleurodeles; species Pleurodeles waltl. The sequence continues at coordinate 770,114,657 of NC_090439.1, read as the reverse complement.
GGGGTCTTGGCATCGTTTTCTGTCTTGTTCCTGGATCTCAGGGACCGTTTGCAAGGTGCTTCTCCCTCTGCAGGGGGTGGGGTGCTGGTGTGGTGGTCCTGTGGCAGGGTGTCCTGTCCACGAGCGCCGGTGGAGGTGGTGGGCAGATCATCGTCCATGCTAGTGTCAGGAGCCCCTTGTTATGCCACAGTGTCCCTCCTGGTGTTGAGTACTTCCTTCAGCACCCCTACAATGGTGCCCAGGGTGGAACTGATGGTTCCGAGTTCCTCCCTGAAGCCCATATACTGTTCCTCCTGCAGGAGCTGGGTCTCCTGAAACTTGGCCAGTACCATTGCCATTGTCTCCTGGGAGTGGTGGTAGGCTCCCATGATGGAGGAGAGGGCCTCGTGGAGAGTGGGTTCCCTGGTCCTGTCCGCCCCCTGTCACACAGCAGCCCTCCCAGTTCCCCTGTGTTCCTGGGCCTCCGTCCCCTGGACCGTGTGCCCACTACCACTGCCCCCAGCTCCCTGTTGTTGGTGGCGTGGTGGGTTAGTCTGGGTTCCCTGTAGTGGTGGACACACTGCTGATTGACGTGTCCTGGGGACGGAGGTATGGGCCCACTGGGTGGGTGCAATGCTGGTGTTTCCAGAGGGGGAAAGCTCTGTAGTGGCCAGTGACTGGGTGTGGGGAACCGACTGTCCCGAGGCCCCCGATGGGCCGGGCTGGTCATCTAGATCCAGTTGGACAGAGGTGCTGTCATCACTGTGGGCCTCTTCTGTTGGTGGTGTGGACATGTGTGGACCCTCCTGTCCGGTGACGTTGGGTAGGGGTCCTGCAGGGGTATAAAGTCATGATTATTGCATCTGTGTGTGTCAAAGTGTGCAATGGGTGGGTGACCGTGTACCCCAGTGCTTGCATTCCTGTGTGGGACCTTGTGTGATGATGGTTTAGGGGGGTGTAGGGGTATGTGCAGTGGGCATGCTTTAGTGATTGGTGTCCATGCTTTGTTGTTGCATGCAGGGCTTGGTGTTGGGATGTGTGGTTTGTGATGTTGGGACATTTGTGAGGAGTAGGAGTGATGGGGGTGAGGGCGAGAGTGGGGGTATGTGATAGCATGCAGGTAGGGTGGGGGATGTAATAGTAAAGCTTTGACTTACCAGAGTCCATTCCTCCACCTTCTCCTGCGAGGCCCTCAGGATGCAGAATCGCCAAGACCTCCTCCTCCCATGTTGATATTTGTGGGCGAGGAGATGGGGGTCAGCCGCCAGTCCGCTGAACCGCCAGGTGGTGTCTGGAGACCACGGAACACACCTTCCCCCATAGGTCGTTCCACCTCTTCCTGATGTCCTCCTGATTTCTTGGGTGTTGTCCCAGTGCGTTGACCCTGTCCACTATTCTTCGCCAAAGCTCCATCTTCCTAGCTATGGAGGTGTGCTGCACCTGTGATCCGAATAGCTGTGGCTCTACCCAGATGATTTCCTCCACCATGACCCTGAGCTCCTCCTCCGAGAGCCTGGGGTGTCTTTGCCATACCATTGGGTGGTGTAGGTGATGTGTGGGGTGGTGTGTGTGGTGATAAGTGTGCTGATATGTAGTGGGGTGTTGTGTGAGGTGAGTGGAAGTTTTGTGGGTGATGGTGTTGTGTGCCTGTGGATGATTGTGTTGTTGCTGGTGGTGTCTCTCTCTGGCTTTCGTTCGTGATTTGTGGTCATAAGGGTTTGTGGGTGATGTGGGTGTGTGTTTTATATTGTATTGGATGTGTGGGAGTGGTGTGTGTAAGTGTATGGTATTTCGAATTGTCCAATGTGGCTGTGTTTTGGAGATGTGTGTGTATTTTGAGCGCGGCGGTGTGTACCACAAATGGAATACCGCGGTTGAAAGACAGCCACGTGGATTCGTGGGTTGTGATAGTGAGGGCGTATTTCTGTTGGCGTGATGGTGGAGGATTTGTTTTTGCCAGTTTATCACTGATCTTTGGTGTGGCGGACTTGTGTGGGTGTCTGAATGTTGGCGGATTCTGTGCTATGGTCATAATAGCTGTGGCGGATTTCAGCGGCGTTGTGTTGGCGGTGTTCTGCACGGCAGTAAGCGGCTTTTACTGCCAATGTTGTAATGACCGACTAAGAAGCCAAGGGATTTGGGACCATGAACACAGTCCATTGTGAACAGAGAAGGGAGAAAACAATAAAGGTGCAGGAATGAAGATGGATACGAGCTGTAGTTAAAGTGGTAAAATCTCAGCAACCATGCAACACATTGCCAGGCACTTGCTTTCTGTAAAGACAGACTTAAATACTGGCACTACTTACTACTCATGCCCAGAAGGTTTCACTGTAACTAGGGAAAGGCAGCCTAAACCAAAACTAAGTATGCGTTCTACTTGTTATGAACATGCACTTTCCAAATCTCCGCCCCCCTAGACTTTCCACCCTTTTGCTAACTTGTAGCAGACTCACTGTCTACAAGTCCACCTGATCCTGACAGTGATATGGCTTGAGATATTTAGGTCATCAAATGGTAAAAAAACTTTATCTCAAGAAAAAACACGAATGCCAAGGCTGTTAATAATAGATAATTAGATTTAGACCCTAATTACGAGTCTAGCGGTGTTAAGACTGCCAAACTCGCAAATTATAACTCTGGCAGTCAGACCATCAGAGGACCACTGCCACCACCAGGAACAAGGTTCCCGATGGGTAGGCAATGGTTGGAGTCATGCTCAGCCACAGTGGTGTTTAAGGCAGCACCGCCATGCTGCCCAAGACTTCACTTTCCGCCAGCCTTTTCATGGTGGGGATCCCGCCATGAAAAGGCTTGTGGGAAGCCAGTGCTAGGGACATATGGTGGCCCCTGCACTGCCCACAGAGCAGAGCAGTAGCCCCCGTTCCCAACACCCTTTGAATGCGGAGTGTCTGCAATGCAGACAGTGCACATTCTGAGGGTGCTGGGGGCACCCTCTGTGTGACGGCACAGGCCTCGGCTCCAGGTGCAGCCAAGGGCAATGCTGCTGCACGGTTTCCACCAGTCTGACCAGCAGAAAAATCTGATTTCTGAGGCTTCTGCCAGTCAGCCCAGTGAAAACTTTGTAATTGGTCTGGGAGGAGACCGCCAGCTCCGTGGCAGTCTCCTCTCCACTGGGCTGGTGGGCTGAAGGTCAGCCCTCCAACCTCCTAATGAGGGCCTTAGACTTTTTAATTTCAAAGTAAGACCAACAACTGATATCAATTAATAAGATGTCTAAAAGTCACTCAGAGCACAATTAGATTTTTAGTGTTAGTGTAAAAGTTTGATTTTCATATATTTTCTTCATATAGAAATAACTCAGAATGCAAATACACTTTTTGCACTCTTGTAAGGAGCAACTGTGAAAATAAAACATTTTGTGCATCGGACTGTTTATGAGTAACAATATAGGGCTGTCAGGATTAACCAATATCTTCTCTGTCACAGCTATCTGAATGATCCTTCTGTTACATGCTAGTCATCCGGTGTTCAATCTACTAGAGCACCATCCCACCACCACCACCACCACCCTCTGCACACATTCGGAGACCTCAGTGAAAAAGACTTCCACAAGGCCTCTCTCCAAATAAAATCTGATATTAGCACTGACCTTCAGAGAGGCTTTGAAAACTGTCCTAAGTTCCAATATTTTGTGTAGTCAAGTGCACCGAGAACCTCGAAAGACGGCCTTGTGAGCAGTGCAAAACCACCTGGGCTAAATACATGATGTATACCTGAAAAAAAACTTTTTCTCCCAAGAAAAGATTTGCTCTGCAAGAAAAGACCAAACTTGATTCGGCAGGCTATTAGCCTAACTGCCTCAAAGTTGTAATTGTGTAACATCTCTGGAATATAAAAGACAATCAATTACTAATAGGGTTATTTTAGGCCAATCCTCCAGTTTAAGGATTGTTTAAAGCACGCACAGGAGGGGGAAACGTTTTATTCTTGCCACAGCCCTGTGAGTAAAAACACTTTGAATTTCCATCTCTGTAAAACCTTATTTTCTTTCTAAAACGACATTCCATCTCAACTTAATAAATGCAATAAAAAATAAGGAAAGAAGCAAGTGTTCAAATACGACCTTAAAATGTGTTTATTTCACATTCAAATTCATGTCCAGTTGTAGGAAATATTCATGACTAATATTAAACTAAGCCCTGAATTAGGTGAAATGCAGCCGATGTATATTGAAGTGAGCATTTTATTATGTGCCTTGTCAGTCAGATTAAAGAAAAGGGTGCAGGACAACAACAGGATATTGCATGTATATCAAGCAATCTATTTATACGTGACAGGAGGGGCCTGCATTCCGCGAAGAGTGACAACCCAATGAAATAACTGTGCGCTTTCAAAATTACCGCAGCATAAATGTATACCCGTTAAAAATATCATTTTAAATTACAATTAAGAAAACATAGATAAATATGCTTTGGAATCAATAGTGACATCTAGAAACAGGAAGGCGGAAGACGAGAAGCCAGCGGTTGTTCACTGTCATCTTCATCAATGTTTCCCAAATCCGAGGATTTGAGGAGTTTCACTCAGAATATCGCGGAGAAACCCCATTGAAGCGAGAACGTTTCTTTTGCAACCCAAATGCCCCGGAAGGACGGCAATGCATAATAAACAAAGCACAAATGAATGCTGTGTCCACCAGACAGGGCTAGAGTGCTGAGGTTAATCTTTAGTCAGGAACATTAAAATGGATGGAAAATTGATGCTGTAGTTTTTTGCTCTTCGCAATAAAAAATCCTACTGCTTTGAGACAAACTGTTTCTTTTTGTGAGCTTAAATTTCAGAGCATATGCAGCGCACAACTGACAAATAGGCACAAACAAATCTGAATATGAAAATTGTTTGCCTGCATATTGCAAAAGATGAGAATTATATGAATGTTTTATTTACCCTTTAGCCTCGCAGATTCGGATATGGTAACAAGCACTTCCCTTGTGTATATGGAGGTCTGCTCATACTGACATTGGGGCATGCTAAGGCACCTCTGCTTGGTGATTTCTGGTACGTGTTTTCTCAACCTGTACTTAGGCCGTATTAGAAAAAGCTCGAACACTTCCAAAATCTGGACTGCTGAGGAAGCAAGTTCATTTGCAGAAAAAAATAGCACTGAAGATTTGCGGTGTCTCTTATCATAACTGTTAAATATGTGCATTTCTGTAAACTTTTTATATAAAAAAACAATAAATTGGACAACCTGAAAAGGAAATTGTCTACTCGTTACTTAACTAAAGGGGACGAACTGCATACATCAAAGTTTTAGAGTCCAGGCCTTTATTTCCACATTTTCACATTTGCCCTTCTCCTTTCCAAATACTATGCAGTTTGGACTCATTTAACTTATTTGGATCTCTATTATGAGGCAGGAAAGTTTGGCCCAATAGCATTAATTATCCACAAAGGTATAAAATTGAAAGACCATAAGTAAATGGATTGTCCTATTCTGAGATGGAGCAGAAACGGATAAAGAGCCAATTGGATCAATGTGTGCAATATGCTAAGTCAGTCAGCCATGAAACAAATGGAATAATGCAATTCCCCGTAAATTACAACTGTGTTTGTAATATAACAACTCTGCACTGTACAGACTAATCTCATGCATCAATTGGATCCCTTAAATTATACAGCAAATGATGCAATAATCGCACCACTTGGATTCCTGCACCATAACATCAAGTCATTTCCACCTCAGGCAAACATGAAGGGTGTTCTCACTCTTTTGGCAGACAGTCACCTCCAAGCAAGTCAGTCAGGCCTTCGACCTTTACATAGCACTGAGTCAGACAAACTTGCTGTGGAAGACAACCTTCACACCATATTAGATCGGGGAGGCTCTACCACCCTCATCTTAGTACATCATTGTGCAGCATTTGATATGATCATGTCATCCATTCTAATTAATCAGTGGTTAAAAATTAGCATCAGTGGCCCGTCTCTGGATTGGTTGAAATGTTTTCATACCAAATTTATTCAATCAAACAGGATCCCTCCTTGCTGCTCATAGCAGAAAGTAACAATGTTTAGAGTTCCTCGGGACTCTTCATTGAACCCTACTGTGTTCCACTTTTATGTTTCTCCACTAGCCACATTTATTAGATCATTTGGGTTCAAGCCAATGTCCTATGCTGATGACACCTAAATTGTCTCTCTCTGACAGTGTTGCCTGTGTTTGGGAGTGCTTCTTTTTCTGCAGGTCTCTAGTGGTTTGGTGGATGATCACTAAGAGGCACATTTACATGCCCCTAGCACCATTGGAGCACCACTTTTTGTGATGCTCTGATGGTGCTGTGCACTGCGCCATATTTATGGAAATGCGTTGTTCATTGGTTCCCCGAAATATGTAATTCAGAGACTGCAAAGAGTACAAAATGCAGCGGCTCGTCTGCTACTAGACATCCCTAAACATCACGCAATACGGCCAGGAATTGTTTCTTTACACTGGCTCCCGGTAGCTGAAAGGATTCAGTTCAAGACCCTGTGCCACGTTCACAGATCTATATTTGATAAGGGACATGAAATGTTGAAAACTCTTTTTCAGGCTTATATTCCAGCAAGATCTCTTAGATCCTCATCAGCTAATCTGGCTAAAGTTCCAACTACGAGGAAAGCCAGATGGGGAGGAAGATCGGTAGCTTACCAAGGTGCTCTACTTTGGAATAATCTTCCTCTCAAGTTGACAGTTAATTCTCAAGAGTTGTTGTTCAGAAAAGAACTGAAGACCTGGCTATTTAAAACTTAAATCTTTTGAATAATTCTTTGAGCAGTATGTCATCACTATGGCTGTATAAGCGCTACGAGGCCGTTGGCAGTTTGGCGCTATATAAATCTCTATAACATAACATAACATAACATTTACAAGGCAGTGGTAAGCCACTTTTTGTGGCTTAACACCACCTTGTTAATATGGGCCCCACCAATGCAGTTTTCTGTGTCAGAGGAGTGTGCAATGGGAGTTGCATCCCCAGATTTAGAAGAATTATTAAATCTGTGACAGTGCCAAAAACTAACGCCACCCCAGGGGAGGCATTAGCATGGCACAATGAGGGGGAATACTGTTATTTCTCCTTGGTTTTGCTTTTTCTATGTGTGCTGCAGTCTGCAGCACACATAGAAAGAGCAAAACACCATGAAGGATTGTTTATGTGCAGGAAGGTGTTCCTTTCTGAACATGAATGATCATTCCATAATGACAATTTGCTAGTTCTATGTATTCTACAGCACATATAGAAGTAACTAATCACCGTTGTAGATTGTTTAGGTGGAAAATTTAGCACCAGCGCTAGGGAAATCACAGAAGTGTGTCATATTTGTGTACATAGGGCATATCCCTGCGTTTCAGAAGTGATGAAGTGCAGGGCCGGCAACTTTGGCGCAGTGCCGCTCCACTTCTGTGTAAATATGCCGCTAAATGTTTGAGATTGAAAGGGGAAAAACGAGGATCTGCTTTTTGGTGCTCAAGCATTTGTCTAATGCTTGGTGGCTTTCTTACCTCGGCTTCCCACTACTTTCTGTCAGGTGAAAATCCTTGGAATTGTGAGGGTGATAAAATTTCTTACTCAACCCAAGTACACAGAGAGGTGCTGCATGCTTTTCCGTTCTTAAGACGTTTAGAAATGTGTTTATTCTCTTCCAGACTCAACCAGAAAAGTTATATCCTGACTCTAAACATTTCACGATTACATTATAGTAATTCCATTTATTTCGGATTGTCTTAATTTCTTATCAAGCGTCGCCAGATTGTTCAAAAGGTTGAAACATGAACTATGTTCAAACTTCCTTCTCTTTATATCTGTGGTTCCCTTTTTGAAAGGCCCACCACAGTAACTTCCAATTCCGAAACTGGTGATGGTTAAAGTTTTTTGTATGGCTTTTTTAGTTTGCATCAGTCTTGTACTCTTGAGATATCAATTTCCCATTCATCAGCCTAAATGCACTCTTAAGCTGACACCAATTTGGTGGTTCTACCACGGTTCAAGAGACCCTGAAAGGGAAGATACTCACTTTTTCTATATGTCTGCGAGATGGTGAAACTCCCTTCCATTTTTCTTAACATCTACCCAGCCCCTAATTACCTTCAAAAAAAGGTTACAAATATGGGTTTTTTAACTTCCTTAATTTTCAGAGTTGTTAGTATTTATGTACCGGTGTGGCGTGGGAACACCCTTTCTTTGGTATCAGTGCGTTTAAATTACCTTTACATAATTACGTCACACTTCATAGGAGCATGTATGATTAGAAACTGGGCATTCCAGTTTCTAATCATACAAGCTCTAAACGGGTGTAACTAGTATAGAGTTATGACGTGTGTGCATTACTAAAAGAAACTGAGTTGAATGCAGAGCATGCGCTAATGCTGTGAATTATGACGTGAAAGGCAGACAACAAAAAGCTCACAAAGGTGGAGTAGCATTTTACTTGCTGTTTTGGGCTTTTGTGTAGTGGTGTTTGGAGTGAAACAATACAAACACTAACAATTCAAAGGGCCCGACTTCGGCATGGCCGATCTGGACCCATGCTTGGTACCCACATTCAGAGTGGTGCATGGAGGGCCATGCCCGTAGCCCCAAAGTATGTCACCTGTTTTTTGGGAGAAATGGGGGAGGGGTGCCAAATTTGGTTGGCCAGTGATGGTATTTGACCCCGAACTGGCAATGACACTAGGTCTGACCTGAAACTAAACGCAAATCTTTATTGATTGGTGAGTTTGTGTGTATGTTATATTGTAGATGGTGGGATGGCTAGATAAAAGAGTGATTTAATATATGGATGAATGGAAACATTAATCCAAGAACAGGTGAAAGAAAGAGCCCAGATGCGACAAACATTGCAGGTTCAATATTCCACCCGTGCATGCGCTCAATGGGGCATCATCCTTGCATTCAATCATAATCAAGATCCAGTGGCTTTTCCAGTCATTGTCTCTGGGGCGGTGCGATGTGACTGAAATTACATTAAAGTGTGACATTACATCCTTTTCCCTATGATGGGATGTAAAATGGAGCTGCTGATTGAACTGATTAGAACACACGTGGAGATTATTTAAAAAAAGAAAAAAAGTCCATAGGTTTGACTATTGTTCGTGAGGAAGTGTTGAGGATCCGGTTGAGTGCACAACGGATACTAACTTGGTATCTAGCTGATGAAGACTCGATGCACGCAGGCCATGTCAACCAGAATTCGTTTCAAATATAAATGCTCCGACCAAGGAATGTCCTTTACTCTGTTAGTATGAACCATCCACAGCTGAAGACTGTGTTCGAATGCAATTGCAAACAACTATCGTACGGAATAAGCACGGTACAGATATTTACTACGAGGCGACCTCATGTTCCGCTTGACATCGCAGGCCTTATTGAAATGAATTATTCGAAATGCATACTTGCTTGCAGATCGAGAATAGAGGCTACTCACGCCTTCTTTCCCAGCAGACAACAGACTTCCCGAAATCCTTGGAGAGTAATCTCTGAAGCAAAAAAAAAAAAGAAAAGAACACAAGAACAACTGATGCTGGCCTACGGCCGATATACAAAAACGGGTTGGGAAGCTCTACAGATGCCGATTTGCAGTTTTCAGATTTTATAAATATTCATTACAGCGAGTTTTAGCCAGGGTGCTCCGAGGGGCCGTTGAGATTTTACGATGAGTGGATAATATTCAATTTCGGTGTACTGCAGTGATCAATGTTACTGAGACACTACTGCATGATAAAGTAAGTGGTTAAAATTCGATTTTTGCGAAATACTTACGGTTTTCTGTCCCCATAAATGTTGATTGAGATGCAGTTTGAAGGCTCTTCATCTCATCCTAAACTAGACACAAGTGTTTGTTGCCCGAATTTGATGAGAGCAGCGCACCCGCAAGGTAATGCGCACTGCGGTTACTAATGATATGGATGATATACACCTACAAAGTAATGCACACCAGGATGGTGGATGATGAGGGCAGCACGCACCTGCAAGGTCATTTACACTGTGGTTGCTGATGATGAGTGTGACCTTCACCCACACAGTGAAGCACACCGTGGCTCCAGAGAATGAGGATGAACAGTACCCTCACTGTTCTGCACACTGTGGCAGTGATGATGACTGCCTGCTCCCATACTGTAATGCCAGTGCCGGGTTTTGGTATGGGCAAGCCAGATCCAGGCCCAGGGCCTAGTCTCCAGAGGGCCACGCGGAGCTGTGTGCATTGTTATGTCATGTCATGTGTATCTGTAGAGCTCATGATGGTATTCAGGCACTTATAGAGCAGCCCTTGGGGAGGAGGGGGTACAAGACTATTTTATCTGGAAGAGCCATGCCTTGAGGCTTGAGGTTCCTTTGGAAGTCTGTGAGGGAGAGAATGGTTCTGAGGTGTTGCAGGAGGTCATTACAGGTTTTGGCTGCGAGGTATGCGAAAGACCATCCTCTGCTTCTGGTCTTCTTAATACAAGGAAGGAGTGCTCTGTCTTTGGATGCAGATCAAAGGTGTCTGGTAGGTTGTTAGAAGTTGAGGCAGTGGTCGAGGTACGCTGGACTGGTGTTGTGGAGAGTTTTGTAGGTGTGATTGAATAGTTTTTACTTACATCTTTCCTGGATTGAGAGCCAGTGGAGATTGTGGAAGTGTGGTGAGATGTGATTATTTCACAGGATGTTCAGGATGAGTCTGGCAGTGATGTTCTGGGTGGTTTGGAGTCAGTGTAGAACATGGGCTGGTATTCCAAAGTAAAGGGCATTTCTGTAGTCAAGTCTACTTGTGATAAGAGCCAGGTTGACTGTTCCTCTGGTGTTAAGATGGATCCACTTCAAAATCTTGCATGACATTCACTGGATGTGGAAGAATGATGAGGCAACAGCGTTGATATGGTTATGCAAACAGCAGCACCCCTCTCATCTTGTGCCAGCCACTTTCATGTCCCTATGTCCTTGTTTTTAATCAGAATTACCAGTTTAAAGTAATTTTAATCCTTAATTATCAAACAGTAGGCAAATTGTTAACACCCAATAGCCCATTTCCTTGCCCCTCTTTCATGCTCTCACCCCTGCTGATCCATACCAACAACACTTTCATCAGCATGAGGCAAGTGTGCTGGGGGAGGTCCAGAGATGGTTGGGTTCAGAGGCCATACACAGCTCAGCCATGGCCCGAATGGTGAAAACAAAAGGGTCCTCCTGCTGCCTCATTTTATTCACTAGCACCAGCAAGGGTGACAAAGTTCTCTCCCCCAGGGTGCTATCTTAGCAAAGGCTGGTTCTGTGTAATGCACACTGTGGGTGTTGAATATGAGGGCAGCTTACACCCACAAAGTAATGCACAATGAGGTTACCAATAATAAGAATGGGCTGCATCCATGTGGTAAAAATAGTGCTATAGCAGTGCCACTGCTAGGCACCAGAGCGCCAAAGCAGCATAGTTCTCTGAATGTAATATCTTACAATACAGAGGGAAATGGTTTCAAATTCCACCTTTATAAACCTTGTGCACTAGGCATGAAAGATAAATGCTCTTCATTCTCGACCAGTGAGTCTAATGGATGCAGTAGCCCAGAGCTGGCCAGGGAAATGCAAATAAATACTCTGAACGTAATCTGTTTTTGAAAGTTACAATTGGTTGCAATGCTGTCACAATTCATGGATGCATGGTTTTTCTGAAATTATGTTTATAGGGGTTTTAAATGCCTCTATGATTCTGGGATGGAAGAGAACTAGTTGTTTTATTCACAGTACAGGGACGCAACTGATGAATTATGGCTTTATGATTTTAAAGAGGACACTCCTGGAGACAGTTTTTGGTGAGTCTGAGTTTACTATGCCTGAAGATTGACCCACAGTGGAGAGGGAAGTCAATTTAATATTTCAATATTTTGTGACTGCCTTCAAGACTGATTGCTTCCTTGACAGAACACACAGTAACTGCAGTATGGATAGGGTCTGCTATTGCCTCCTGGGCAAAGCTATGGCTTTATCCAAGATCCTCCAGCCCTTGAACCAATTTATAGTCCCACCCCTCATATCAGCAGAACTTGTAAACCTGTAAAAAAGCATCTAGATGGATAGCTGGCCTATGGGAAGCCATGGAATGGACTCCTTCGCCATTCGTTTCATGATCCTTTTCCACACTGAGCTACCCAACCCATCTCCCCTAGCATCAACTAAGGAGATTGCATGGAGAGCTGAGTGACTATCTACAGTGTGTGAACGTGGTTACATGTCTGTTTCTGGGTCTGCGTACTTCATTATGCAGACGAAATGTGCACTTTGTGTGCAGATGTGAGAACATGAGCATTTTTGCGAGTCTGTATGAGTGTACGTCTCTTTTTAGGGCCTGAGGTGGTAACTGACTTACTTCTGGTGTGAGGAGCACAGTCCTGGTACCAGCGGGGGTGCAAGAAAAGCATTGAGATCATGATGTTGTCCCCATGGATCAGTATGTCATAGCCCAGTGGGCTTCTTTATTATAGTTGTGGGTGCCCATCCCTTATCCCTAGACCCCACAACTACAGAAGACGTAAAGTTATAGATTACACTTCACATTGTGCTTGTTTAACCTAAGACTATGTCTACTTCGGTTGTCGCAGCTCAGCTGCACTCCGAGAAGAAGGCCGACGGAAGTTACGGCCAACTAATAAATGTGGGTTCTCAGCTTGTCAATACAGCTTCGCAGCCAGCAAGGAAGATTTGGCAAAGAGGAAAAGTACTGGGGCAATCGTATTCAACGAAGCAACAATGTAGCCTTATATAGTGCTTTAGCTGGTGGATAGGTTTTACCTTGCAAGTAGCCACGCAACCCAGCAGATAGTGGTATAATGTTTAAATGTGACTGCAAGCACGTTGCATTGGTAACTTATGGAGAAGCCGGCAATGCTGCACTATGATGCTGCTGGGTGAGCATCACTGTATGGAGATACATTGAACAGCCCAGGAAGGTGGGGGTTCGAAACCAGCAGAGAGATTTGTTACAGGATACACCGTGGTTTAATATAGGGGTCTCTCACTGCAGGTAGGAGAAGAGAACAATGAGCACAGACAATGAGCACAGAGTCGTGCTCTCTGGCCACAAGATGGAGCACTGATGCTGCTGTGGGACTTACTATCTACGTACGGGTCCACAGAGTGCAGACGTAGGATCCAAGATATCAATAGAACGTTCCCACCAACCTAGACAATCAGTCATGAAGGGGTCATGGTGTAAGTTCCCATCTACAGGTTACAGTACTTTCAATCCATCACTAATTGCAGAACACAGGACTACTTTGTTAGATCGACAAAAAAGTAAACCGTTCAGCATAAAATGAAAGCACTTCCGAAATGCTTGGGGTGATTCAAACCATAGTGGACATCTTGCAAGCCAGTAACTAAAGGGGACTTATCCAAATAAGCCAATGGATGAAGGGGGATGAGAAAACCCCCTCCCTGTTCTTCATGTATATATGTATATCGTGTGGTGTTGTGTGGCTTTTCCAGATACGTAAAGCTGCCTGTAGCCAGACTTTAAAAGTTGCACGTTCAACACTGTCGGTTTCACTGTAGGAGCATTCCCGACCTAGCTTTGGAAGAAGGTGAGGGACTGCTTTACGTGGTGGTTCTTGCACATGGGAGCAGCTGAAGGTGCCTGAACATTTTACACACCCCTAAAATGGCATGTACGGGAAACACACTTATTCTGTTCCTCCCTCAATGATGTGCAGTTAGAGAATCCTTCCAAAGCACTGACTTATGTCCTAACATCAGCCATATGGTGGGGGTCGTAGACTTTCCAGCCTTTGTTATAATCTGCAAACTATATACTGAAAAGTGACACTTTACAGCCTGATTTGAGCACATTTATGAGCCTCTTTCGCTACAGGGATGAACAAAAGGTCTACATTCCTGTTGACTTCTTTGGTAATTGTAATCCAGTCCCTGAAAAAAAGAATCGATGTATTGATAATGCTAAAACGTTGAATGTTTTATTTAGCATCATCAAGCAACCATGACAAGCTCAGGGCACTGTGGAAAAGAACACGAGATTGGCTTCAATCTATACTGCATATGTAAACTTTTGTACCCATAATAGTTTGCCAAAGCAGATGGGTTATGTGGGTTAAAGTCGGCAATACACATAGTGACTGTAAGGTCTTAGCTATATTACATCACTAGGGGTATTACGCTTTCAGGAGTTCAGTGTAACTGGCCAGCGCACATTGGCCTGCAATATTTAATAAAATACAAATCCAGCGACTAGCAGAGGTGGTGTTAAAGGCTCCTGTGTATGTTGCTCTTCAAGATGATGACAATTTTTACAACACAGAAAAACAACCCTCCCAGTATTTAAAGTTTAGACTACTCAAACATTGTACAACCACTTATGTTTTTTTGTGGTAAAATATGTTGTGCTATGGTAACAGTGGTGGCTAACATTAGCAATACCAATAGGTTTATGAATGATAGTGCCTTTTGTGTCATTAATGAGTTTAAACACTCAATAGGTCATCATACATGCACTCTGTCACTCATCTTTGCCGCATGCAACCCTTCATCCATTCACAGTCTTTATTTTTCCATTCATCATCTGACACAACAAGAACAAAACACACAAAAACTCAAGTACAAATGCAAATAAATTAAAAGAATACAAGAACGAAAAATACAACTTTCTACTCTAGATGGGCATGTACAAGCTGTAACCAAACTATCAAAAATAGTTTATTGTTTTAAGGTTCAAGAATGGCCATCACAGTTAGAGTAAATGTGTTGGCATCTTGGATGTGTAAAACAATGATGCACCTTGGACAACAACACTCATAATGGTCTCCTGGTTTAGAGGAAGTGGCCTTGTGAGATGCAGAACAATGCAGATAAAATGAGCAGTATGCAAGCAGCATGTTAGCCCTGCCTGTAGTATCCTCTTAAGAAACATTAAAAAAATGAGGCAAAGCACAGAAATGAAAAGGGAACTACAGAACAAGAACATTTAAAACTACACGAGTGGTCACCTAGCCCTGACACTGAAGGGCACTCATTTCCAGGTGGATGTGCATATCTAGTCAGAAAATGCCATTATTCACAGAGCATAGGGGCCAACAACAGATGTGGACTGAACAATTACCTCAAGCAGTTTGCTGTCATGGATTGAAGCATAGTATAAATTAAACTCAGGCAGGCCAGTGGCTGAACAGAGTTGAACCAAAGGCCCTCAATGTTTCTATATAGATATTTATTTATATATATGGAATGTATATATTATTTAAAGACTTTTATTTACTACACAATTCTAGCAAACAGCTATAAAGATTCAGGCAAGGTTTTTGTAGTACCAATCTCTCCTAGGGTTTGTCAGAGATAGTAACCAACACCAAAATCATTCCATGCAAAGGTATTCTTTGACATTTATGTAACAAAATACCTATCTGTAGACCTTAATAGAAAGAAATAATCCACCCATAAATGTCTATTGATTTCACATATGCATTTCATAATCATTATGGCAGGCTTAATGGATTTATCATACCTGAATCAGACCTACGGCAATAGAATTATTTTTCCCGCAAACCAATCTGGCATGTAGTTGTTATCATTGGCTTAGCACATAACCAACTGAGACCTCCAGTACTGAGCATTTGCTTTCCTACAAAGCAACCAACAGGTATACAGTAATAAAATGACAAAGTATACAAAATTGCAGATGATAAAGCAAAACAACGATCTCTCCTAAGAGGACCTAACAAGGATTCTGCCAGTATAAATCTTCTATACTCACCTTTTGTCAGAGGTGATAGCCAGCTCCAAAACCCTTGCCAACCATGGTAATCAGTGGTATTCCATATATCAAAATACGTACTTTAGTACAAAGTAATAACAATCTACCCTTAAATGCCCTATTGACTTTTAATATACTTTTTCATAATCAATACATCAGCCATACTGCCTTTATCATAACATTTCTTCATAAACAAGCAGGCCTATAACCTTTCATCATTGGCTTGTCACCATAACCAACTCAGACATACTGTGTTGGCTCATAAGCCTTCCCACAAGGCAACCATAAATACCAGGTATATCATAATGAAATTACAAATATGTAAAAAAAAGAGTTGTCATAAGAATATAAAAACCCTATTATTATTAAGGATTGCCATAGGTGAGTCATCAATACCAAGACCCTTGGCTACTAAAGTAATCTGTGAGATTCATGCGACAAAATAACTATCTCTAGGTTTTATTGCAGTGCAATAATAGTTTACCCTTTAAAGCTTATTGCCTTTAATACATGTTTTTGACAATAAGTAAGGCCTTCTTGCTTTGTCATAACTTTTCATCATAAACAGATCACACCTAAGAAACATGACATAATTATGTGTAAAGTGCTTGTGCTCTCCCTTTAAACGTAGCAAAATTGATATAATCCTAATTGCCACAGTTAATTTGATTATACATACATAGTAGTACATGTACCCAGGACCTACAAATTAAATGCTAGTAGTAGGCAGCATCACTCAATGTGTCACCCACTTAAAGCAGCACTGTAATACATCTCCAGTCCTGCTCCTGCAGCCTGTGTATGCAGTTTTAAACTGACACTGAGACCTGGCAAAATACACCTTTGCCAGGCCTAAACCGTCCTTTTCAATCTGTGTAACCAACCCTAAAGAAGGTATTAATTGCCAATAGAGCATAGTACATGGTATTAAAAATGTAGGACATGTATATGTATGTTGTACATCCTTTGGCAGTGAAAAATCTCTAAAATCATTTAGGCTGGCTCTTCCATAAGAAAGCACAGGGGTACCCCATAATGCTTGACTTCAGCTTGGGAAAAGCAAGAAAAATTACAAAAGGACAAATTTTTATAGTAATTTAAAATCCAACTTAATAGTCAAGTAATATTTTAAATTACTATTTTAAAAATACCGCTTTTAGAAAGTTGGAATTTTTTTGCTTAAGCCAAAAGTGCATTTTTGCCAGTGTTCACCAAGGTCACCTGACTGTTAATGGCTTTCCTGTAGTGTGATGTGGGATGCTCCTAGGCAGTGTACAAAAGACTTGTGTGTGGAAAGGTGTTTTTCCTCAAAGAGCAGGATGGCTTTGTGGGTTCTGACCAACCCCTTCCTGATCTTCAAGGGTGGCCAATCCTGTTACTGACCAATGTAGCTCACACTTGGCCTTCTTTCTTTGTCTTCCTAGTCAACTTGGCTCCTAAACCAGGGGAGGGGTGAGTTACCCCAGAACTGGTTTGAAGTGACCAAAAGAGTAGGTTTGCCCATTTTCACAATAACACCTCTGGTTGGACAGAGGGAACTTTGACCTGGGTATGAAAGGGTCTGACATGTTGGATTTAGGTAGAGAGGGATAGGGTCACTGCTGGGAACATATATTCCATTGTCTAGGGAGTGGCCTGGTGTTTCTCTCACCCACAGGTAGGCACTGGGCTTAAATGCAGTATCCCCAGTACCTACCACAGGACACTCCTGGGCCTGTGAGCGATCAGAAGAAGAACTGCCCTGCCGTCTAAGGAAAGCAGAGGAAAACTGGACTTGCTTGCCTTGAACCCAGGACCCAAGTAATGACTCCCAGAGTCTGTTTGCTGACCTCCTGTTTGAGTTACAGGGGCACAATAAGCTTCCAAAGGCCATTCTCACAACTGTCCAGCTGCCTAGCTCCTGCTAGACTTGCCCAAGACCCTGCTGCTGTGCTCTACTGGCATGAGTCTTGACCCTCAAAATCTTTCCCCAAGGTCCTGGACCATTGCTGGTGTCAAAGTGTACTCCTCCTAACACTTCCTGAAACCTGGAACTTATAATATTTTTGCCCACTTTTTCTCTGAGAATAGATGGGGCACCGGGACCACCTTGCCAAACCAAACCGGAGAAGGTGCATCACCCCTGTGCCAAAGATTTGGGTTGCTCCTGCTACATTCTTCTCTGCAGCAGTAAATCCAATAAAGGAATACTTTTCAGAGATGGTGCCAGCCTGGAGGAGGTCTCATCAGCTTCAACCTGCAGTCTTGCCCCGCTGGAAGAATGCAAGCTCCATAAAAGTGACTAAGGGTCTCATTACGAGTTTAGTGGGCCGATCGTCAGCTGCCAGACTCATGGGGAGGAGACCACTGCGGAGCTGGTGGTCTCCCCTCCCGGCCCAATTACATGTTTCCACTGGGCTGACTGGCAGAAACCTCCATATTACAAAGTTTACACCAGTCAGTCCAGTGGAAACAGTGCAGCGGTATTGGCCTCAACTTCTCAGGGAGCTAAGGCCAAAGCTGTGGCAGAGAGGGGGCCCCCAGCATCCTCAGAATGCATACTGTCAGCCATAGCAGGGGGAGTCCTGCACTGCCCACAACACAGTGGCCCCTGCACTGCCCACACAGTTGTGGATAGTGTAGGGGACACCCTGTGGCCCCCCACCAATGCCTTTCTGCCAGACTTTTCATGGCAAGGACCCCCACCGTGAAAAGGCTGGAGGAAAGGGAAGTCATGATCAGCACAGCGTTGCCATGGCTGACTACACCTTCAACCAGCACCGCCTGTAGGATGCTGGCCTGGTTTGTAGTGGGTACCTTGGGTACTCACACCTTATACCAGGTCCAGTTATCCCTTATTAATGAAATGTAGTAGTGTTCTAGAAGCTTAGGCTGATAGAGGTAGCTATAGCAGAGCAGCTTAGGCTGAGCTGGGAGACATGCAAAACTCCTGCAATATAAGTAAAGACAATACTCAGTGTTACCAAAAATAAAGGTATTTATTTGGGTGACACAGTACCAAAAATATCTTAGAGACAATACTCCTTCTGGAGGTAGGTATTATACACAATATATACACTAGACACCAAAATTAAACAAGTAAATAGTCATAGAACAATGCAAACAGTAGGAAATCCTATAGAATGCAATGGGAGAAAATAGGTCTAGGGGCAACACAAACCATATACTAAGAAAGTGGAATGTGAATCACGATTTCCCCCCTATACAAGTGTACTGTGTGCAGAATCGCTGGGAGAGAAAGAATACAGTAAAGGTAAGTAAATTACCCCACCCCAGAACCCAGAAAAGCAGGAGTAAAGTACTGCAAGTTTCTTTTGGACACACTACACCTCGTTTTGGGGATTTTTCAGCAGCCAACCAAGTCTGTAAAGAACAAATGCTGGTTTAGTGGACCCGAAGACCTGCAAAGGAAGGGGACCAAGTCCAGAAGTCAAAAGAAGTTTCAGGAAGGACAGGAGCCCCTGCCAACCCAGAAGAGGGTGCAAAAGAAGAGTCCCCGGTCAGTCGAAGACTGCAGAAATGCACCCTAGGAAGATGCCAGCGGGTCCCTGCATGATGCAAAAGATGTCCCACGGCGTGAAAATTGATGCAGATGAGATGTCCTGTTGGAAGGCACCAACAAGCCTTGGCTTCGACAAAAGTGCATTTTGCATCAAAATGGCGCTGGATGGACCCAGGACGGACTCAACTCTGTGTGAGAAGAGGGGGATTTCAGCACTTTATAGAGCCCTCAGGATACCAGCCAGCACCCACAGGAGTCACAGGATCTGGGTTCAAAGGAGGTGCAAAATGCGGTTGATGCAGCACAACAAAAGAAGGTCCCACGCCGCTGGAGAACAACTCAGTGAGTTGTGTGTCACAGGATGGAGTGCTGGGGACCTGAGCCAGGCTGTGCACAAAGAAATTTTGCAAAGAGTGCACAGAGGTCTCAGGAGGCGAAGGGGTACTGTCGTTCTCAGGAAAGGCAAGGTCTTGACTCCTCCAAATTGCGTCAGCTGGACATCAGGACAGTCTATGTCGATGATGTTCAACCTCTGTGTCCTTAGGAGCAAACTGGTTGCTGTGAAAGGAGTTCCAGGGTACCGGTCGTCATCTTGGAAGGTGCCTGCTTGGAGCAGGGGAGTGACTCCATCACTCCACGGGAGATTTCTTCTGTGCTTCTGGTGCAGGATGAAGACAGGGAGTCCCCAGAGCGTGCACACCATTGAAACTGTTGCAGTTGCTGACTTGGAGCTGAGGTTGCTGAAGAAAAGTGTCTCTTGTAGACACTTTGTTGCAGTTATAGCATTTCTTGGAGCAGGCTGTGGTTGATCTGAGGTCAGAAGAGTCTGAAGTTGTTGCAGAGGATTCCTGAAAGAAACTTGCAAGCAGAATCTGAAGAGAACCCACAGGAGAGACCCTAAATAGCCCTGAGAGGGGGATTGGCTAGCTTATCAGCTATGGACCTATCAGGAGGGGTCTAAGACATCACCTGCTGGCAATGGCCACTCAGAAGCCTCTGGAGTGCCCCCACACCTTGCAAAGCAAGATGGCTGAAGTCAGGGATACACTGCAGGAGCTCTGGAAACCACCCCTGGGGTGGTGATGGACAGGGGAGTGGGCACTCTCCATTCCTTCGTCCAGTTTCCCACCAGAGCAGGGGAGAAGGGGTCCTTGAACCAGTGTAGACTGGTTTATGCAAGGAGGGCACCATCTGTGCCCTTCAAAGCATTTCCAGAGTGAGAGGGTGTAACACCCTGCTCTCAGAGGAAATGCTTTGTTCTGCCTTCCTGGGACTGGGCTGCCCAGACCCCAGGAGGGCAGGACCCTGTCTGTGAGGTGGCAGCAACTGTAGCTGCAGTGCAAGCCTCAGAGAGCTGGTTTGGCAGTACTGGGGTCCATGGTGGAGCCCCCAGGATGCATGGAATTGGCTCCCCAATACCAGATTTGTAATGGGGGACAATTCCATGATCTTAGACATGTTACATGCCATATTCGGAGTTACCATTGTGAAGCTACATATAGGTATTGACCTATATGTAGTGCACGTGTGTAATGGTGTCCCCGCACTCACAAAGTCCGGGGAAATGGCCCTCAACTATGTGGGGGCACCTTTGCTAGAGAAAGGGTGCCCTCCCACTTAGTAACTTTGCACCTAACCTTAAGAAGTGAAGATTAGACATAAAGGTGACTTTTAAGTTACTTAAGTGCAGTGAAAATGGGTTTGTCGGAGCTCCCTATGGGTAGCAAAAGAAATGCTGCAGCCCATATGGATCTCCTGGAACCCCAATGCCCTGGGTACCTAGGTACCATATTCTAGGATCTGATAAGGGGGGTCCAGTGTGCCAATTGAAATTGGTAAATGAAGTCACTAGCCTACAGCGACAAAATTAAAATCAGAGAGAGCATAAGCACTGAGGTTCTGATTAGCAGATCCTCAGTGACACAGTTAGGCACTACACAGGCATACACATTCGGCCACAAACTATGAGCACTAGGGTCCTGGCTAGCAGGATCCCAGTGACACAATAAAAACACACTGACACACACTCACAAACAGGCCATAAGTGGGGGTAACCGTGCTAGAAAGAGGCTGAAGGCCCTGAAGTTCAGATTTCCTCTCTTGGAGCTTTCCTGCCAAAAGACAACAGATTCACTGAAACCTTGCACAACATCACTCCAATGAGGTGGACCCTTTTTCGGCTACAGCCACCGGTCTTACCCTGCTGAGGATTCTTGACTTCCATCCAAGTGACTAAGGGCCTGATTGTTTTTTTTTTTTTACATGTGCATTACTCCCTGTTTATGGACAGATCAAAATTAACAGTTGAGCATTATTCAATGTATCCAATAATTATCAGATGTGTTATACACCTCAACCTTTGTTAAAGTTCGACAGGTCAAATCTGCCAAAACGTAACATGGGAAAATCATACGATAATCCTTTTGAACATCAAAATCTGCATGTTATTCCACAGAATAAGTGTTATTTATTGTAATCAATAAATAATGAACCTGCTGGTATCATTATTCACCAGGTGCGATAAATAGTACCTGCAAATGTAATCAGGCCATATATCAGAAAGTAAAAC
Source organism: Pleurodeles waltl (assembly GCF_031143425.1). Taxonomy (NCBI): domain Eukaryota; kingdom Metazoa; phylum Chordata; class Amphibia; order Caudata; family Salamandridae; genus Pleurodeles; species Pleurodeles waltl. Next base: position 770,092,872 of record NC_090439.1, on the reverse strand, counting down.
TTTTTACTGGGACAAAACTGGTCCCTATATTTGACCCGCGCTCCACCTCAGTTGCTCTCAACTTTTGACTTTGACCTGGTCCAGGATGATCAGATAGCTACATTGGCACTTAACTCTTTTTGGCACCATTTTGAACCCTAAAATTTAAAAATGTATATCTCCAGTTCTACTTATTAGATTTTATGGTTTTGCTGTCATTTTATTTCCTTATATGTTCTCTATTTTTCTAAATTGGTTAGCGATTTTTCTTGTGTTGTCTTTTCACATTATTACTGTTTGAATAGTGCATAACTATTTTACAAATTGCCTCTAAGTTCACCCTGGCTGCTTTTGTGCCAAGCCACCAGATAGGCAAGCACAGGTTTAGGTATTGACCTTTGTGGTTCACCCTGACCAGATTTGTGATTATTGCTTGAGGTGGTTTCTCACTCCCCCTCAACTAATACTCCAATTTCTTACATTTACTAACAAATAACCTCATTTAATATAACAAATTTCCACCACAATAATATTGTAGTCATAATTTTGGTATTTCAGATTCTAAGTATGTAAAATGTAAATTTCTGAGAAATATTAAAGCATCATGATATTTTTGTGGTTGATATTCTAACACACAAACATTTTCCTAACATGAATATTAACATTAACAAATTATATACTGAATGGGGGAAAAACTATGGTTCAAGCCACTCTCAAAGGGAAAAACAGTAAGAAGTAAAACTGTAAAAGTATTACTATGAAATAAGTCTATAGCATACCCGAGTTATGTATAAAAAATATTATATAATGCTATGAACATAGCATAATTAGGATTTTAGGTCAGAAAATGTCCATAATAAAATGTATTGACATCTATGTACCTGAAATGAATTAAAGGATCTAATCAATTTCTACTCATCTCTTTTGTTTTCACTTTCATGTTACCCTTCCTCTGTTATTGTTATTATTTTTTTAAACAAATTTCTTGATAGATTAACTTCATCAGTTATTGCTGGCTAAATCTGTATTACACAATAATTAAGGCCCTGTTGAACTGAAAACAAATTTAGGAAGTCAGGAAACATTAAACAGCAGATAGAATAGGGATACTTTATTTTAGATTTTGGAAGTTTAATAAGAATGGGCATGCTGGAAATGGCCTCTCTACAGTGTCACGTTCAAACTTTTTTGCCTTCCTTCTCTTCTTTTTCTGACCTCATTGTTGTTGGCTTTAGGACTCTGGACACTTTACCACTGCTAACCAGTGCTCAAGTGCATATGCTCTCCCCCTTAAACATGGTAACATTGGCTCATACCCAATTGGTATAATTAATTTACTTACACATCCCTGGTAAAGCGCACTACATGTGCCTAGGGCCTGTAAATTAAATGATGCTAGTGTGCCTGCAGCACCGTTTGTGCCACCCACATAAGTAGCCCCTTAACCATGTCTAAGGGCTGCCAATGCAGGGCCTGGATGTGCAGTTCGACTTGGCATTTAAAAGTACTCGCCAAGCCTTAAACTCCCCTTTTTCTACATATAAGTCACCCCTAAAGGTGGACCTATGTGACCCAGAGGGCAGGGTGCTATGAAGGTAAACAGCAGGACATGTACATATGTGTTTTATCTGACCTGGTATGGGAAAACTCTTAAATTCGATTTCCACTACCATGAGGCCTGCTCCTTTCATAGGATAGCATTGGGCTACCATCATATACTGTTTGAGTGGCAGATTCTGATTAGATATGAGTAACCAGGTCATATTTAGTATGGCCAGAATGGTAATATCAAATCCTGCTTATTGGTGAAGTTGGAATTTATATTACCAGCTCAGAAATGCCACTTTTAGAAAGTGAAAATTTTTCACAACTTAAAATCCATCTGTGCCTTCCAGCCTGTCTCAAATCAATGTCTGGGCTGAGCTGGTTGACAGCTTCCTTGTGCATTTCACCCACACAACTATAAACACAGGATACTCTGTCACACCTGCACTCATCTGCATACTGAATGGGTCTTCCTGGGCTGGAAGGGTGGAGGACCTGACACATTTCAAAGGCTAGTGGCCTGCCCTCACACAAAGGACTGCCAAACCCCCTACGGAGACCCTGGAAGCCAGACCTGTACTCAAAGGGAAACTTGTGCACTTCAAAACTTCAAAACCACTCTTTAAAGTCTCCCCCACTTCAAAGGCATTTTTGGGTATTTAAACTGGGTCCCTGACCCTACAAAATCAGACACTTCTAGACCTGAACCTACAACGTGTCAAGAGGAACTGCCTAGCTTCCCAAAGGTCTTGTCTGGACTGCTTTGTTGAGAAGGACTGCTGCCCTGCTGTTGCTCTGCTGCCCTGCTGTCCTTTGACTTTGCTGACAAGTGCGCTCAAAGAGCTTGGATTGAGCTTGCCTCCTGTTTTCTGAAGTCTAAGGGCCAAAAAGAGTTAGAGCCTCATTATGAACGTCGTGGTCCAGACCGCCATGCCGGCGGCGGCGGAAATTACTGCCTGCGGCATGGCGGTCTGGACCGCCATATTACGAACAAGGGAAGACCGCCACAGTCAGCCCTCTGCCACTGCCAGGCTTCTGCCGACAGGCAGCCTGCAAATGCCAGATTTCTCTATCCAACAGGGCAGCGCTGCAAGCAGCACCATCCTCCAGATAGAGAACCCTTGTTCATCCAGCCTTTCCCTGGCGGTTTCCCCCACCAGGGAAAGGCTGGCGGAAGGGGTGCTCCGGGGGTCCCTGTGCACAGCTTCGTCGTGAAGGTCACTGCCCGATTTACGGGCAGTGATATGCGCGACAGGTGCTGCTCCACCTGCCGCACTGCGGCATTGACGATGGCAATGTCCTGGCCCAGCATTCCGCTGGCCCAGTGGAATGTCTATTATAGGGCCGGCGGGGTCTTCTAGGAGCTGGCGGTCTATCTTTAGACCGTTAGCATGAACACGACAGGGAATCCCGCCGTGTTCATAATGAGCCCCTTAATCTCTTCAGAAAACTCCTTGTGCACCGAAAATTGATGCACAGTCTGCCGGAAATGACACACAGCCATGGTGTGTCCAAGAAATCGCTGCAGCTGAACCCGAATGATGCAGCCTGATTGAAGAATTGACGCAATGCCTTCTGTTCAACAGAAAATTCAACGTATAGCCATACCTGATGGATGCAACGCCTGAAACTTCATCCAGCAAGCCCAGGATTTCCTAGCATTGTCCCCAGGTGTTACAACGGTGCCGGCATTGCAGTAAGGAACCAAGACTGCGCACTGGAAATCGACGCAAAGCCCCTTGCTGCATGGAAACAAACAATGCATCATCTGTGTCGCGTCACAAAATCCAACACACACCCTATTTTTCCACGCATCTCCTCCTCTGCGGTTTCCATGCATGTTATTTTTGACGCAAACCAGTTACTTTGTGCAAATAATAGAAATTGTTGATTTCCAAAATGTAAGACTTTTTTTAATCCATCAAAATTTATATCTCAACTTGTGCTTATTGAATCTTTATTGGTTCGACATTAGTTAAACCAGATAAATATCATATATTTTTCTAAACCTGTGTGGTGTATTTTTGTGGTGTTTTCACTGTGTTACTATATGATCTATTGCACAAATACTTTACACATTGACTTCTAAGTTAAGCCTGTCTGCTCAGTGCCAAGCTATCAGAGGGATTTGGATTGCGTGTGACTTACCCTGACTAGGATTGTGGTCCCTATTTGGACAAGGATGTATTCCACTGCCAACTAGAGACCAAATTTCTAACAGGGCAGTTATCAATAGTTGTCATATTTGAAGTAAGGAGTTTATTTATAGGTGAAAGTCTGAGTTTTTTTTAATTTTGGTGTAGAAAATGAAGGACCTCTTGTAATCACCTCTACAAACTTAAGTGAAGAGAGCATAAGGGTGACAAAACTACTAAAAGAGGTCTTCGTTCAAATTCTGAATATTCAACCCACACTAAATGTTTGGAAGGTTGCTTCAGCTAAGGTCTAGAGCAAAAACCCTTCCAGGCTGGGAAGAGAATGGATCATCTCAGATTTTGAGTAGGCCTAGAAGGATGGATTTCTCAGCGAGGGGACATATTTTTGTGAGGAAAATAATAAAGTGATTTTGCTTTTTCACCTTTTGCTATGGATTATATGCCATATACTTAGACATGTTAGGACATGCTACATCTCATGAGAAGTCTACTAATGTGACTGGAATCCAGTGTCTGCTGTGGTTTTCCTAGTGTACTATTACACCTGCTATGGAAGTATGAAATAAACATAAAAGTGGATTCAGGCAGAGGCATGGAATTCTATCCATACGTCTACACTTTCTTGGTAAATTGGGCCCCACGTTTTTCTTTATGTTAGTATGACTATGAATCACATATGAGATGTAATTGTCCTGTGGGAACTGTGGCATAACCTGTTTCTACTTGCTTTCTACCTTTCATGTGTTTTATGTTTGTGTAGTTATTTACTTTTTATTGTGTCATTGAACAGTATTTTTTTTCTATTGTTGTGTTGATTGATACATTTTGTAAAATATTAATCATAATTCAAACACCCCATGATGTTTGATTTTGTGGAAGTCAATTGTTTTCATGTTACTAACATATCAGGGGCATATTTATTAAAAAGTAGCACAGTCCAGAGCAGTAAATCTCCTTGCTGCACTGCATCATTGCGAAAGAGCAGGAATTTGCTGTATTTACGGCATACAATAAATTCCTGACTATTTCCCCTGCACTGGCACACAATAGGCTGCCTGGTGCTAATGCAGGCACCCTTGCTCCAGGATGCAAGTGTGCCTGTGTTGCATGTAGGATTGTTTTTGTGCAGGAAGGGGCAATTCCTCTTTCTATGTGTGTTGAAGAATGCAGCACACGCAGAAATAGGAAAGAACGAGGAGAAATTAAGATATTATAGATACATATTTCTGTAGTAAATAGGGAGGTGGGAAATAATTGGGGTATTGGTTGGGGGGGCTACTCAAGCATCAACCACAATCTCTGTCAGGGTGTGATACAAGTAAACTCCAAATTAATCTTGGTTTAACCCTCTGGTAGTTTGGCACAAAAAAGTCAGGCTTAACTAAGAGCCAAAGTTTGAAGTATTTATGCAGCGCTTCAAACAGTTATAAAGTAAAAATATAACAAAAAAAAAATCCCGCACCGATTTAGAAACATAGGGCCAGATGTAGGTAAGTTTGGGATTGCGACTCGCAATTTGTGAGTCGCAATCCCATATGCAGAATGGTGTTCCTGACACCATCTGCGAATCGCAAGGGGGTCGCAAAGACCCACCTCATTAATATTAATATTAATTATTAATATTAATGAGGTGTGTCACAATTTGCGCCCCCTTTGCGATTCCCTGCACTCACAGGGATGGTGGCCTGCTGGAGACAGCAGACCACCATGTCTGTGACTGCTTTTTTAATAAAGCAGTTTTTTTTGTATTGCAGCCCGTTTTCCTTAAAGGAAAACGAGTTGCAATACACTCAGGAAAATGAAACCATTTGGTTTCATTTTTTCAGAGTAGGCAGTGGTCCATTGGACCACTGCCTGCTCTGAAAAAATATTTTTGGTGACATTCACAAAGGGGAAGGGTCCCATGGGGACCCCTTCCCTTTTACGAATGAGTTAGCACCCACTTCACATTGGTGCTAACTGCGAATTGCTTTGCAACCGCGTTCGTTGTCACAAAGCAATTCTGCATCGCAGTGCGACTCGCAAATAGTAAGGTAAACACCCCTTCCTATTTGGGAGTCGCATTCTGCGAGTCGGTACCTACTCGCAAAATGGGAATGTGCATCGTTATACCGTTTTGCATGGCGCAAACTGCGAATTTCGCAGTTTGCGCCATGGAAAACGGTTCCTACATCTGGCCCATAGAGTGATATTTAAAAAATGTTTTAGCTCAAATCAAAACAAATCCAATTAATATAACTGGAGAAATTAAATTTTTAATAATTCAGGTACATAAATCAGTCCAAAGAGCCACTTGTGGTTATCTGGTCATGAGAGACTGGGTGAAATTCACAAGTTCAGACGGACAGCACCAGACTGTGGGTTGGATACAGAAACCAGCTAGTCCCACTGAAAGAGTTACCTTCTATGTCCAAAACAAAGAGCTCCATTCGTTGTGAAAAGGGTCATGATGAGCAGCAAGATGATTGTCAATGTAGTGGGAAGAGCAGGCTAGGAGCCCTGGACCATCATCGCAGCAGCATGAAGATCCTGTCAGGTGTTGTGGAAGCTTGTTGCTGCAGCTTTGCATTGGCGGTCACAGCAACTTAATGAGAACTGTAGTATGAAGTGCATGTATTTTGCTGTTGTTGTGTCACTGGTGATTGCTGTGGCTCACACAGCCAGGTTCACTCGAACTATGTGTTGACTGGCCTCATTGGTTGCATGATTTTGGCATGATTGGGCTTGTGCACATTTGAGAAGAGCCCAAACATCAGGATTTCTTCTTTTTTTCTTAGAGAGTAGCTCGACTATGGTCCCACCAATGGTCCAAGACCTGGGAGGCACCTCTTGGGGGCCAGGAACTCATTCCAGCAGCGGCCAGCAGGGCTCCGCAGGTTGAGTTGAAGGTCGAGGAAACAGGTCTGCTGAGCAGTTGCTGGGAGCCTCTAGAGCTTGTTATGTCCCTGTAGTTCGAACCAGGAGGGCAATACAATCATGTTTGCAGTCACTTCAGCAGAGGATGAAGGATGCTGGTCCAGTACTCCTTCTTAGCAAGCAGGGCAGTAGCCCATAGAGCAGCAGAGTAGCACTCTGTCTGAGAACAAAGCAGCACAGCAGTGCTTCTTCTGTAGCATTCACAGGTCCAGGACTGTACTGTCAAGACCCTCTTAGCCTTCTCCTTGGTCAGGACACACTAAGCCTCAGTCTTCCTGTCATCTGCTCCATGGCTAGTTTTTTTTTCTTCCTTCTTAAGCCTGTTCATCTACAGCCTACACTCCCTGTTAACTTCCCTGTTGACCAGCTCCTCTGGGGACAGACTTTGGGAAGATACACTGCTCTCCCCTCTGGCAAGGAGTTCCAATTCAAGGGATAGGTCACCCCTCTAAGTTGCATCTCAGAAGTGGTATCCAGATCCTCCCCCTACCTTTCCACATCATCATCCCCTCCTGTTGCTGTAACCAGTAATTGGTGGACTTCCGCCCAGGCCGTAAGTGACTTTCGGAGCACCAGCTTTCTGGTGTGGCTCTTGGCTGGAAGTCCCCTCTCCTTGCAGAACTACTTGAGCTCAGCCACAGTGTAGGCATCCACAGTGGCAAACTCAAACTCCATTCTTGAAGGTGTGGTTTCATGAACAACAGTTAAGAAGAATGAGAGGGAGTTTGGAAAAAAACAAAAAAGCCAATCAAGGAGAATTTAAAATGAACCTCAAAATGTTATCATATTATTTATCTGGGATTTTAGCGCAACACAAAATCACTGTATGGCACTGGACAGCACAAGTCCTCATCCTTATGCTACCACCAAAGTAGGAAATTGGGATTCTGGTTGACGGGGGGCTCTACTCAAGCACCAACCACAATCTCTGTCAGAACGTGACACAAGCAAACCACAAATTAACCTGTGTTTAACCCTTTGGTGACTTGGCACAAAAAAAGTCAGGCTTAACTTAGAGGCAATTTAGTAAGTATTTATGCAGCACAGTGAAATCAGTGTATGCAGTGAAAACACAACACAAGAAAAATTGCACACCAATTTGGATACTTAGACTAATATTTAATATTTGTTTTACACCAAAATGACAAAAAGTCCAATCAGTTGAAGAGTCGATATTCAATTTGAAAGATTTCAGGTAAGTAACACACGTAAAAACACAAATCACCACTTGTGGTTATCTGGCCATGCAAGATTGGGTGAAAGTCACAAATGCAGTCAAAACATGAAGGAGCACAGGCAAGATATAGTAACCAGGTTAGTCCCGCTGAAAGAGATACTGTCAAAGTCCAATGTGAAGAGCTTAGTTCGCAATGGAAGGCGCTATGAGGATCAAGGAGAGTGTTGTGGATCATTGTTGATGTAGCGTGAAGAGCAGGCCTGGCATTGCATATAGTCATCGCTGTAGCATGAAGATACTGATAAGTGTCACAGATGGTCATTGCTGAATTTTCAATTGGAGGGCATGCGAGTTGTCGATGCTGTAGCGTGAAGTGCAGATCTCCCGCTGCTGGGCATCGCTGGCGGTTGCGGTGGCATGAAAAGTCAGTTTTGCTGGAACTTCACATTGGCCAGCAGAATGAGTGGCAAGATCTTGTCATGAATAGGCATGTTTGTGTTCACTGAGAGCTTAAAACCTTAGGATTGTGTCTATTCTTTGGAGAGGAGCTCAACTGAGGCCCCATCAAGGGTCTGGGAAAGAGGGTCACCTTTTAGAGTTCAGAAACTCACTCCAGCAGAGGCCAGCAGAGCTCAGGAAGGTTCAGTTGCATGTCCACTTGCAGGTCCAGGCAGTAGATCAGTTGGGCAGTTGCAGGGAGCCTCTGGAACATATGTCCCCATAGCTCAAAACAGGAGGTAAGGCTGCTGACACTTGGAGTGACTTCAGTGTAATATGAAGGGTGCAGATCCAGTCTTCCTTCTCTGCATGCAGGTCAGCAGGGCATCAGGCCACTGAGCTGCAGAGTAACAGGCAGCAGACGGTTAGTCCTTCTGACAACAACGCAGCACAGAAGTCCTTCTTCTCTAGCATCCACAGGTCTAGGAGTATACTGAAGAATTAGATCTGAGGGACCAATATTTATATCTGGTGCCCACTTTGAAGCAGGAGAAAATTCTGGAGAATTCCATTTGAAGTTCTTGAAGATTCCTGCCTCCCTTAGCTCCAAGATGACCACCTGAACACTGCAGTAGTGACAAGGCCTTTGAGTGAAGGCAAGGAATAGCCTATTCTGTTGCAAGAAGGGCTTTGCCTGGCTCCCTCTTCATCCTACCAGTTGATGGCCCATCCAGGCACACCAAATCCCAGTTTGGTAGGAATAAACAAAGTCCAACTGACAACTACATCCACTTATGTGACTCAGGAGCAGACTGTGGCACCAAGTGGTTGGAACATAAAATGCCAAGTTTCTAAAAGTGACATTTTCAAATAGTAACTTAAAATCCAGTTTTACCATTATAGAGGATTTTAAATTACAATTTCTCAGAAATCAAACATGACATTCCAATCTGCACCCAATTGAAAGTTATAACTTATTAAATGTAATAAGCAAACCCAATGTTATCCTATAGGAGAAGTAGGTCTTGCAGTAATGAAAACCAAATGTAAGAGTTTTTCACTACCAGGACAAGTAAAAGTTAAAAGTACATATCCAACTTTTTAAATATACTGCACCCTGTCCTATGGGCTGTTAGGGCCTGTCCTAGTGGGGACCTATATGTATTAAAGCAGAGGTTTAGGTAGCGAAATATTGATTTTGCCAGATACAAATGGCAGTATAAAACTGCAATGCAGCCCTGTAACATGCTTTAAAATGCTACTTAGGTGGGTGACACAATCACTACTGCAGGCCCATTAATAGCATTTAATTACCAGGCCCTGGGTACATGTAGCTCCACTTTACTAGGGACTTACAACTAAATTAAATGTGCCATTTGTTTGTAATCCAATTTCTCCATGTTTAAAGGAGACAACACAAGCATTTTAGCACTGGTTAGCAGTGGTAAAGTGCTTAGAGTATAAGAAAGGCAATAAAAATGGGCTGAGAAGACAGGGGGGTGAAGGCAAAAAGTTTGAGGATAACTCTGAAAGAAGGACCAAGTTCAACAGGGAGAGCAAGAGGGTTGCTGGAAAATGAAGAATATGTACTACTAAATTGGACAGATTTCGGGAAATTTAAGGAGAGGTTTAGGGAGGGCTGTGCTAATTTGCATGATAATACAAACACTCACCCACAAAAGAGTAAGACCAGTGCAGTTGACAAAATACTCTTCTAAAGTTACTACACAAGGGTGTCAAAAAAGGTGTAACAGTACTCCAGCATAGCTAAGTTTTGGAGCAGGTTAAGAACCAAACATGGCTTACTGTGTTTAAACTTGCATTAGTATTGCAATACAATTCCATAGAAAAGAAAGGAGTCCAGGAAAGTATAGCACCTTATAGGATCTAAGGTTACAATAATTAAATACTTCAAAATATATATAGACCTCAAAACCAACCACGCAAAAGCTTAGAGTGCTGCATAAAGGTTGCACAACAAAACTAGCAATTCTGTGTAGTTCTTGTGTTTAGATGAGGAGCTGCTCCTGTTTATGGAACGCATCTGCAATAGACCGATGCAAAATGTAAATTATGGTGGTGTAATTTGTGAAATGTATTGAATTTCATGTTACGCTTGTTAAATTCCCCAAATCACACCATTATGCCACTTTGTGCAATAGCATGCCAATCGTTCTAAAAGTGCAAATGCTCAATTTGCATCAAAAATTAACCTCAAACTCACATGAACAACAGAACGTGAGAGGCTGTGGCTCTATGTTTAAATGCATTATAGGATGAAGAGTTGATGCAAGCATGTATTTCATGCTAAAATATAGCACGAAATGACGGATTTGAAATTTGCATAATTGTGAGTATTTTACACAATGTTGTTATAACTTTGCGTAATTACACAAAAGCAAATTATGTGAATTGAGCACTCTAGCTTTGTCTTGAAGTTGGTTCCACAGTTTGAACCTAAGATAAACCCAGTGGGCCTCATTTACGAGGCCCTAGCAGCTTACTGCACCTCCAGAGCATAATTTGTTTTGATGCTCCAGTGGCGCAGTCTGCCAGCCCATATTTATACGGCCACGCAAAGCCAGCTTGCATGGCTGTTCATGGTCTTGTAAATATGGATCCCTTTCACACATAACACTGCGTGAAAAAGGCATTCCATTGGTGTTGCTTAGGTTGTTCCCACCCAACACCCGTGGTACCCGAAGGAATCTGACGCATTCCCAGGTTTACAAGTCTGGGAATGAGTCAGATTCCTACGCCACCTTGGGGGTAGCGTAAGAGTGAAACAACGGGGAGATATATCTTTAGTTCTGCCCTTTTTTTCCTCTTTCTATGTGTGCTGCATTTTGCAGCACAGCTAGAAAAAGGAAACCACCTCCTGTGATTGTTTTTGTGTAGGAAGGTGTTCCTTCCTGCACAAACACAATCCTCCCCACAATGCAGGCACCATGGTGCAAGGTTGCCTGCGTTAGTGCAAGGCAGCAATTTGTGCGCCAGGGCAGGGGAGAGGTCAGATATGCGCCATATCTTGTAGATACAGTGCATCTGTGCCCTGCGCCACGGGCCTTGCAAATGAGGCCCTGTATTTCATAGACTGCAGAAGCTAATTCTTCAAGTGCTTGTTTTACCCATAGTTCATTGTTCACATTAGGATGTTTTATTGGATGTGGATAGAGCTGTAGAAACCTACCTTGATCTGCTGATTACAGAAAATCTGATTACTCTACCTTTTCTTCATTACGCCTTTGTTTTGCCACTATTGTTCTGCCTCATGCAAAGCTTCAGAACCCTTAAATAATTTAGCTCTCTTTTACACGTCCTATTATTCTTACTTGTGCATAAAATTCCTTTATTTTTTCGAAATTATGACAGTTTTTGCACAGTTTTAAAAAAATGTGGCTCCTATTCGAAACCTTGGATTTGAACAGGGTTCGTAATGATTTTGTCCTAATTAGGACATGATTTATTTTTATATAAACATATGACATCACAAATTACATTGCAAATTACGCCATTTATAATGTTGCATACTACATTACCAATGCCATTATTTACGAAATTACTAAAGCTACTTGCATTACTCTGTTCCACATATCTTTGCTTACAGGGCAATCAGGTCATGACAACTTATTGCGGGCATTGTGTAACTGGCCAGAATTTAGATAGCACGTTTTTTTAGATTTTGAATCACAGCCATAATGTAACTTCAATTTCCTGCTTTTAGGTGCTATATTTTTATAATATGGATGATGTGGTGACCTTTGCAGATACCTATAATGCTCAATAGCAAACGTTGTTCTTTTTAAAACTAAATACCTACAGACATTTAAAACCGAAGCCTGTTTTAACCAGCTTGCTACCTACGGTGGATTGGTTCTTTGTCATTCTAGATCGTGAGAGAGAGAGGCATAAAACGACCATAAATGATAACTGAATGTTTTCATTTTCAAATTAGAGTCTGCATTGCTATTTCATGTTTTTGAGACTGCCCTAGTAAGATGCAAAAATTGCGCCCAACAATAGGTATAGGCCATCTAAGAAATTATGCCAATGCAGATTGCAAGGAACCTTCAAGAGCGCCAGTACTGAACATTGTAGCAGACACATCTCTTCTACTTTATTTCACAGTGTTTCAGCAATATCCAAGCAATGCATTTGGGGGAGCTGTAAGACAGATGCAATCAGCCCTGGCTTTTAGACAGCAGTACTGTCAAAATGTATTTTCTCCTAACCTTTCCTTCCCTGTTCAAAAGGGACTTTCATTTTAAATTGTAATATATGACTTCTGAATCAGATGTTAATAAACCTTGCCGACAAATTCGTTGCGTTGATTTTCTTATGATTATGCTTGCAATTTTTTAAAACATCATGATAGCATTATGTTAAGGCAAAAGGTGCCAGGCGTTCAGGAGAAAATGAACACCCATTTTTATGCCTGGATTTCTGATGAGGATTATGTATTTAGGAGATGCTAATAAAAGTTATTCACTGATGTTAATACTCAGCATATATTAACTTCTCAATGAAAAGATTAAATTCCCGTTATAATGTGGGTAGCTGAAGTCGAATTTGAATTTGGCCATCGCAGGTTCTGTTATATTTTTCATTGTCTGTGATTTAAAAATGTAATCGGCAAAATCACCTTAAACTTTGTTGGACAGCAAGCCAGAACACAAAACAACAAACAAAAACATAAGCAGACCGTGACCTTCATGGAACAATCAAGCAAAATGTGCAGTGAGCGTTTAGAGCAATATGGTTAAAATATGTTATAGATTGCCATCTTTCCATTGGGTTACAAAAATCTCTATGTACAGTGATGGAGTGTATAACTAAAATAACCTGAATGTAAATAGTATAATATTTGGTACTTATTCAGAACTGCATTTACACATGTCGTGCTGTGTGTCAGTAGCCAGCAGGGTATGCCCTCCTCTCAGCTCCGTGTTTGTAAATGCAGCATGCACTGCCCTGGCGTTAGTAACACAAGGCACGGCCTCGCGTGGCTTATTACTTATTGACAAGCTGCAATACGGGTTTTGACACCGCTCGTTGAAAGCCATGATCCGATTGAGTGATATGACCAATTGCGCCTTTTCATGTACTAGTTCCCAGGTAAATGTAGTGCTCGGACATTGCAAACCTCGAAAATCAATTGCAGGAAAAATCAATGGTAATGCAAAAATCTATACAACTTTCTCCATTCATGGAGCTGTGGATGTTGCTTGCAATTGGCGTCTTGAAGGACCGGGCTTTACAAATAAACACACAACTACCTGTGCATTTGCAGCAGCTGCTGCACTCGTGAAAAGGAACCTATCAACATTAGTTTCTTCATGTTGAGCTAAATACTATAGTGCGCTATGCAGATGCGTGCGATTTGTTAATGTCTGTAGATGGAAACCGTGTGTTAAATCTCCTGCTGGGATTGCTTGCGTGAAATGATGCCCCCGCTGCCGATCTCAGGTCAGAACATTTGCATGACATCAAAAATGAGTAAAATCAAAAAGTAGTACGGGCAAAAGCGGCTTTCTAATTATTCCCTTTGTGATAGCAGCAGGCCTTTTCACCTCATTCTTTATTTAACAAGATGGCCGACGCCACTTAGCATTCCAGACTCTGTCCCTGATGACCACAGGCTTTAGTGGAGGACGGCCATTAGTAGACATGGCTCTGGTGTGAATACACCACTTTATGTAGAGAACCGCGCCAGAAAAACCCAGCCCCTGAGAGAACCTCCCAATGTAGCATAATTACAAATCCCCTCCCGGAATCCACATTTGGACGAAGATTTTAGAAACCGTCCTAACACACATGCAGTGCTCTTGATTAAAATGGGCACAAAAGAGGGATTGTTTCTTAGTTCGACTATTGTCATTGAAGTCTCTCAGTGCAAGCATCGTGTTAATCTAGGCATTTTTCTTTGACGTCTGACTTAAATTGCACCCTTTGTGCACCCAGTGCCCCCGCCCAGCTGAAGGAAATGATAGACAAGTGTTACTAGTGAGTTGTAAGCTATAACACCTGGTCTCTTCTTGTCATCTGGAATGTTTTTGTTGCAGAAAGCTGCCCATTACCCATGAAACCCTAACAGCTTAGCGAAGACAGCGATACCGTCACCTGAAGATCTTTCTGTGCTCTCATTTAAAACATTCTTAAAAGCACAAAAGGAAGTTTTTTTCACCACGACACACACAAGAAAAAAAATGTGACATCGTTTTCAGACTTTCATGATTAAAATGTATTTTATGGCCGGTTTGTCTTGTAAAATTGTTCATTCATTTGCGGAAAATGCCACTCTCCCTGCCACACCACGGGCTCGCGTAAATGTTAACATTAAAAAATAGTTTTGATATATACTGAACCAGTGGTAAAAGATCACTTCCGCGTCTGCATCACGCATGGGCATGCCATGAAATATATTTCATGTAGGCTCAAAGGATTCAGCAGTTACAAGATCCACCACTGATATTTACCAGGTGGAAGTACCCGCTCATTCGCCGCCCAACAGAGAGACTGATTATACTGATATTTTTATTTTACATGCACATATGTATTTGTATATTAGAACTTACACGAGAGATATATACATAGAGAGAGGTTTTTTTTTTTCATTTGCCCCTAAAATAACATCAGACAACCTATATATAGGAAGCTCTAATTTAACTTTCTGATTTACTACCCCGCCTCTCTATCGAATCGCCGCTAGGGGCCACTTTTTCTCCATGGAATAATGTCAAGTACAGGATGCCTTGTACCCCTTCGGCCTGGGATGAAAGCAAACAGGTTCTATGCTGCAGACAGACTAATTGCGTTTTGAAGAGAGTATCCAACCATATTTCTATTTTTAACCTGCACCCACCAAATAAGTAAGTGGATTAATGCACGATTACATAAAAAATCCATCCATTTTTAATTTGAGAAAATCGCTGCCCCTAACCATTTTTCATTTGTTATTAACGGAACAGATATTTCTTTGTTAAATTGTGGGTAAATTCACCAAGTGCACCTCCCCCTCCACAGTCTCTAATGCATTATGGGCCATATTTATACTTTTTGACGCAAAACTGCGCTAACGCAGTTTAGCGTCAAAAAATTTAGCGCCGTCTAACGCCATTCTGAAGCGCCATGCGGGCGCCGTATTTATGGAATGGCGTTAGCCGGCGCAAGCAGACCGGCGCTGCCTGGTGTACGTGGAAAAAAACCACGTAGACCAGGCAGCGCCGGCGTTGGGCAAAAATGACGTTAGGGCGTCTTAAAATGGGGCAAGTCAGGTTGAGGCAAAAAAATCGTCTTAACCCGACTTGCGCCATTTTTTAACGACGCCCATCCCCCATCAACATGACTCCTATCATTGTAAAGATAGGAGTCATGCCCCCTTGCCCAATGGCCATGCCCAGGGGACTTATGTCCCCTGGGCATGGTCATTGGGCATAGTGGCATGTAGGGGGGCACAAATCAGGCCCCCCTATGCCAAAAAAAATTATAAAAAAAAACAAAAAAAATACTTACCTGAACTTACCTGAATGTCCCTGGGGTGGGTCCCTCCGTCCTTGGGTGTCCTCCTGGGGTGGGCAAGGGTGGCAGGGGGGGTCCCTGGGGGCAGGGGAGGGCACTCTGGGCTCATTTTGAGCCCACTTGTCCCTTAACGCCATGCCTGACCCAGGCGTTAAAAAGCGGCGCAAATGCGCCGTTTTTGGCCACGCCCACTCCCGGGCGTCATTTTTGCCCGGGAGTATAAATACCACGTAAAGGCCTGGGAGTCATTTTTTAAGACGGGAACGCCTCCCTTGCATATCATTAACGCAAGGAAGGGGTTCACGCTAAAAAATGACGCCCACTCCGGGCACTTTGGCGCCCGAAGCGTCTAACGCCATAGTATAAATATGGCGTTAGTTGGCGTTAGTTTAGCGTCGAATTTGCGTCGAAAAAAACGACGCAAATTCGGCGCAACCAGAGTATAAATACGGCCCTATGTATCTCTGAGGGCAGTATCTCGCAAGAGAGCACTGTCCTCATTTAGCTGCAAGCCGAAGGTGGACATCGTTCCTACGTTCACAGAAAACCCGATACATAACACTAATCAGAGATTTCCGACTAAATCTGGCAAAGTTTGACAAAAGGGAGGAGCTTTCCAAATCTACCGAGCCAACCCTCTGGAGAAAAAATTATCTCTCAGCTGCAGATATTTAAAAAAATTAAAGGGTTATGGGACTATCTAAAGTCGGCTTTCAATTCAGCAAATGACAGAAAAACGTTATTGTAAAACAACTGTCCCACAGTGGCAAGCCCGTGTCTATCCCACACCTTACAGATAATATCATAAAAACACCCGTAAACACCTGTTGTCACAAAGAGGTGCTTCTGGATGAACTAACTTTAGAGAGTACTTTGTGGAGCTTTCCCGCCAAACGGCCACTGTGTCCCTGACAAACTTGAATCTTACCTGTTTGTAATAGTGAGGATCAGTAATCCCATATAAAAAGAGCTGATGATCTGAGCCTGAAGCCAGACAGTAGCAAAGCACCAATGGGTCGGGTTCTGCTGGGATAAGCAGACTGTGTAGACGACCCGCGAATAATCCTAGAAATATGTCTTAAAATATGGACGCTGTAAACCACCCTGCCCATAGGGTAGTTTTAACAGACCTCTGGCCCGCCTTGCTCGTTTATACTCCCAGATAAAACTGCTGATAATGCTGGCTTTCTTCTTAAAAAATGAGTTTGGCACGCTAATTGGAATTACCCGAAAAAGATACAAAAATCTGGGAAGAACGTTCATTTTTATCATATTGCAGTGACCAATGATACCTATTAGGAGTTTATTCCAAGACCGCAGTTTGAAAATAACTGATTGAAGCAAGGCCTCATAATTTAATTTACATTTTTTATCGACTCGGGCATTTAGTTTGACCCCCAGATATATGACCGTATTTGCCACCCCTGACAGTGGTGCAGCCGGTTCATAATTCAGCAGCATTGGCATTGGGCTATATTCAATTTATAGCCCGACACTCCACCAAATTTGTCAGCCTCCGTAGTAAAAACAGCAAAATCGTCTGCATAAGCGCAGACTTTCAGTTCACAACCACCAAAAACTCGAGGCCCTATTTCCATATTCTTCTGTAGTGCAAACGAGAATGGTTCAATATATAACAAGAATAGAAGGGGAGATAGTAGGCAGCCTTTTTGGGTGCCCTGCTGTATTTTAATACGTGTCATAGTTATGCCCACATAGACTAACCTAGCAACTAGGAGTTGATACAGGGACTTCACCATTTAGTAAATTGCTCAACTAGCCCAAAGGCCCCCATCGTGGCATTGGAAAGTAAGCAGTCCCATTCCACCTGGTTGAACGCCTTCTTGGTGTCTAATAGGATCATTGCCAGCTTGATCCCCTTTTTCTCAGCTACATCAAACGCAGTGATAGCCATATTGATGTGGCTAATTGTATCCCGACCAGGGATAGAACCGTGTTGTTGTTTTGAGACTAAGGGCCAGATGTAGCAAAGGTTTTTACCCATTCTGTGTCTATGGGAAAAAGTGTTCGAACATATGGCCGTAAATATGATAATAATGGGGCCAAGCGATTAGCGAGCGCCTTAGCAAAGATCTTGGCATCACATTCATATGCCCTTCTTAAGAAAGACCATGATTTTGGTCATGTTCCAGGAGTCCGTAATCCTACTAACCTTGTTGACATACCATGCATCACCAATAAGGGGTGGCAGTAGAATGCCTTTAAAAACTTTATAGAATTCCATTGGGGTAGAATCCTCTCCTGCTGCCCTCCCAGAAGGGAGCATGGTGAGGGCTTCTTCCAACTCCCCCTCAGTAATGTCTGTCTGTAGGGATGCCAGCTGTGAGTCTTTCGAGCTCGGTAATCCACTGCCCTGTATATAGGCTCCCAGCCCCTGCATACACACAATTTGGGTTGACTGTACAAATCTCTATAAAATAGTGAAAATTGAGTAGCAGTATATTGAAGGAGCATGTGGACAAATCAGTCACAACCGATTATATGCTCAATCCTGCTGTCTGCCTTTTTATCTGAGATCTGTTGGGCCAGTACCTGGCTGACTTGCTCCCCATACTCATACTGCATGGATTTGTTTTTAGCATAACTGACTGCTATCTTATCCTTAAGACCGTGGTCCAATAACAATTGGGTGTAAAGAAGCTGAGCATACAGAGCTTGCTCTTCAGCATAATGAAACCCAGTAGCCATGGAGTGACCCATTTCCAAAAGCCGTATTTCCTAGGCAATCTGATTGTCCCTATCTTATCAATGTACTGTACTGTGATGCCTCTAATATAGCCTTTCATTGAGTCTCAAACCACTAGAGGAGAGGCGGTGCCCATATTTACTACAAAAACCTCCTTAAGAGAATTGGACATCACCTGACAGAATTCAGAATTGGCCAGAAAATATCCTGGGAATGTAAATGGGCGCAAATGCACCCTTACTAACAACAGATTGACAACTAGTGAAATAACATTATGATGATATGAAACTTTGGGACATATTCTCATATCCACCCTCTCTAAGTGCCCCTTGTTAATAAAAATCATATAAATCCTAGAATAATGTATACGAGGCGAAGAGTAGAAAGCATAGCCCGGCTTGTTGGGTAATAAAGCTCGCCAAACATCCATGAGCCCATGTATTCGAACCAGGTCCAGAATAGCTGCCAGCACTTTCACCATATGCTGCGAGGCAGACTGGTGCATGGAGTCTAGAGCATAGTCCATCACACAATTAAAATCCCCCATTAGAATCATTTCTCCAAACCACTCGAATAATTCCATATAAAGTGTGTTAACCACTTCTGCTTCACTGATATTTGGCTCATAAATAACA
Source organism: Pleurodeles waltl (assembly GCF_031143425.1). Lineage (NCBI taxonomy): Eukaryota > Metazoa > Chordata > Amphibia > Caudata > Salamandridae > Pleurodeles > Pleurodeles waltl. The sequence continues at coordinate 770,073,801 of NC_090439.1, read as the reverse complement.
CAGATCACACATTTCAGGCCAAAGACTACAAGCTGGGCCATCGCCCATTAACCTCTGTGGCCTGAGGCCGTCCTCATTTACCCTGGTATTCCGCAGAAATGAACAATCTCCCACACTAGCCAAAACAAGGAGCCAGATTCTCCTTTGGACTTCCACAGAAAGAGCACCTCTATGCAGTTGTAAAAGATTTGCATTGGCTTCCCATACACAAAAGAACCCATTTCAAAGTGCTCTGTTGCATGTTCAGAGAACCAGGAGCATCAGTGACGAACATTTACATGTATTAGTCCCCGGTGTATCCAACTGTGCAATCAACATTTACTTTTCATATAAAATAAGAAAAGGTGAATAGAACCACCAAGATGACTCTCCTAATCTGGAATTTCTTAAGATTTTTCAAGAAGGACTCTCACCCACTATAATTTACCAGTGGCATGCTTCATCAATGTGTCCTCACCCAGAACACCTAGGGCATATTTATGAGAAGAGTTGCATCACTCTTGCACCATGCAACAAGGTGCATGTGTGTCATAACTCCAAAATGCAATTTATCAAGCCACATTGCATGGCCCTTGCATGGTCCTGAGTGGCTTGATAAATCCAAAGTAAGGCAATGCAGCACAAATCACTGTGTTGCGTTAATCTGCCCCAGGGATGCATTCCGTGGCTATTGTGTGGGTGTTCCCACACAACATCCATGGATTTTGACACATTCCCTGATTTACCAAAATTGGTAGACCTGGAAATGCACCAAAATGCTATGACTTCCCAGGTGAGGTGTAACGTGGGAAAATATCTTTATGTCTCTATGTTACTTCCTCTTTCTATGTGTGAAAGAGGAAAATGCCTCAAGGGATTGTTTTTGTGAAAAACAATCCTCCTTGCAATACATGCACCCTTGCACTATGGTGCAAGGGTGCCTGCATTGGTGCAAGGCAGCAAAAAGGGTGCCAGAACAGGGAAAAGGCAGGAATCAACCATATTCTTTTAATTATGGCGTATTCCTGCCCTTTCGATGTCACACAGCACATCAAGGTGACTTTGTGCGCTGTGCGACTTTCCCATAAATATGGCCCCTAGTGTGTCTGTGGGAGCTTAACCACCCCAAGGGAGGGAGCTCTTTGGAAGGCAGTTTTCCATGCAATCTGTATTAGGTGTACAGCATTAGTTAAAGTGTCCATGTAAATTTTATTGTGTCTCTGGATACTACGGTGATTTTAAAGGGGATACACTAAGGGTCCTTTACATCACAAGTAAGAGTGGTGTACATGTTTCAACTACTTAAGCCCAAAACAGATCTTGTGGCTCTTCTCATGCCCTTGGTGTAACAAATCCCTACAATTTCTCTAAGAACAAGGACACTATTCCTGCAGTTAGAGTATTTACAACCACATTTAGCAATGTCCAAGTCATCCTTTTAGTATGCTCACCCCAATGTTTCGGACTGATACTGGTGGTAACTGACCTTGATTGTGATTGTGCCCTGGGCTCTGTTAAACAGGCCTAGGGCCAGTGCTCTGAATAAAAGGTATATTGTAAAGTGGCACAATTACAATTGGCAATGAAAGACTCCACTAAGTCCCTAATTGAAAATAGGCCAAAGGGGGATTCAAACAACCTATAAGTCCCTAGTATATAGTAGGTCAGGGAAGCTTAGAGGCCCAGTACATTTCCTGCCCTGGAGTGTGCACTACTGTGTTGCCCGCTGTAATTTGTAAAGGCAGTCCTCCCTAACAAAAAGTAGTGTGTGCAAATTAGACTTTAGAATTAAAGTTACTTTCAAAGTGATAATCTACCTTATTTTAACATATAAGTCACCCCTAGTGTCTCCCCTAGCTGCCTCAGGGGTGGAGTGTCATGTAACTATAATCAGGAACATCATAAAAGATGTTTAAGATGCCCTGATGAGAAAACAAATTGAACCTTTCATCTTTCCTCATTGTAGATACTTAGCTCCATAGGCGAACATGGGAATATTTTTCATAAGTATTGCTAGGAGGAAGGAGCTAAATCTGTCATGAAATGACTCAAAAGACTACTGATGAAAAAAATCAAACAACTTGCCATAGTTGCATTTGTCACAACTAATAAAGAAAATAGGTTATATGATTTTCTTTTCTTGAAGCCAGATTCCAGTTTATTAGTGGCCTCTCCTGATTGGTCAGCTTTAACAGGATTAGCTAGTCTGCTTTGTTGAGGGGATACGTGGCCTGTACTGTGCAGAGGTTATATGATGAGGGAGGTCTGCAGCTGCAGAAGTCAGGCCAGGAAGGGGGCTGGGTAAATCAAAGTGGGCTTTAAAGGAAGGAGGACAGAAAGGAATGCCAGCCAGGCCTGCCCTCTCACCCTGTACAGCACAGCACAGATAGATAGCAGGTCCAGGAAAGGAATTTGCGGATGTCTAGTGGGGGAGTGTTAATGAAAATGAGCCACACCAGTAGGTTGGTTTAACCAGGTCTGGCTCCTCTAGAAGAAAATTGTCCATCTTGGATTTGAAAGTGCATTGCTTTATGAGACAAGAAAATGCCACACTTTGGAGGAATCTGTCATGCTTTGAGTGGCATCCTGCAGCTCATTGGACAAGGGTGCCCCCTGTGTGACCCAAAGATGATTGAATAAAAGTGGCTGATCTTCACTGCAACTCAGATCTGCTACCTGAATTCACAAGAAGAAGAAGGACTGTCCTGCTGGAACCCTGGTCTGACACCCCCAAGGACTGCACTCTGAAGTACTGCTCCTGTTGCACACTGGAACAACAGCCCTAAGGACTTTGCCTTGTTTCAAAAAGTACTCAGGAGTGGACTCCCTGAAAGCAACAGGCTAGCAGAGGTTGTCTACACCAACTCTCACAAAAGTTCCCAGCCTGGAGTGCGCCCAGTGGACTTTTATGGATTTGGCCAGGTGCGTTAAAGGAACTGTAATCCTAAACTTCCAAGGACCATCTCAGTGCTGCTAGACCCTTGGATTTGTGTTTTGGGCACTTTGAACGCTTCAGAGGAACAAAGAAGTTCCTGAAGTTTGTTGAAGTTTGGAACAACTTTGTGTCAAAGCTCTATAAGTGGATCAACTCGCCTTTGTGGGTCAAGCTGACTACCTTCAACTGCAACACAGCCAGGATTTCAGGAGTGCCAGGATTTGACTGGAGTCTCACGGAAAATCAGCCCAAAATTGGTTTGCTGGAGAGGACTGTATGATGTTGAGAGAGAAAAGCTCTAGAAAAGTTTCCAAGTGTGAAGTTATAATTTTGACCAAGGCCTCCTGCTCAGTGTATCTGAGCAGGACTCCATCACGGTCGGCCTCAAACTTTGACTGTGTGACTGTCAAGCGCAACCAGATGTCCCAGGTTGGCGCTATTGATTTCTGAGCTCTAGAAAGCACATTTTAAATTTAATATTTAACAATTCATAACTCTGGCTCCCGATATTGGTTTTTTGATGTTTTGGTGTCAAATTAAAGCTAAAAATATTTACTACTTTTATAAATTGTGTGGGATTTTTACTGTGTGTTGTGTCCTACTTATTTACTGTGTTGGTGTATTTAAATGCTTTACATACCTGTCTCCTATGTTAAGTCTGCCTGCTCGGTGCCAAGCTACCAGGGGTTAAGCCAAGGGGTAGTGTTTTGACTGGAACTAACACTGTCTTGGGGGCATTATTGCTAGTGGTAGGTGAGTTCTAACCTCCAATAATAACCACCCTTCATTTCTGTCCAAGTGCCAAACACCTATTTTCCCAAAAACAGTATCTGAGCCTAAGGCATTCATTGCAAAGACACGCTACTCATGGTTGCCCTCCACTTTTTACAATTGAGTTGGTCCAGTGCATTGATGCTTCATGTAGCTCCATCTGTAAGATCTCGTTGTGTTTTTGGGCTCAGTACACTTCATGTGGTAAATTTGTGTTGGCGAAATGGCTCTTAAACCTCTTGTGTGTAAGTTAGTGCTGTCAAGAAGGTTTTAATGTAGGCAAATGCCCTTTATTATTGCATGTTTCCTTTCACGGTTGTACAATTCAAGGCTTTAGGTTTTGTTTTTTCACTGCTGTACTTTTAAAGCTATGATTTCTCTGTAAATTAACCCCTCCGATAATGGACCGTACTGTTTAACTCAAATTACAGTGGATTATTTACTATTAAAAAGTGTACATAGCCTAAATCAAAGGTAACAACAATTTTGTACAATAGCACATCTACCTGTTTTCCTCAGTGTACCTCACCATTACCATTTCAACCCATAGTTTTTTTGCCCACCATGCAACATCTGACCCAGCCATATGCAAATCAATCTTGAGCCACAACCAATAATAGTCCAGCTCATACTGCCAAACCAGGCAATCTCTGAACTGGAACACAAGCAACCCAGACCGGTTTCATCCTGACTGGGACTCTTCAATTGGGTGTAGCTTGGTTCCAGTGGCACAGTGTGCAATGGTGACTGCTTTGTGCAAAGCTACATGAAGGGTAAGAACAGGTTAATATATTGACTTTTGGGGTTCACCCTGACAACGACTTTGATTGTTGCCTGAGTAGGGCTTCCACCCCTCTCAACCAATAACCCAATTTCTTACAGATGGCATGTACATGAGTGAGGAATGAGAGTCTCTTCTTATGATATAAATGAACACAGGAACAGGAGAGTTGGGTTTGAAGTGGGTGTGACGAAAGCCGCAAGACCTATTTGGATGAGCATGACTGGCTGAAACATGTTGACCTGTGGATCTAGGGTTCATTAACTACTACTGACTCATTCAGGGGTTTTTAATCTCAGTAGGTTAACCCCAATAGTAAACATTCTGAGATATTCTGAGACATTAACAGAGAAATATATCTTTTCCTGATCCCAAATAGAACATACATCACCAAAAAGTGCTCCATCTAAAAGTGGGGTAGATCCTGTCCTACTATGTTTAGCAAGCCGGGCAATGACTCGATATTGAAGCCATCTAAGTTGTGTGGGTGCAAGACCTTTTAAAAAATCAAGGGTTTGTCTAGAGGTGGGCAAAATAATCCTTGCTGCCTGCTAAATTGGCAGAATTTTGATGACTTTACGATACTCTTGTAATGCAGAGTTCGTACCAAATTCCACCAATCTACTGTGGTGGAATTTGTTTCTTGGGCATGCACCACAATGGTGAGATGGCAAGCACAAGTGAGATTTGGAATCCCCCAACATGATTTTCAGTTGCTAGAAGGGCATCCAGCAACATTTTCCCAATGCGGGTGACACAACAAATTGACATAACAAATTGCAGAGACCCTACCCTCAGCTGGTGTGAATCCTATCCCCCCAAATGTGCCACCTATGTCCTGGACCCCTGGAATTGGTGTTAGATGTGCTGCTCTTGCTTAATCCTAAAAGTTGAGACTTAAAAAATGTTCACCAAAAACATCCAGAAGGACTGACAGAAGACGAAAAATACCTCACAGCTAATTTGTCCATGGTGGATTGCCAGTCAGCCTGACCTCGTGGTAGCTCTTACTATCTTCTTCTCCACAGCAGCAAATCCTCTTCAGGGTGGCCTCTGAGCAATGGTATCTGGCCTCCTGGAGCCTTCTTCACATATGGCTTGCAGCTTCATTCCACTGGGGATTTTGAACTGTTGTCTAAGTCCACAGACAAATATCTTCACAGGGCTTAGCAGATACACGCTACCCATCGATGACGTCGGACTCCTTGGTATGGAAATCCAGCTCTCCAGCTGGGAGTTTTTTTCCCACCATCATCAATGGCTTCACCAAGACATCGTCCAGCACAGCACTCCCAGGCAATGACAATTCTATCATGGACACAGCCTGCTGCCTTGCCCAGCTGAACCTCACATTTTCTTGGACTTTTCTCCAAAATTTCTTCCAAGTCCAAAAGTAAGCTGAGTCTGGGCCAAATCTACCCTTTTTATCTGTCCTCCAATCCATCACAGTCAGCCTTAACTTTTGACTTTGCTGCAGTCCTGCATGACCAGATACCCAGAGCTGACACTTTGATCTTTTAGGTGCTAGATTTAACTAAAAACCTTTAAAAATTATGCCTCCAGTTCTACCGGTTGGATTTAATTTGTGTTTGTGTCATTTTATTTATTCAAATGTTCCATTTAAAAAAAATTGATGTGGGATTTTTCTTGTGTTGTGTTTTCACTCTATTACTTTTTGTGTATGCATAAACGCTTTACACTGTGTCTTGTACTGCATAAACGCTTTACACTGTGTCTTCAAGTTGAGCCTGATGGCTTTTCTGCCAAGCTACCAGAAAGTTAAACACAGGTTAATTTACTGACTTTTGTGGTGCACCCTGAGAAAGAATGTGGTCGTGGCTTGAGTAGGGCTGTCTCTCCCCTCAACCAATGATCCCCTTTGTACAGTATGTGATTTATCAGGATACAAAACAAGGATGGACAGAAGGAGATGGCAATCTTACATTATTTTTAGGCAGCAGACAGTTCCCGCTAGCAAGATGAGACATGCCCCTTTGATGCCATGTAATCCAACAAAAGGACTATATAGCATCAACATTTTCAGTTTGGATCACAGCTTCTTCTTCTCTGAGAATGGATAGCAGAGGGTAATTTTAGATTTGCTTAATGCAGAGGGAAATTCCCCATCATTTATACGTTATTTTCTAAGGAGATAAGAATGTCTGCAATATGATGAGGGGCACTTTTTTCTGTGGCTCTTGTAACAAAAAGCCTCAACCCGAAGTAGATGCAGTAACAGCAAAGCGTTATCTCTAAGAAAAAACACTCAGCAAGTTTTACTTGTTCAGTGAAAATAGCAGTTTTTAAAAGCATCCATCACAGTAATTTGGAACCCTATGTATATATTCAAAGCCGCAAAACAGCACATGCAAATTGCACACCGAATAGTTTGAGTCCTGGGCTCCATTTTATAGTATGATTCATGTGCTAATCAATCGCTTTGTGAAATGTACAGTCACAGCTAGTCGGACAACCTCCTGTCTAATGAATCCTTCTTATGCGAGAGGCTTTCAGTGGCCCATGTTAGCCTCTGCAAATGCAGGGATGAACACATGTGAAGAACGCCATCCTCCATACCTGCATTTGCATTTATTGCAAGAGAGAACCCGTGTCTCTTAAAGAAACACTGGCTGCTTTAAAGACATGTTGTCTTGGAATTAATTATATGAGGGGGCATGTATTGGCCCCTAGGATGGGAAGCGGAAGTTCTTCCTGCCCCCTTTGACACCGCCTGCTATAATTCTCACAGAGCAACTACTCCTATGGGGGCCACTTCCCCTTTGCAGATCAGTTACCACCTCAACTCGAGAGGAGAAGGGGACAAGTAACACATCAATGGTTCGTGACCACAACTGTGGTCACAAACCACTGACACAAATCATTCTATATTGCAATAGGAGGGCGAACAAGTTTCACCTCTCCTATTTATGAAGTCCAGAATGGGATACAAAAGTTACTTTACAAATCTGAAAGTAATTTCTGACTTGCAGACTAACCTTTGTAAACTTCAAAAGACAATTTTGTGGTCGGGAATCCTGTGATTGTACGACTTGTAGACATTTTATTTGCAAAATAGTTTTTGTACATCAGGTAATTTATGCCTAATAGACGGGAAGCACACATGCAATTTTTGAATTAATGAATAAATGAATGAACGAAAAAATAATGAAATAATTAATCAACATATAATACTTGATAAAGGGTGATTGGTGCCGTACTAGGCGTCCTGAACAGAAATGTTTTGTTCTCTGTGTCCCCCCTGAGAGTTTGAGAAGATAATTGAAAAGGAGATTATTGAAGGTGAAATATTATTATGTTAACCATGCATCATGGAATTAATCACAATAGTAAAATTAATTCTTTGTTTAGGCAAATAATTCGGCACATTCAAAGATATTTAAACAAAATAGATTTATTGATACAAAACATTTGATAAAAAATAATTCACAGGCAAATATATCAATTGAATATTAAAAGTAGGTCAATAGGCTCCATGTAGTTTGTTGTCTTTCATAAAAGCGTCCATTTTTTATCAAGTGGTAGGAAGGATTCCTGGAGATGTTGATGCGTTTTGTCCCGTAATGTATTCAAAGACCTCATCAAGATATTGTCAGGGACCTGTGATTACAACTGTATGGTGTCTAGCTTGTAATATAAATAGAGACAGCAGGCACCCCATAGAGTCCAGTCTTCAGTTATCTGATCCCTTGGTTTTATAACCTCATAAGGAGGGGCGGCCCCTCTGCTATGGCAGAGGAGCATCACCCCGGTGCTGAAAGAAGAAAAATAAAGTGATAATAAAACTGTTTTATTATCACTTTATTTTTATGCTTAGTGAGGGTAGGGCGGGGCCATCCACCCCCATGTCACCAGGGAGGATGAGCGGTATGTGCCATCTGAGGCCGGCCAAACTGGCATGCACAATTAGAACACTTCACTCGCTGTGTTGCACAGCAGGATGGAGACCAAGCACAGTGACCAATCCCAGTCTCTCCCTCCCTCCCTGGGCGGCATTTCTGCCCACTCAGGCCAATTCTGGTGCTTCTCTCATGCTGGGAACAACATGAGAGAAGCGTCAGGATTGGATGGTGAAGGGAGGAAGAAAACAAGAAGAATCCAGGTAGCGGGAGCGGCGGTACACCGAGGCAGCAGATAAGCTTTTTGGTTACCCCCAAACAGCCTGTTGCACTCACTGGCTCCCCTTCAGCCCTTCTTGGCAGCAGCCTTGGCTGCTCATAATGGTATAGGGGCAGGGCCAAAAGGCCCGGGGGCTTGAATTATGTATGCTTCTGAACCTTTTCCTAGTTAGTTTAAATGGACTTTACTAAAAAACTGTTCTGGTTTACCTTCTGGAGTCAGATGTGAATACCTGCGGCTTCCCTCCATTGAGTAAGCCTCCGGGTGAGAGCATTCTTATCCAGTGGCTCTTGCTCACAGTTATTCCTACCTTCTTGGTAATATCAGTTTGCGGGAATCATTTCACGGCGACTTCAAAGAAGGAGCCCTTTTGCTAATTCTACAGTAACCGGGTGCTGCAGAAATACTTTTATTTTTAGATCTCTATATATAGTTTAATGGAACCGAAGCAGGCTTCTCATTCTGCTAATTGGCTTCGTGACAGGCAACACTCAGCTCAACATTGAAAGCTGCCTAGGCTCCATTACTTGTACCATTCTGCTGCAAGAACCCCTTCCATGAGAGGGGCCTGTTGTGATGATAAGTCAGCATTTCACAATGGAAAGCTGGCAAAATATAGTTGGGACCCTCTTTACCCTCCCCAAGTCCAGTTTATGGAACCAAGGTGAAGTAGACCACATGCAACGTGGTGTACCTTTCCTTCTCTCTTTGTTGATGGCTGGTTCGACAGCATGTTTTAAAATTGGAACATGTACCAGATGTGCCGAATATGTTGTCATTTTCATAAGGAATGACCCAACAGAAACTATTTTAATACCCCCGTGAACACGTGTGCTTGATCAACGACCTCACATTCCATAGTGGATGAGAGGCTTTGCAGCCTATTTGCCCCTTCTGCAATATCAAACCGCCCCCCTTGCTTAGCACTCAGAAAAATATCTAGTGTGAGCAAAGGATACAGTTTATAAAACACCAACAACAATCGTGCAGTCAGGAACCTCACTATAATTCTTTTTTTTTCTCTCTAAAATAGTGAAAACGTCTGATTACTATTGAAAAACATTCAACTTCAACAGCAGATGTTACATTCTTGAAATATTTTAAAACTTCCATTACGCTTACAAGCGTCCAGTACTGCTGTGATAGGTGACACGTCACTGCATATAGAGTGGCCGATAATTTACTCATGGTGCTCTGCTTATACCCTGTCATTTGTAAAGATTATTTCTTGGGAGTTCACCGAGTAGAGCGTCAAACGAATTTCCATTCGACTATTATAACAGTCCTGAAACAAAGATGCATTATTCTAGTCTTTTTCTTTAAAAGGTGAGTTTACATCCGTCATGTACGTTCAAAATACAATATTTTGTTAAGCTACAATTCGAGAGCTATACAATCTATTGCTGATCATTTGTTTTCTTTATTCACCAATCGTATTGATTAATACTTTGTAAATATTCCTAGGTAGAAGGTCGTTCCCAACTAGCTCGCACATTCAGAAGCAAAACTGAGACAAGGTAATGGATCTGTCAAAGCTTTGTAGCAATCCTGTACGAATCTAATCCCGGCTTCCTTCCCCTCTCTGACACAGCCATAAACACAGCTACTGCAAAAGTTATTTCACAAGTCCCATCACTCAACAGTAAGATTAGAGTTTGATGGCAATATCTCTGATTACGTTTCCTAGGAATTGGGAAAAGCATTTTCTTACAGGCCATCGTATAAAAGAGACAGACTAAAAAGGAAGGTGCAATAAATCCTCAAATGACACTATAAGGCAGCGACAATCATTCTTTGTGCCCCAGCCCCTGCAATCTCCCCATGAAACAAAAAAGGTAGGTTTGGTCAAATCTTGCTTTCAGGAAAAGAATCACACAATATTCAGTTTATGTGGAACGAATTCGTTTTCTCTGGAGATGGTGGAACAAAACAATGTGTGTTCTAAATTAAAAAGTAATTTCTGTATTTAGGCTGGTTCATGCAATGTACTTCACTCTGTAGTTGTTTTAGGATTTACTTACATAATGGTAAAATATCACATTACAGTGGAGACCTTAGAAGGTGCATCACACACGTATGCACACTCTCGCTGTCTCTCTCTCTTTAACACATACGGACGCACGCAAGCACACACACAAACACACACACCTTCCCCTAAGGAGTCAAGTTTACATTATCAATATTTTTAGCACATCTGTTATTATCTATAGAATGCAGGAGCAGTTTCATCCTTCACAGAAATCAATGCTCCACTTCAGGTCGATGGATCTTTGCAACCTGCAGCAGGATGTGGTAGAACCATATAATTCGATTTCATTAGAAATCACTTAAGTCAAACAGTATGACCAATTTGGCCATACAAGGAAAACTCCATTCAGGAATAAAGTTGAAGGGCTTATTACAAACTCAAGCTCAAAGTCATGTAGACAACTCTGAAGACAAAATTATAAAGCTATGGGTGTAAATTTAAAAGCCACTAGTGCCTCCTTGCGCCACATTAGCATAATGTTTTTTGCCGCCCCAAAAAAATTACAAAATGGCACAATGCATGCATTGCTCCACTTTGTAACCCTGTGCGCTACATTATGCCTGTGCCAGGCATAATGTATGGAAAGGGGGTGTTCCCTCCTGATGGGGGGCAAAAAATGGTACAAAGAAGTGTAAGAGATTTCTTTGCATCATTTTTTTCGGCACTTTTGGCACACCATTGTTTTCAATGGGCTTTGCAGGTTTAGCAGCAACATTTTTGATGCTAATCCTGCAAAGTTCCGAACTAGCGTCAAAAATGTTGATGCTAGTTCCCTAACTACCACCATGGTGCACTGTATCTTAGATACCGTGCACACATGGTGGCATCAAGGGGCACCAGGGGGTGCAAAAAAAGTGGCGCTGCACTGGGTGCAACGCCACATTTCTTAAATATGGCCCATAGACACACCAAGGGTTGCCCAAGGTGAAAAAATAAGTTCAGGCAAACTAACATTAACAAGACTAAGCATTCAATAAAAAAAGTACAGAACATTAGTAATATTGTCTGAGATACAGAAATCAAAGGTTGCCAAGCTTTGGCCAACATCAGTCAAATTAAAATCAGCAGAATTATAATGTAGCTGAACACAATATAAACCCTACTGTGGTCAAATTAAGGAATAATATATGCAGGGTGGAACACATTTGCTCAAAAGATGAAAAGGACAAAAAGAATTTGGAAAAAGGTAATCTCGGACAATAGGGTACTAACTAAGGTGGGAAAAAGATAGGTAAAAAGTGAAAGTGCCAGCATGTCAGAAGATTGAGCAAGAGTTTTCTGCAAATAATTAGGGAGAACATTTCTAAGTCTCAGTGGGGCATCTCAAAGAGCAAATCAGAGAGGAAGGTACCTCTTCAAGGGGCTCAGCATGCAGGATACAGGGAAAAGGACTCAGATTCTCATCTTTTGGATCTATAGGTGTCTCTGACCAACAGAGAATCTAACCAAAGTCCAACTGGTCAAAGACATTAAAGTGCATATACAGTCTAGATGCAAGGGGTATACCCAAGTATGGGTCTCATGCTTACCATATATTAGGACTCAAGCTGCACCCTGCTGATGAGGCACAAATATGCTCAAAATGGTCAAGGGTTGTGTGTGTTCCTACTCAAAGGGGACCTTGCCAAGTTGTCCAGGCTATATTGCTCCTACCAGTTAAGGACCTATGCAGACTTGCATATGGCTGGATGTTGTCTGAGGTAGCTTGGTGGGCAAAAAATGATGGACTAGCTAATGTCCTGAGTAATTGCCATTGCTGACGTCAATTGTAGCAGTCCAAACATAACTTTTTTGCTCTCCCCAGCACAATATCGCAAGGGCACTATAGACAACTCACTACCTTGATGACAGTGGACAACCAATACCAGCGTGTGTGAAATCACCACTAATACATGCAGCAGGCAGGCCAACTTTGCATTTACACACCAACATCCTGAAGCAACTTCTGAGGAAAGGAGAGGGACACCCTTTCAGGTAGTACATCACACACACACACACACACACACACACATGCGAGCGCACACACACAGTATTTTTGAGGCAGCTAACATGTTTCACATGGGCACAGTGAGTTGTGGAATTTTTCAGGAGTCTCCTTGAAGCTGCCACCACAGGTACCTCTCAGTCTGTTCCACTTTCCTCTGGTCTGGGTATAACAGTTATTTCATTAAGTCGGAAATAGGAGCAGGCTGGGTAACATGGATAAGTGAGGTGGCTAATGGAGGGCTCTGATTGGCAATCACAGTCAGTGTGGTGAGTATTTTGCAAGGGCGTGGTGCTCACTGTCAAGAAAGCTTTTACTCCAGATGCTGATGCTTCCCCATCAGGCTTCACACAGGTGTCAAAAATCCCCATGGGTGTTCCACTGAGCAGACACAGGGAGGGCTTTTTATTTAAGACAGAAAGGTAATATAGCTTCATCCAAGATTGTTTTTTTGTGTGTCAGAATCAGCATTTCATCATTTGTGAAGTCAGATGGCTTGGTGCCTCCCATCTGATTAATCATGGTGGTCTACATTGGTGCAGTCAGTTGCAGTTCATTATAGGCATCATCTACGTATATGTTGCCTTTCTGTGATAATGCCTAGGATCCTATAAAACAAGACATCAACAAATTCTTGTAAGCTTTATACTTCAGGGGCAAGAAAAGAAAGAGGTTGTTAAATCTTACACTAACTACAACAGGTCAGTCATAAATCAGATGTAACCAAATAGGCTTCAGTTTTCATCTGAACTTCCCCTGTGCAGAAAAGTTGCTAAATGAATCAGTGAACTCATCATTACATGCAATTTTAAGCAACAGAAAATTAGGCTGTAAACAATATAGGACAAGAAACCTGTGGGACTCACAAACAGGACATCTCACTCATCATTCAGCAGTGATGAAAGTGCATTTGCTACACTGGCAGATACAGTTTGGTCACAGATATCCCCACCACCTGTCTGAGGTCTTTCTCCAGGTCAGGCAGCCAACTACCTGATAAAGAGGCAAGGGCCTTCTCTACCTGGTGAGACACATGCCTAGGCCTAAATATCCCCTTGATCCTGATAAATTGTCAGTGTGGGTAAAACTTACAGCCAGAAAACTGGAATTTAAACCTTATATTTCTCCCTATGTTTGGGATTATAATTATCTGACGTTTAACCATTTTGTGGCCCAGAAATGCAAAACCCTTACCTCGATAAAGAGAAGAGGATATCACCTCCAATCACTCATTGCTGATCATAACATTTTGTTGGCTCCAATACGTGGCCCCAAAACCACAATCTTTACTTGTGAGCTAATAGTAACGAATAGCTACTTGCTATCATGATCAATCAATCATTGCTGATCATAACATATTGTTGGCTCAAATATGTGGCCCCAAAACCACAATCTTTATTTGAGAGGCATTAGTAACAAATAGCTTGTTGCTACCATAATTACAAAATGTGTCTTGCTGCAAGCCACTATTATTGCCTGGTTCTCTAAATCCCACTTTTCAAGAAAGGTAAAATGATTCATCTTCCAATGGATATTTTTTGTGTCCACATATGTTATTTGCTCAAAATGTTTATGTAACACAACATTTTCAAGTTGTATTAACCATATTTAAACCAAACCAGTGAAAAGCACACTTCTGAGTAAGGTTCCATGGCCCTAATTACAAAGGTATGTTTAAATGCCATAATCTCCTTATGGATGGAAATCTCAGTTTCCATGTGTAGATTTACATCTAGATGTAGACTTACAATTATACACCCCCTCAAATGAACTGGAAATTTACTTAGTACCTGTCTATCATTTTGAGGAGATCTCTGGGCAGGTATCTCCTTATGGAATAGTAAAGGGGAATTTTAAGAACATGAATTAAAAATAAATAAACATAATGCATTTTTTACTTTAAAAATATTTAACCTCATTTGTCTAACATTAACCTATGATCACCACAGTAACACAGGACAACACGTGCTCTAAGAAAATTATTCAATTTTTTTACAGTTTTTTTCAACCAGTTAAATTGAATGTTAATCCCTTACAGTATTGTTTGTGCTAAATGAATCACAGGCTTGGAGTAGAGTTATATATTATTTTATTTGGGGTTTAGATATTTTTTTAACAAATAGTTATTTACAAAATACACTATTAAACGTTATTGTGTATATTAAACAAAATCATGTACATTTTTTATTTGAAATATATTTAGTAATACATTCGTCTGTGCACAGCAGGGGTTGGCCACAGGGCCTGGCTCTGTCAATGGATCTGTGAGGGGGTGTGTGACTGTCTGTGTTGACCTGAAAGTGGGTGTATGAGTCTATGAGTAGCTCTGAGTGGGTGCATGAGTGTCTGAATGGTTGTGTGAGTGGGCGCATGAGTGAATGTATGAGTGAATGTATGAATACGTCTGTGAATGGTTTTTTTTTTTTTTTCTTATTCGTGAATATCCGAGAATATTCCTCAATTCTTGAATATTCGAGAATATTCATGAATATCACTCATGGTGAAGAAAAATAATTTTAAACCCTCAAATACCACTACATCACACTCCTGGGGTCAGGGTACCTTCACCCTGACCCCTTGTGCTACTTTTCATTTTGTTTTTCAGGCCCGTGGAGCATGTTCTGGGACCTTAAAATGGTGACTGCAACGTTCTGTTCAGGTTTTGACCAGCCAATTACAATGCTTCTGTTTGCATGCACATTCACTAATATTCGCAAATATTCACAACCCTGATTATATACATTTGGATTTTCCTTAATTTCTCATAAACTGCTGAATGGATTTACACCAAATAACAAAAAGGGCCTTCTGGGGACCAAAAGCTACTTTTCTTCCAAATTTGGGGTAATTCTATCCAGCGGCTCAGGCTACAGGTGTATCCAAAGAGTCTATGGGAAACACAACTTTTTTGACCCCCCCCTTTTCCCAACCCCAGTTGACTGATCATCCCAACACTTTCCATGCACAACAAAAATCACTGCCACACTTTTCTTGAACATTTTTGTGAAGATTTTTATGAAGATTCATCAAACAGCGCCAAAGATATGGGCATGTCAAAAAATGCTTTCTCTACAGAAACATGGTACTAACTATGGCTACCTACTGACACCAACCGTAATACACCAAATTTTGTCATTTATACAGCAAAGTCTTTAATCAGAGTGAGCACAGTGCCATCCATCCAAACTAGAAATGGGCAATATTTTTTGTCATTAATACAGCAACGTCTTTAAGCATAGGATTATCACAATGCCATCCACACCAAGCTGTAAAATGACAAAAGCATTTCACCACTCCAGGCACAGTTTTTCAGTTTGAACTGGTAAAATACCATTCAAGCTACCTGGATTGAGCAAAACAATGACAATGTTGCACTATCACTATTGCTCTTCAGAGAGCTTTAGCTTTGTTCAGACACAAAGAAGCATCCAGTATAAGTCAAAACAATACCCTTTCAGGCTTAGAGTGATGCATGAATTATGCAAAAAAGAAGAGAGAACTCTGGGTAGCTCCAAGTTTAGGTGGATAGCTCATCCAGTATGCAGCACCCTACAAGACCAGTGACACTTTAAATTTGCACACCTTAAATGTCTGGTTTACTACCAAAGTTTTTAAGCATAGGATTAGCACAGTGCCAACCACACCAATCTAGAAAGTGACAAAGTCTTTCGCAATTTATAC
Organism: Pleurodeles waltl; assembly: GCF_031143425.1. Lineage (NCBI taxonomy): Eukaryota > Metazoa > Chordata > Amphibia > Caudata > Salamandridae > Pleurodeles > Pleurodeles waltl. The sequence goes on along the minus strand of NC_090439.1, from coordinate 770,057,504 downwards.
AGAAATGTCTTTGAGCATAGGATAAGGACAGCGCCATGAACGCCGAGCTCTAAAATGACAAAAGCTTTTCACCACTCCATGCACAGTATTACATCTTTAAATTGGTAAAATATCATCCAAGCCAACCCGGACTGAGCAAAAGCAACCCCTGACATGTTTTTCGCTATCAATATAGCTCTTCAGAGAGGTTCCGCTTTGTCCTGACAGAAGGAAACACCCAATATATGCCTAAACAATACCCTTTCAGGCCTAGAGTGATGCATGAATTGTGCAAAGAAGAGAGAGAACTCTGGGTAGTTCCCAAGTTTAGTTGGATAACAGGTACAGTATAGAGGATCCTACAACACCACCAACACTTGTCTGCTTTTTTAGCAAAGCTTTTAAGCACAGGATTGGCACAGTGCCATCCATGCTGATCTAGAAAGAGACAAAGGGGCATATTTACACAGTTTTGGTGCAGGGCAGCGCAGCAAGTCACCTTAGTGCACTGCCCTGCGCCAAAGGGAAAGGGCAGGAATGTGCCATATTTCAGCAATACAGCACATTCCTGTCCTTCCCACGTGCACTGACATCCGTATAGCAGCCAGACACAAACAGAGGTACCCTTTCATCAAGGTGCAAGGGTGCTTGTGTTGCATGCCAGATTGTTTTTGTGCAGGAAGATATACCTTCCTGCACAAAACAATCACCTGATCCTTTTTCCTTTTTCTATGTCTGATGCAGAATGAAGCAGACATAGAAAGAGGACAAATGAGGAGAAATAGTACTCCTCATTGTGCCTCCCCTGGCGAGGGGTAAGGTTTTGGCTCATCCCCAGGTTTACATGGTCTTGTAAATCTGAGGATGCATCAGGAATGCATCAAAATCCATGGGTGTTGGAGGGACCACCCACCACAATGCCCATGGAATACCTAAGCAGGGCAAAGTAGCACAACACAGGGTTTTGTGCCAGTCAAGATTTATGAGACCACTCAAAGCCACACACGGTTGCTTTGCGTGGCTTAATAAGTTTTACTTAGAGCCTTGTGTCATGCAAGTACTTTGCGTGGTGCAAGCATGATGCAACACTCTCATAAATATGCTTCAAAGTCTTGTGCCGTTTATGCAGAAAGGTCTTTACGGATAGGATTAACACAGTGCCATCCATGCTGGGATATAAAATGACAAAAGCTTTTCACCACTCCTGGCACAGTATTACAGCTTTGAATTGGTAATATAGCTCTCAAGCCAATCTGGAATGAGCAAAAGCAACCCCTGATACATATTTCACTCTCACTATAGCTCTTCAGAGAGGTTTAGCTCTGTCCAGACAAAAGGGTTTATTGGTAAAGTTGGATTTTTTGCTAAATATTTTACAAAAGGAGGTTTTAAAAAGTCACTTTTACCTGTCTAAAGGCTGTATTAGTCCATTTGCATGAGCATCCAACTGTCATTCAGGAACTGAATAGCCCCTTTGATGAGGAAACTACTTGCTCTCAGAGATGCGACAAAGGCCTTGGGTGTGGGGAGGTGTTCTGTTCCTCTGACACAATGAAAATATGGGTAGTTCCCAGGAGCTTAATTAACCTCAAAGAGACGCAAAGGCAGATGTAGCCAACATCAGGTCCTGCTCCCGCCTATGTTCCTCTAGTCAGCCAGGCACCACTCCCAGTGAGAAAGGAGCTTCCTCCAGAACCAGTTTTAAGTAACCACAGAGGAAAAGTTGCTAATTTCCACAGCCACAGGTCAAGGGTGGGCACAGGAGCTTTGCACATGGGAGGAACGTTTCTGACATCTTGGTTTTAGGTAGAGAGGGGCACTGTTGAACTGTATGTATGTAGGGCACACAGGAACTGTTGTAAAGGTGGGTAGGATACATCTGGGAACTTTTTTCCTGATGATGAGAGAAGGGGAAGGATTCACCCTCACCGACAGGCTAGTGCCAAGCATAAATGTGCTATCCCTGGTGATCCTCTTCAGAACACTACTGGACCTGTGGAAGGCAGGAGTAGGATTGCACCTGTTTTTGAGACCTGTGAGGACACCTGAAAGGCTGGACCGGCTGACACATGTACCCAGGTCAAAGAAGTGGACTCTCACTGTTACGTGGCAGACCCCCTGTTAAGCTTCAGTGACACAAAAAGCTGCTAGAAGCCTTTTTCCCAAAAAGCCCATTTCCAACTGAACCTGCCTTGGACCTTGCCTGTAGCTTCAGCTACTTCCTGGTGCTGTCATTCAGGTCATGGAACTCTTCACTATGTCACAGTGTACTCCTGAATAACATGGCACTTAGAAACCTTTTGTCTCCAAAGACCTCAGGGTGACCGGAATAAACCTGTCAAGTCGATCCAACAAAGGTGCCTCGCTGCTGGGCCAAAGATTCAGGTTCCTTCCAACCAATTTCAGAGGGATGCAGCAGAAAGGCTAAGCTTTGTGTAGCCCTGTTCGGCTAGAGCTTTCAGCCTTGCCCCTCTAGAGGGATCCAGGCTTAAAAAAAGTGACTAAGTGTGAAAGTAGATGTCTTCTCAGGTGAAGACGTCAAAAGTATCTGGTTGGCAAGTGACCTTCCTTGGGGAAATTTTTTTAGTTTTTCCCTCTCGGAGGTTTCTTGCCAAAAGTCAACATCCATACCAGGAACTCATCCGATGGATATCTGACCTCATAGAGCCATCTCTGCCACAAAGTGCTGCGTTGATTCACTGAGGACTTTTGACTTACATTTCAGAGACTAAGGCCCATATTTATACTTTTTTAGCGCCGCATTTGCGCCGCTTTTTAATGCAAAAGTGGCGCAAACTTACAAAATACAATTGTATTTTGTAAGTTTGCGCCGCTTTTGCGTCAAAAAATGACGCAAATGCGGTGCTAAAAAAGTATAAATACGTGCCTAAGGGTCTGATTAAATGATGCAAGTGGCCAGCACATTGAGCAAATTTTTTAGTTTTCCCACTCAGAGGTTTCTTGCCAAAAGTCAACAGCTATACTAGGAACTCATTCGATGGCTATCTGACCTTATAGAGCCATCTCTGCCACAATTTGCTGCCTTGTTTCACTGAAGACTTTTGACTTACATTTCAGAGACTAAGGGTCTGTTTAAATGACGGCAAGTGGCCAGCTGTACCTCCAAGGGGACGGATTAAATTACTGTGTCCACGTGGTGGAGTGGCAGCCCTCCACATTTTTAAATGACTAACAAGTAGGCAGTCATTTATATAAGCATTGCAGGGGCCCGCCATCACAGTGGTTCCTGTCAATGCATTTTAATCTGTGCTGTGGGGCTGTGTAAGCAGGACACAGCCTTGTAGCAAAAAATATTTTCTTTTTTTGCATACAAAAAAGAAAACCCAGACACAGGATTTTCTTTTTTGAAGAAAAAAAATAATGTTCCCTTCAACATGTCAGCTTTTTCCCATGATAGGGGGAGCATTATTACCATTTTTTATCTCCCTCACCACTAGGTTGTATCTGGCAGTAAGGAACAGTAAAAAATGGCTACATGTCCACCCACCTAAATTGTGCGAGTGGATATGTAGTCATTACTCTGATGGAGCTTGCTCCCCAGCTTCTTTGGAGAAGTTTGCCCATGGTGGAGATGGAGTAGTCTCTGCCCTGGCCAAACTTAAGGTCCACACAAAATTAAATTAGGTGGGCTAACCACCATGTTGACGCAGAAGGAACATCACCATACAACATCAGCGAATAAGAACCGGGTGGCCCTCTACATTTATGTACAGAAAATAACTGAGTCATTATTACTGTACATGCTCAGACTTTGCCATCTCGTGTGACTCTCCAGTGATTGGATAATATACCCAGAAGTGACTGATACAGACCTAGCTGTGACGGGCGCAGATGGTTTAGCCTCCGACTGCCTGACCATTGGTGTATGGAATGTGTACCAGGAAGAGCTTGAAATACTCCTAACTGTCAATAGCACGGACTGTGCTATACTCACTGTGATTCTGATCATGACAAGTATTTTTTTAGAGGAAGCTCCCAACAAATCATGTGCTTCTGGCTCCCAGCAGGTGGGCAGAGCAAAAGCCCCTCTTCTATTGATTCTCCCATTTTTGTCTGGTGGCAAGCTACACTATAAAAACTGTTCATCAGGCTGCTTAGGAAACACTTATAACAGTTATAAACACCATTTTTGGACTGTTTAAAAGATTTATCACAAGCCCACTTTATTGGTAAAGTTGGATAACATGTCCAAAAAAGTTTTTTAAAAAATCAGTCCATACATAGATCTTTAAGACCATCCCTCCAGGCACTGCCAAGTTGACCCAGGCCGACCCTGTCAAATTCCATATTTTTAAAATAATAGTCACTGGGGCATGACCAAACAGTATTTTACTGTCCCTATTTCTATGAAGTGGCTATATTCAACAAACTCTCCACAATATCAAGAAGGAACATTTAAAGTAACATTTGGTCCAACTAAATTCGATGAAAGCTTCACAAGTGTCCATCACACTAAGAACTTGTAGTCTTTCTGCTAGTGATGTTGTCTGTGTACACATTATGTGTGTCTTAGTAAGTGCTCTATCAATGGTTGGGTTCTATACTACATTTATATTTACCCTCTCCAGTCTAAAATGTGGCTGGAATGTTTCATAATGGAATTGTTCACTCACTGCACTTTGAAGTTTAGATTGAGTTTGGACTCTCATATCGCCACTCAAAGTTTACTTTAAGTACCCTATTTTGACCTACTTCTAGTTGGAACAGTACTCTGGACAGTCTAGGCAATACTGATTTGATTTGAGCCTTTGATTGTCCTTCTTAAAAAAGATGTGTTTCTTGTAACTTCAAAACTTCATCAATCCCAAGATAACATAAAGAATATTGTATGCCCACAACATTTTCTGATTCACTGGTGAGGTGAGACTCCAAACTTTTAAAGTTATCACCTTCATCTAGGTCATGTCCTTTGGATGAGAGCCTGCACACAATAATAATGCATTGTTATGGATTTGAAACATCCCATATCTTATAATAAAGTTTCTGAATACATATGCCATACTTTGTTCTTGCATGCCTATAGTGCTAAGCTTTTTACAGATGAGTTTTAATCTATAATTAAGTGGCCATAATGGTTCATAGCAGTAATTGCCAATTAAACACATCTACATTACCTTGACATACATTTCCTTATATGATTATCTTGTTGTCCCTGTATAGCAATCTTTCACTGAGAAACCTGGTATTCTAGCCACTTAGATATGGAGGACATGACTGCATCCAATCTTATAAATCTTTTTATAGGGCAATTTCCATTTGTAAGTAATATTTGCGGTTGCAGATTTAATATTTTCTGACATTTTCTCCCTTATGATTATTCTCCGCAATAGCATGCTATCTGGTACTTCCTGGAAAATATTAGTAATGTTTCTTTCAAGCCTGATTTAGACATGGACATCACCACTTCATCTGCTATGAAGTACCTTCTCTGCCAAACCCTCATTCACACACTTGTTTTACTGGATGACTGATCTCATAACATCTCTATAACATTTTACCTTATCTTGAAAGACATTCTCTTATTGTGGTATCTGAAGTGACAACTTTGCCATATTGGTATGGAGAGACTATACAGTGCATTCTATCAAACACAATTTATTGAGAATATGGATTTTGTATTAGGGGTGGACAATAAATTCTGCTTGGCCAGAAGATTTGGCGGAGTTCTGGCCACTCTGCGTTCCTCATGTAACGTGGAGCTGTGGCCAAATATTGTTACGTTTTTCAAACATGTGGAAGATTTGGTGTCCCCTAGTGTAAGTTTTGGTTAGCAGGAGGGCACACAGTGAGATTTCCCCAATATGGCCAGTCGCAACCATTCACAGTCAGAAAGCTGCCACTGCAGTAGAAAACTACCCAAGTGGTAGCAAAATTAACTCAAGAAGAAGCAACTCTGGCATGCTGCACGGTGCCGTTCACACAGATTTTTCAATGCAGAGCAAACTCCCAGCAATAAAAATCGGCACGAGCAGAGTGATGTCCCTAATTCTGCCCATTCGGAGAAGTCCACGGAATCTCAAAATCTTCACAATTCCATGGAGTGAAACTCTGTGCCTTTCTCCCATCCCTATTTTAGTTTATGTCCTTCAATAGCCTATATAACCCTCATAACTACAATTTGGATCTATTATTCTTGTTCCTTTTTCTTCAGTTTTGTTTTTGTTTGTATTAGAAATCCTCTGCTGTATTTTGATTCAGTTGTTCAAGAATATCTACTCTACTTTACAAAATACAGTAATTTACAGGTCAACACTGAACCTTCTCAATTCAGATATGTATCCTGTTTTTTTCATAGCAATGCCACTTCTTTCAGGTGTCTGTAGTTCAGAATTCTGGAGAAGCTCAACGTTGGTTTAGTACGCCATATCTCTAGTGCTTTGTTGAGTTCATCAGCTAGTGAAATACGGAGAACTATGGAGTTACTTACAGCTTGGAAGGTGTGGTCTTCACCTTCAGAGGAGACATCTTGCTGCACCATTAGCTAAAGTTATGTGACAGATTATTTTGCTTATCTTAATTTATATTAGGTTAGAAAATTGTTTATTTGGCTGGTGAGGGAGAAATGAGCATACATCCTTATTATTAATTGTATTTGAGTACTTTTCTCCTTTGAAGGGTGTTAAAAATAAGTAATGCAAATCTTACCTGGTCTATATGAAGCACACCTGAAGAGTTACCTTTGTCAATTGCCTCTGTGAACCAGGTCACCAATTAAGCATTTCTTGCTTCAAGTCAGCCTATCTACATAAGGTAATTCACCCTGGCCTCAGTGGCCTCAGTCTCACATGTGAAGGGGAGTGTTTTTAGTTACTACACTGTGAGGTCTATTTTGCAGTTGGGACAGAAGGTAGGAAAGTGGAATCGTAACCCACTAAAGGTATTTTGACCTGTGTATCATGGTCATCTACCTAGCCAATCCTAGGGACCAGGGAGAGATCAGAAAGGACCTATAACCTAAAGCCTGCATAGCCTGCCCAGGGCCAAAGGGCTGTAAAATGATGGTACTCAAAGTCCTGTATGGCATCGCATATTGGTTCAAGAGGATTTTTTCCCCACACCTGCCTAATCTTCTCTTTTGGTCTTGCCTTTTTTGCTTGGTCGAGTGATATCTCCTTTCAGAAATTCAAACCACCAAGGCCTTGCCTAAAGCTGTGAAGGATATCATGTCTGCCCTAGTTCTACAACAAACGACATTCCCCTAGCCTTGCCTAAGGGCCAAGTGAGTGTGTTGCTGCTGACATCCCGGCTTGCTAAATATTTACTACCCCCGTCCACACACACAATCACAAAGGCCTTTTATAAAGCCTGAGTGAAGCGTGCTTCTACATTGTCATCACTACCATCACTGTCATGTACTGAAGTGCCTGATATATATTTATAATACTCCCCAGCCAGCATTGTCCAAGGACTAGGTATGAGTTTGATCCTATGCCCCATGTCCAACAAGTAATACCTTTCCTAAGGGCAGAGAAGAAATCCCAATGCAAACAACACCAACCTGATGTCATGCTTAAAATTGGGAAAATGGCACGGTGCAGATAGCAGCTGTCCTAGCTGCAACTGTCACCCATGTCAACCTTTCTCAGTGTGCATGCTATTGCCTAGGAACTATTTTGTGTATATATATATATATATATATATATATATATATATATATAAAATGTATAACTTCTGCAGGTGCCATCTGATGCTGGAACAGCATAATTACTTTCTTCAAGAGCACCTGGACCCGAAGTGAATCAATGAGATGTGACCACACTAAATGGCGCCCTTCACAGTGTGAGAAGGAGGTAGAATGAGGAAACAACCAGGATTATGGAGAGGTGTCTAGGACTTTTCGTACAAATTCCCAACACTAGACCTTCCTTCATTTGGTATACTGGGGAGGGTGTTGTAGTTGGACTCTTGCTCTAGGCAAGACTGCTGGTTTAAGGATGACAGCACTTATGTTTGTAGGTGACTATGCCAGTCCTACAACAACTCACAATTGTCGTCCCAACCCTCCCAGCTCACAAGCAGCACCTCACCAAAAACATAAACACATACAAGGTGATTTGTGGCAGCCTTTAAGCATGGACTCAAGAGTGTGACATCTCAGGGAGTGTCGTGGTTAAACAGAGATTACCCCTCTCTCACATGAACTGAATGTCTCAATCAAACACAGGCAATGAAGAAAATGCAGTAAAGTTTCAGTAGGTTTTATTTTAGCAAAACTTCATTCTGCGATAAGTTGCATAGGCTGCAATGATTAGGATAATGAACAGTGCAAGAAACAGAAAGGTAAAGACAAGAGTCATTAATACAAAGACCCCCACCATCTTGCAATAATATGTAATGACATGAAGGGGTCATTATGAACATGGTGGTAAGCACTGTCTCCCGCCGTGGCAACGGTGAACAGAATCCCGCCATTGGTGGTAAACAGAAACCCACCATATAAAGATGCAAAAAACAGAATCCGTCAAAAATATTCCTACTACCTGTCACCACCAAGGCCTTTTCAGTGAAAAAGTTGCACATCCCACCTCACCACCGCCGAGCACACAAATCCCCCGCTCTCCAAATAATGATGTACAAATCACCGTGGCGGTCAGTGGATGTCAAACGACCATTGGCGGCTACGGCCAGCAAGTGGACCCAACAGTAAGAAATGCACACATTGGCAAGTTTGAAACCCACACACTTAACACACATCCACAACACCATAAAACAAGACAGACACGTCCAACAATCCTTTGCATTGCCAATAGGAGAAGCCAGATGGACAACACTACAGGCAGACCCAGGCCATAATCACTACATCTAGTCACCCTGCATGCCCACAAACCCACCAACAGGCCCACATCCCTCTCCCTGTGCACAGCCACCTACCCCTGAAAGGCATCACAATGGCACTACACTACCCACAATGCACCTCCACATCCCAAGCAAAATGCAATGGCAACCTCACAAAAACATCCTGCATGGCCCACCAGAGAAAACCTGAACAAAATAGCCTGCCCTGTGCACCCCATCTGATTTTGCAATTGTAACATACATGTCCATTCCCCCCAAAAGGCACCACCCCCCATGCAACTCTAATGGACAGGTCAAGGAGTGACAGCTGCCCACATGGAGACAGAGGCACCCCTCAGGACACTGTAGAGGGAACTCTGGACAGTGAGGAATACCCTGGCCCTTCACACAGTCCTGGCCTGTCACCATCCAGCAGCCCTACCCAGGACACCACTGACACCCCTACGACCCAGCCACCAACATCAGCTCTGGGCAACCAGCCCCACACCTGTGTATCCAGTCCACAGACTGGTGGAACACAAGGACAGAGGCCACAGTCACCACTTACCAACAGGCAGGAAGACGATGGCCCCAGTACAAGTGGTACCGCCAGACCCGTGTGGAGGACACAGGCACAGGGGGCTAGGCCAAGTGGGAGGGCATCTGTGGCCCAGGGGGGAGTCCAAAGGAGGGATGCTGCAGCCCAGGAGGTGATCTCCAAGGTCCTAGGGGCATACCACCATACCCAGGACAGGATGGGCCAGATCGTGGCCACCCTGGAGCAGAATCAAAGGCTGCAGATAGCACAACACCAAGAATCCATGGAGCAGTGGAAACAGCTCAATGCCACCATGGCCACCATAGCAGGGGCGCTGATGCACCACTTCACAACCTAGCCTGAGGCCCCAAAAGACCAGGAATCCCCTACCACAGACCAAGATACGGACCAGCCATCAACAGCAGCAACTGCACTGGTGCCATTATCGAAGGATACACAGGAGACCAGCACCTCTACCTGTACAGGCCAACACCAGGCACCCAAACGGTCCCTTAGGCCCAGATGTGGCCCTGGAACACCTGCTAAGACCAAGGCACTGTCAAAGAAGTGACTGTGACACAAACTGTCCTCAAAGTGTGCCACTCAACAGCCATCCCCACCGTGCAATATCAACTCAACAACATGTAAAATACAGATGGACATATTACCACTGCCAACAATTGCTGAGACCATGTAGCCAGTTTGGACATCCACCAGCAGCCCACTCCCATCACTGTAAAGAACACCATGGCATTCCTGACACCTAATAAAACACATGTACACCAATGTCAATGTCCCCTCTCAGTATGTTGAATCAAATCGAAGTGTGCATGCAATTGTCATTGTAATCATATAATCATACTTTTAATGGCAACCCCTACACAACATGGGATGGTGTCAACGGAAATGTCTAACAAGTTGTTCATCATGTCACATGTCACCTGCAAACCTTGTTACAGTGAAAATGTCTATACATCCAACACCCGCATAAGTCATACCGACAGTATGCAGCACAGACAACACCAGAAGCAAATATTACATCTTAGTCACTGGAAGTATAGTTGGATCAGTTGGTTCCTGGAGTGCACATCTTACCCCTCTTCATCATCACCATCACTCTCATCCCCTCTCAGAGGAAGCTGGTCTGGATATACAGCACCCTCCTCCTCCAAGAGGGGAATAGATTGCCTCACAGCCACATTGTGCAGCATGCAGCAGGCCACCACTATTCTACAGACCGTTTCAGGGCCATAGGCCAGGGGTCCCCCAGAAATATGGAGGCAACAGAATCTAGCCTTCAGGAGACCTATAGTGCGCTCAATCAACCTCCTAGTACGTCAATGGTCCTCATTGTAATGCCTCTCAGCATCTGTCGTAGGATTCCTCACTGGTGTCAGGAGCAAATGCCTGTTGGGGTAGCCAGAATCACCTGCAAAAGTGGGCAAAACAGGACTGTAACTAACAACCCTCCGTTGCAGACAGCTTGGCTGTCAGCTATGTACAGAAAATGTGTCAGATACACTTTCCTATGATCCATCCTCTGTCCCCTTGTAGTTGTTCCATCATGTGTGGCACACTGCTGTTCCCTAGCACAAAGGAATCATGAACTGATCCAGGGAACATGGCATTCACATGTGAGATGTACTGGTCTGCAGTACACACCAATTGAATGTTCATAGAGTGAAAGTTCTTCCTGTTCCTGGAAACCTGTTCACTTAATCTTGGGGGATGAGAGCTATGTGGGTTCCATCGATGGCACCTATCACATGAGGCAAAGGCATAAAAGTCTGACTTGATGGCAGGGAGTTCAGCACTCTGGGGAAACCTCACATATGACTGCAGGTGTTGTACAAATGCGTTCAGGAATCTGGACAGTATAAGGCAAAACATTGTCTGTGAAACACCAGCACCCATGCCCACTGTCACCTGAAATGAGCCCGTGGCCAGGAAATGGCGTGCAGAGAGCACTTGCACTTCAGTAGGGATGGCATGCTGATTTCGATTAGCCGGTCTCAGTGCTGGATCCAGTAATGTACAAAGTTCATGAATAGTAGCACGAGTGAGACTGTAATTGATAATGATGTTATGCTCCACCATGGTCTCCAAATCAACAAATGGTCTGTAAACCGATGGGGCCCTCCCTCGACACATGGGTCTGTACCTAGGAGGAGTGGAGCACACATGTGAGGGAAACACATTCATCTGCTCAACATGTTGAGTATTCAGCACTGCAGGCATACAAGTCGATGACACATATGCATTGTAGGATGTTAACCGGGAGTGACATGTCCTCACTGATACATCTGAACTGTTGTGGTGAGTAAATGTTTTTTTGTCCATGCGTTTGGGGGATGGAGTCCATAGGGCCTGCATGGGGCCTATGAGAAATTAATAACTGTGTAGAATTGTGCAAAATGTCTGCCCCCAGCAATCCAGATATGTAGCAGTGGAAGTGACCTCATACCGCTATCGGTTGTCATAATGGCGTAAGGCGGTGTTCACCGCCGTGCAACCATTAATTGGGTAACATGGTTGTCAATGGGGAATATGGGCCTATCATGATCGCTTCCGGTGGTGATGGTGTACACTGCCGCGGTGCGTACGCGAACTCGTCACCCCAACTTCACTTGACTCCCTGATCTCGTGCATGCAGGTATTCCACTGAGTGTACTGCTGTGTTCTGACTCTGGTCCTGGAAACGGCACGAGTGACAGGGAAAGGGCCCCGACCTTCACCACGGAGGAACTGGAGAAGCTGGTGGACGGGGTCCTACCCCTGTACGGCAAGCTATATGGTCGACCAGAGGTACAGGTGAGTAGGCGGATTAGGGTGGATGGATGTGTGTAATGGTGGTTGAACGCTGTAAATATGTGATGTGTGCACAATTGGACACTGTATAGCCATGGAATGCATGACATACTGCATGTGTGAGGTGGTGTAATGCTGTTTAAATGTCTGTCCCATAGGGGACATATAGCCAGCTGTATCAAATGGGCATTGTCTGACCTCTGTGTTACTTTCTGTGTGTCCCCTATAGGTCAGCGCCCATCAGAAGAGGGGACTATGGCAGGCCATCACCAGGGAGGTGCGGACCCTGGGGGTCTACAACCAGTGGAGCACCCACTGCAGGAAGCGGTGGGAGGACCTGCGGCGCGGGGTCAGGAAGACCTGTGAGGCCCAGCTGGGGAAGTCCTCCCAATGAGGAAGGGGTGCCCGTTGGGCACTGACCACCCCAATGCACCGCATTCTGGTGATGGCGTATCCAGACTTGGATGGGCGCTTGAAGGCTGCACAGCAGACACAAGTGGATTAGTAAAGAGACCATTGTATGCCTCCTTGATGGATGTCTGAGGGTGATGTAGTATGTATGCTGTTTAGTGGCAGGGACTCAGACAGATGTCATTTAGCATATTGGCCCCCATGGGCAGTTAGATGATAAGGAACAGGTCTGCAGTTCTTCAGGTCCTTCTGTGATATTGGAGATGGATGTATACCAGGGTTGTGGCCACTAGTCAGGGGCATGGCCATGAGTATAGCTGTAGGTGCTGCATGGTGGTATATTTGCTGGGTGGGAGTATGTGTGAACCAGTTATGTGCATCCATTGAGCTATTTACAAATGTCTCTCCTGTTTTGTCTCCCCACCTCTGTTCTCCTGTGTTGTCTGTGTACATCAGCATCATCTGGCGAGGGAGCAGTGGCACCGGCGAGTGGGGATGCAGTGTCCCACGGTTCCGAGGAGGCAGAGTCGAGCGATGCCAAGGGGACCAGTGGGTTGGAGGGCGAGGGGAGAACCTCGGGGAGGCAACTACCACTGGAGGTAGTGATTCTGACACCTCCTCTTATGGGAGCTCCCTGTTGGTGGCGGACCCTAGTGGGCCCACCCATTCATTGTCATCTTCTGCCACCCCCATAACATCACGGCCCTCCCAGTTGCTCCCAACCCAGTTGCCTGTGCCCGCTCACCCAGAAGGGTGGGTGTCTCCTTCACACCAGGCACCTCATCCCCTCCCCTCCAGTCAGCCCTGCTGCCCTCACAGAGGAGGCTATTGACCTACTGAGGACCATCTCTGTAGGGCAGACAACCATTGTCAATGCTATCCAGGGGCTAGCATCACATGTGCAGCAGACCAATGCCTACCTGGATGGCATTCACGGTGCTGTGTCTGGCCTACAGAGATCTTTTCAGGCTCTGGCCTCCTCTTTGATGGTAGCCAGTGTCCCTGGTCTTTCCGTTCCCCCTCCAACCTCCTCTACCCCTTCCAGCACCCCACTCCCTTCTCCCCTCCCAAGCACACATTCTGACAGCCATGGACACACCTCAACACACAAGAAGCACTTAGAGAAACACAAGCACCACACTTCCCACCACAGGCATACACACAGCCAATATACAAAGGCACACACAACAACATCCAATTCCCCCAGGGTGTCCACCTCTTCTGCCTCCCTGTCTGTCACCTCTGCATGCACAGTCACAAGCACTGCACCTTCATTCACTCTTTCTGGCCCCACTCTTGCAGTCACCACAACATCAGACATCCAGTCATGCACCCCAGACACCATACCTGCACTCACCACAACATCTCTGAGTTCCACTTGCAGCACACTCATCAAACTTGCAGACACCCAGTCAACATCCATTTACGCTGGCAGTCTTTCTTGTCCCACTGTGTCCACCCCCCCTCCTCCCAAAACACTCAAACATTCCCAGACACCCACCCAACACACATCCACCACACCTCAGCATACTGTACATTTACCTGCATCCACATCATGCACACCTACACCTGTTACGTTCACTCCCTCTATCTCCACTCCCACACCTTCCTCCAGGTCCCCCCCGATTGACCCTAAGAAATGTTTCCTATCCCTATAGACCTTTTTGAACCCACCGGCCCACCCCGTCTCGTCCCTAAATGTGCCCACCTCCTTGCCCTGTCCACTACTCACAAGTCGAAGTCCGCCCCGTCTGCCCTTCACATTCCAGTACACCTTCCCCTGTGAGCAAGAGACCCCCGTGCTGGCCCAGGTACATCTGCCGCACCCCAGTCCAAGGCCGCTCCCCCACCTTCCAAGACAAAACCCAAACCCCCTCCACCTCCCAAACATAATCCCTAAGCCCCCCTCCCAGAAGTAAGTCCCTATCCCCACCACCCGTGCCCCTGTTCCCTGAGGTGCCTGGCTGTCCCATTGATGCCCCTTTATGGTGGAGTACCATGTGTACATGTGGGAGTCAAGTTGGGGCCATTTGGGCCCATCAGCCTTTCAGCTATGGACTGGCCATTGGCCTAATGTGGACATTCTGTTGCTCCTGGAGCGTTATTAAAGTTTGTGTGGCCAGTGTTGATGTTGGCACACTCTGGATCCGTGGTTCCTTGTTTCATTGTGGAGGGGTGTTGTGCACATGTGTGTACTGTGGGCAGGTTTAATTTGCCTTGTGTCGGGTAAGTACCTCTTGCTCTGAGGTGTATGGCTTGTGCTGTTGTGAGGGGTTGTGGGTGTGTTGCGGGGTGGGTGGAGTGGGTGGGTATGTAACTGTGCCCTTTCTTCCCTTGTTCAGTAGGTTGCAGTACTTACCGTTGTTGTCTTCGTTGGCGGTCTCGGTTGTGGAGGTATATGGCAAGGAGCAATACTGCCATGATTTGCAACTCTTTCTCCATGTCTGCTTCGGCGTGTTGTGTGAGCCTCCGGTGAGTGTTCCCTTTTATTTCGTTCGTTTCCACCTGGCTTTGCATGGCGGTGGTTCCCGCCCCAGAACTGATGGTGGTCTAGTGCTTCATTATTTAGTGGGTGGGTAGGGCCTTTCCGTCTGCCTGTGGGTGGCCTATTCCGTCGTTGTCGGCACTCCTTTTTTGGCGGTGAGTGGTTTTCAGGCTGCCTTTTTTCATGTGCTTCATTATTTGGCGGCCCAGGCCGTCTGACAGTTGGCAGTAGTTACCGCCACCACCAGCGGTGCAGTCTTTCCCGGCATTTTCTTAATGAGGGCCAAAGTATCAGAATTGTCCTAATACCCTAATGTGATGTACCTAATCACTAACCTAAAAGAGAGCTAGGTATGTTAAACCTAATCTGCCAATGCCATGTCCATGAGAAGAGCCCCCCAACTCTTGTTACCTTGGAATGAGTTTTCTAGCTCAAGCTCCGTAGGGACAAGAAGTCTGGGTCAGCGTCAAGGCGACATTCAGCATCAAGAGCAGCGATGGCATCTGGTTGGAATCCCTCTGACTATCTGTTTAAGTGACAAGTATTTATACAGAGCTGCTTAGCCCCCTGACGTAGGTCTGTTCCCAAACAAAAGATAACGAGACATGCTTGTGACAGTAATTTATATAAACTATTCACTTGAAAGCGTAAAGAGGGAAAGTACCTAATGTGAACACCTACAGTTTGTTTATCTTTGCCGCTTGATATTGACGCCTTAGCGCAGGGGCACTGATAACGCAAAACTAAAACATGGGCCTAACTAAAAACAAGGCAGTCATCTTAAAAGCTGTTATTAAATAAATGTGTTAAAACAGAGCAGGCTAAGTGGGGTAAGTCACTAGGTGACGGGGGCACAAGTCTGCAAGTCAAAGGCTAAGCTAACTCATGTATCCCATTAAAACAAACTAGGATTCACTATACCATCCCCATTGCCGTAACAATTATGACGCCATAACTCAATGCCACCGAAGGTGAATGAATCCAAATGCTAAAAATGCTCTGGACTAAAAGCTGAAAGCATAAAAACTAGATACAAAATCACATTTAAAAATGTGTTAAAATCAGTAACTAAAAAACATACAAAGAGATATAGGCCCTCATTATGAACACGGCGGTAAACACCGCACCACAGGCGGTGGTGTTAACAACCGCCAACAGACGTGCGCTCCGAACCGCCAAATAATGAACCAACTGAAACTCAGGCATCCTGAAAACCACTCACCGCCAGCAGAGGAGTGCCAACAATGACAGCAGAGGCCACCCACAGGCCGATGGAAAGGCCCTACCTGCCCATCAAATAATGAAGCACTAGACCACCGTCAGTTCCGGGGCGGGAAACACCGCCATGCACAGCCAGGCGGAAATGAACCAAATATAAGGAAACCCTCACCGGAGGCTCACACAACACGCTGAAGCAGATGTGGAGAGAGAGTTGCAGATTGTGCCAGCCCTGCTCCCTGCCCTATACCTCCATGACCGAGACCTCCGACGAAGACGACAACGGTAAGTACCGCAACCTACTAAACAAGGGAAGAAAGGGCACAGTCACATACCCACCCACTCCACCCACCCTGCAACGCTCCCACAACCCCTCACAGCAGCACAAGCCATACAACCCACAGCAAGAGGTACTTACCCGACACAAGGCAAATCCAACCTGCCCAAAGTACATACATGTGCCCAACACCCTCAAACAATGAAACGAGAGACCACGGATCCAGAGTGTGCCTTAAAAAACACAGGCCACACATTAACCTTTGTTCTGCGCAATGAGCAAAAGAAGTGCATAGAGGGCCAATGGCCAGTCCATAGCCAAGAAGTCGGATGGGCCACCATGGCCCCAACTTGACTCTCACAAGTCCTACGGTACTCCACCTCATAGGGGCAACAATGGGGCATCCAGGCACCCCAGGGAACAGGGGCACAGGGTGGTGGGGGTAGGGACATACAACTGGGAGTGGTGCGCTTATATTTACATTTGGAAGGTGGAGGGGGCTTGGGTTTTGTGCATGCAGCTGGTGGAGCGGACTTGGCCTTGGGTGCGGCAGATGTTCCTGGGCCAGCACGGGGTCTCTTCCTCACAGGGGAGGTAGCACAGGAATGGGAAGGGCGGACAGGTGCGGGCTGTGACATGGGAGGATTGGACAGGGCAAGGAGGTGAGCACGTTTAGGGACGAGAGGGGGTGGGCCAGTGGGTTCAAATATGTCAACACAGGATAGGAAAAGTTTCTTAGGGGCAATTGGGGTGGACCTGTAGGAAGGCGTGGGAGTGGAGGTAGAGGGAGTGGTCGTGACAAGTGTAGGTGTGCGTGACGTGGGTACAGGTGACTGGACAGTATGCTGAGGTGTGGTGGATGTGTGTTGGGTGGGTGTTTTGGAGAGTTTGAGTGTCTTGGGAGGAGGGGGATGGACACAGTGGGACAAGAAAGGCTGCCAGTGTAAATGGATTTTGTCTGGGTGTCTGCAAGTCTGGTGAGTGTGCTGCATGTGTCAACTAAAGTTGTTGTGGTGAGTGCAGGTGTGGTGTCTGGGGTGCATGAATGGATGTGTGCTATTGTGGTGACTGCAGGAATAGGGTCAGCAACATTGAATGAGGGTGCAGTGCCTGGGGGTGTGCATGTACAGGGGACAGACAGGGAGGCGGAAGAGGTGGACACACTGGGGCAAGTGGATGTTGGTGTGTGTGCATGTGTATATTGGCTGTGTGTATGCTTGTGGAGGGAGGTGTGGTGCTTGTGTTTTGAAGTGTGCTTCTTGTGTATTGAGGTGTGTGCCTGCGTGTCAGAATGTGTGCTTTGGACGGGTGAAGGGAGTGGGGTGCTGGAAGAGGTAGAGGTGGTTTGAGGGGGTGACGGAATGACCAGGGACACTGGCTGCAGTCCAAGAGGAGGCCAGAGCCTGAAAAGATCTCTGTAGGCCAGACACTGCACCGTGAATGCCATCCAGATAGGCATTGGTCTGCTGCATCTCTGATGCTAGCCCCTGGATGGCATTGACAATGGTTGTCTGCCCTACAGAGATAGTTCTCAGGAGGTTAATAGCCTCCTCTGTGAGGGCAGCAGGGCTGACTGGGGCAGGGGAGGAGGAGCCTGGGGCAATGGAGACGCCCACCCTTCTGGGTGAGCGGGCACGGGCAACTCGCTGGGGAGCAACTGAGAGGGCGGTGATGATATGGGGGGTGGCGGAAGATGACACAGTAGGGGTGGGCACACTGGGGTCCTCCACCGCCAGGGAGCTCCCATCAGAGGAGGTATCGGAGTCACTACCTCCAGTGGTAGTTGCCTCCCCCGTTGGTACTCCCCTCGCCCTCCTCTGGTCCCCTTTATCGTAGGATGACTCTGCCTTCAAGGATCCATGGGCCGCTGCCACCCCACTCTCCAGAGCCTCAGCTCCCCGCCAGATAACCCTGATGTACACGGACAACACAAGAGAACAGGGATGGGGAGACAAAACAGGAGAGACACTTGTAAATATCTGATTGGAAGAACACTAGTAGTTCACACATACACCCACCCAGAACATATTCAACCAGGCAGCACCTACCGCTATACACATGGCTATGCCCCTGACTACAGGCCACAACCCTGCTCTACAGCCATTCCCCACAGAATTTAAGGACCTGACGTACTGCAGAATTGACCCTTACACCACTACTCCCCACGGGGGCCATTATGTAGATGGAATCCCTGCCACTAGACAGCATAAATACAAACGCACACACACACATCCATTGAGGAGCAAAAATATGGTATATGTACCACCCCCTTGTGACTGCTGTGCAGCCTTCAAGCGCCCATCCAGGTCCGGGTACGCCACCGCCAGGATGCGTTGCATAAGGGGGGTCAGTGCCCGACGGGGACCCTTTCCTCGTTGGGAGGACTTTTCCAGCCTCACAGATCTTCCTCACCCAGCGCTGCACGTCCTCCCACCTGTTCCTGCAGTGGGTGCTCTGCCGCTTGTAGACCCCCCCCAGGGTCCGCACCTCCTTGGCGATGGCATGCCAAAGTCCCCTCTTCTGGAAAGCGCTTACCTATAAGGAGCACACAGAAAAAGTAACACTGAGGTCAGACAAAGGCCAATAATTTACAGCTGACTATACGTCCACTATGGGACGGACATTTCAAACAGCCTAACAGCACACACACACGCTGCATGTCAGGAACCCTGGGCTATACAGTGTTACAAGTGCACACATGTATGCAGCCATCAACCACCATTACGCACATCCATGCCCTCCAATCCTACTACTCACCTGTACCTGTAGCCGACCGTAGAGCTTGGCGTACAGGGCAGGACCCCATCCACGAGCTTCTCCAATTCCTCATTGGTGAAGGCCACAGCCCTTTCCCCTGCAACATGTGCCATTTCCATGACCAGAGACAGGACACAGCAGTTCACTCAGTGGAGTACCTGCATGCACGAGATCAGGGAGTCAAGTGAAGTTGGGGTGACAAGTTTGCGGACGCAGCGCGGCGGTGTACACCATCACCGCGGGTGGCAATCATGATACGCTAAGAATGCCCATTGACAACCATGTTCACCAATGAATTTGCGCACGGCAGTAAACACCACCGTATGCTATTGCGTCAACCGCTTGCGGTATGAGGTCACTTCCACCACAACACTTCTGGATTACAGGGGGCAGACATTTTGGCCCTAACTATGCAGTTGTAAAGCCCTCATCAGCACTATGCAGGCCCTATTGTCCCCTAAACACCCATAGGCATGGAACAATATACATTACCCCACCTGACCAGTCGTGATGTATCATTGTGGTCATGTTGCTGTAATGTCACACACACTAAGCATTTGTGTTGATGACAATCATGCCAACAGTGCTGAATGATAAACAATGTGTGCAGATGTATGTGTGTTCCTCACACGTGTTTTCAACTCTTCCTAGGTACAGACCCTTGTGGCGAGGGAGGGCCCCATTGGTGAACAGACCACTTGTTGATTTGCGGACCATGTTGGAGCATCACATCATTATCAATTACAGACTCACTCGTGCTACCATTGATGAACTTTGTGCATTACTGGATCCAGTTCCGAGACCAGCTAATCGTAATCAGCATGCCATCCTTACTGAGGTGTAAGTGCTCTCTGCACTCCATTTCCTGGCCAGGGCTCATTTCAAGTGACAGTGGGCATGGGTGCAGGTTTTTCACAGCCAATGTTTAGTCCTATGTGAGGTTTCCCCAAAGTGCTGACCTCCCTGTTATCAAGTCGTACTTCTATGCCTTTGCCAACATACCCCATGTGATAGGTGCCATCAATGGCACCCACATAGCTATCATCCCCCTAAGAGTCAGTGTACAGGTGTACCGAAACAGGAAGAACTTTCATTCCATGAAAACTCAATTGGTGTGTACTGCAGACCAGTACATCTCACATGTCCATGATTCCTTTGTGTTAAGGAACAGTAGTGTGCCACACAAGATGGAACAACTACAAGAGGACAGAGGATGAATCATAGGTAGGTGTTTCTGACACTTATTACCACAGGCTGTCTGCCTCTGAGGTTTGTCATTGACAGTCCTGTTTTGCACCATTTTCTAGGTGATTCTGGCTACCCCAACTTGCGTTGGCTCCTGACACCAGTGAGGAATCCTCGAACAGATGCTGAGAGGAATTACAATGAGGCCCATGGACGTACTAGGAAGGTGATAGAACACACAATAGGTCTCCTGAATGCTAGATTTCGTTGTCTACATATCTCTGGTGGTTCCCTGGCCAATGGGCCTGAAAAGGTGTGTAGAATAGTGGTGGCCTGCTGCATGCTGCACAACGTGGCTGTGAGGAATTCAATCCCCATCTAGGAGGAGGAGGGTGCTGTATATCCAGACAAGCTTCCTCAGAGAGGGGATGAGAGTGATGGTGATGATGAGGAGGGGGAAGATGTAAATTCCAGGACCCAACTGATACAACTCTACTTCCAGTAACTATGTGGGACAATTGGATGAGATTGCTGTCTGTGCAGCATACTGTTAGTGTGCCTTTTTATCTAGGGTGGCGTTGGGTCAATAGTCATTGCCACTGTGACCAGGTCTGCATAGGACAGGTAACAATATAGTATGATAGTTCAACACGCCTGTAGGCACAACAACATGTTATGCGTGTGGTGCATTTCCTCCTACTCAGATAATAATAAATGAGTTATAATACAGTTGCATCCATACTTGACTTTGTTTAAACATAATGACAGGGGACATTGTAATAGGTGAAATTGTGTTTTATTTGGTGCAGGGATTAAATCATGCAGATTACAGTGATGGGAGTGGGCTACTGGTGGTTGTACAATATGGCAATATGGTTGCAGCATTTGTTGGCAGTAGTGTTAGGTCTATCTAAGTTTACAAGAGTTTGTTGTTGTTTTCAAACGGTTGGGTTGTTGATTCAGTGGGACACTCGGAGGACAGTTATTGCCAGAGTCACTTCTTTGAGGGGGCCTTGGTCTTGTCAGGTGTTTCAGTGCCATATCTGGGCCTGAGGGTCCATTTGGGTGCCTGGTGTTGGCTGTACTGGTTGAGATGGATGTCCCCTGTGTGTCTTGAGAGGGTGGAATGTGTGCAGTTGCTGCTGATGCTGTTATTGTCTGGTCTGTATCCTGGCCTGAGGTAGGGGCTTCCTGGTCTGTGAGGTCCTCAGGCTGTGTTGGGACAAAGTGCATCAGCACACCTGCTATGGTGGCCATTGTGGCATTGTGCAGTTTCCACTGCTCCATGGCCTCTTGGTGGTGTGCTAGCTTCATCCATTGGCTATGCTCCAGGGTGGATACGATCTGGGCCACTCTGTCCTGGGTATGGTGATATGCTCCCAGGACCTCAGAGATCTCATCCTGGGCTGCTGCATCAATCCTGTGACCTCCCCAAGGCCACTGATGCCCTCCCACTGGGCCTAGCTCCCTGTGCCTGTGGCCCCTGCAAAGGTCTGGTGGTACCACTTGCACTGGGGCCATCGTCTTCCTGCCTGCTGGTAGGGGGTGACTGTGGCCTCTGTCCATGTGTTCCACCAGTCTGTGGCTGGGATACACAGGTGTGGGGACGGTTGCCCTGGCTTGATGTGGTTGGCTGGTTGGTAGGGGTATCAGTGGTGTCCTGGGAGGCTGCTGGATGATGACAGTCCAGGACTGTGTGAAGGGCCAGGGTGATCATCAATGTCCAAGGTTCCATCTCCAGTGTCCTGGGACGTGCCTCTGTCTCCCTGTGGGGCAGTGCCACCACTTTTTCAGTCAATCAGGGTGGCATGGGTGGTGTGCCTATTGGGGGGAATGGGCATGTCTGTTACACTTGCATAATCGGGTGGGGTGCACAGGACTGGGCAGTTTTATGCAGGTTTTCACACTTTGGGGCCATGCAGGGTGCTTTTGTGAGGTTAGCATTGCATTGTGCTTTGGATGTGGAGGTGCATTGTGGGTGTTGTAGGCCATTGTGATTCCTTGCAGGGGTTGGTGGATGTGCACAGGGGGAGGGATGTGGGCCTGTTAGTGGGTTTGTGGGCATGCAGGGGGAGAAGATGTAGTGATTGTGGCCTGGGTGGGGTAGTGGTCCTGGTGGGTGTTGGAGGGGTGGGGTGGTGCATGCAATCCGGGTATGATGGCCATGGAGTAAATGTAGACGATTTGCCCAAGTCCATTCCTTCAGTGAGTCCCTCAGGGTTCAGGATGGCCAGTACCTTTTCCTCCCAGTCAGTGTAGTCGTGTGGTGTTGATGGATGTCCTCCCCCAGTCTTCTGGACTGCAATGTGGTGCCTGGATGCCATGGACCTGACCTTCCCCCGCAGGTCATTCCATCTCTTGCGGATGTCGTCCCACTGCATTGACCTTGTTGACAATTGTCTGCCATAGTTCCAGCTTCCTGGTGAAGGGTGTTTGCTGGACCTGTGCCTCTAATAGTTGTGGCTCAACCTTCAATACCTCGTCCACCAGGGTCCTTAGCTCCTTTTCTGTGAAGCATGGGTGTTTGGGGGGTGCCATGGTGTGTTTTGTGAATGGTGCTCTTGAGTGGTTTGGTGTGTGAGTTGTGTGATGTGTTGTTCAGTGTCTGCCTGTAGTGTTGTCCGTCTGCCTTCTCCTATTGGCGATGCTAAGGATTGTGGGGTGTGTCTGTGAGTGTCTTATAGTGTTGTGGATGTGTGTCAGGTGTGTGGATTTCAAACTTGCCAATGTATGCATTTCTTACTGTTGGGTCCACCTGCCGCCCGTGGCGGTCTGTACCGCCAATGGTAGTTCAGCTTCCACTGACTGCCGCTGTGACTTGGGCTTCATTATTTGGAGGGCGGGGAGTTTGTGTGGTCAGTGGTGGCAGGGTGGGAGGTCCAGCATTTCCGCCGACAAGGTCCTGGCGGTGACTGTTGGCAGGGAGATTTTTGTCGGTTTATGATTTTTTCACTGCCAATGGCGGGCTTCTGTTCACCATCGCCATGGTGGTCGACGGTGTTTACCGCCATGTTCATAATGAGGGCCCTAATGTCAACCATGACAAGCACAACAGGCCAAAGTAAGGGCAATAAGTGTACACTTTGGTTTTGGTGTAATAAGCCAATCCAAATTGTCTAACAATAGTCATGATCTTGAAGAGCAACTTCGAAGCCATCAAATGGAAAGTACGTTAGGAAAGAGGCCACATCGTCAGATGTTAGATCGATCACAGGATAGGCAGATGGATCCGTGGAGAAGTAGTGCGTGGTAGTCTCTTGTGCAGGTCCACCTGCAGTAGTGGCATCCTCCACAGTGTAAAGAGCCAAATTGTTCAACAAGGATGGCTCATATAGTGGCCTCGCGAATCAGCCTTAGTGTCAAGGGGCATGACCGTGAATGAACCCTCTTCGGGGACATCAGCAGTTCTTGGTCCACAGAAGGTACTGGCATAACAGCAAAACACACTGTAGGCAAGTGTTCGGAGAGGGACCATACGCAGTGAAAGACTGGTTGTACACACCATAGCAGTGGTCAAAATGACAATGACCAAACACCCTCCAATTCCTCCAGCAAGGAATCATCGAAGACCTGAACCATGCGTTCACGGCACAGTTGAGCTTGTGGCAGCAGCTCCATTGATTTGTGTAGCTGGAAAGACAGAACCACTGCAAATCACAAGACATAACAGTAGTATTCCACCAATCAATGCCAAAATTATCGGAAAGCCAACAAACACACTTGAAAAGAGTGAATGGATGGCCGATGGGATGACTCAGAAGACAGTCTGGAAGATGGACATGAATCCAGACCCAACAGCCTTAAAGAAGTGGACAATCCCAGTAGTGCTCGAGGCATTAACAATTCTGGATACCAGCTCTCCAAAGTGTTTGGGGAAGTTGGTTTGTAATAGGGATTGCATCTCGGCTGATCATCTCGCTATCTGGAGAGAATATGGGCCTCATTATGACCCTTGCGGGCGGCGGAGGCCGCCCGCCAG
Source organism: Pleurodeles waltl (assembly GCF_031143425.1). Taxonomy (NCBI): domain Eukaryota; kingdom Metazoa; phylum Chordata; class Amphibia; order Caudata; family Salamandridae; genus Pleurodeles; species Pleurodeles waltl. Next base: position 770,033,071 of record NC_090439.1, on the reverse strand, counting down.
GATCCCGCCCTCCAAATTACCGCGCCGCGGTCAAAAGACCGCGGCGGGTATTACGAGTTTTCCCCTGGGCTGGCGGGCGGTTCCAGTTAAACCGCCCGCCAGCCCAGGGGAAAACGACCTTCCCACGAGGATGCCGGCTCGTAATCGAGCCGGCGGAGTGGGAAGGTGCGACGGGTGCTACTGCACCCGTCGCGTATTTCACTGTCTGCAAGGCAGACAGTGAAATACATTTTGGGGCCCTCTTACGGGGGCCCCTGCCGTGCCCATGCCATTGGCATGGGCACGGCAGGGGCCCCCAGGGGCCCCGCGACCCCCCCTACCGCCATCCTGTTCATGGCGGCTTTCCCGCCATGAACTGGATGGCGGTAGGGGGGGTCAGAATCCTAATGGCTGCGGAGCGCGCTCCGCAGCCATGGAGGATTCCAATGAGCAGCGGAAAGTCAGCGGGAGACCGCTGACTTTCCGCTTCTGACCGCGGCTGAACCGCCGCGGTCAGAATGCTCATTGGAGCACCGCCAGCCTGTCGGCGGTGCTCCCGTGGTCGGTGGCCCTGGCGGCCACCGGCCGCCAGGGTCAGAATGACCCTCTATGTCTTTCTAGCTGATGTCAACGTGACTTGTTTTTGAAACAGTTGCGCCTTTAGTCTGCTCAGCTTATCATAATTTACATTAACAGTATCAATGTGAGGCCACATTTCTGATACTTTTACCTCTTTTGTGGGGGGGGGGGAATAAAATTTGTCCACAACACGTAACGACCTTAGAGACTGAAATTGCATAGGCAATTCCTGGTTGCATACCGCAACAGCTTTGGTCACTCAGCACCACATAACTTCAATTCGAAAGTACATGAAATGCAGGTTAAATCAAAGGGATGGGAGTATCCTTCAGAAACAGGCCACGTTTGAGACCCCCGCACTGCAAAGACCATGAAGGGACACCTGCTTGCAGATCATTGAATGACTAGCAGTAGTCTCACATTTTCTTCCGCTAAGAAAGACCCCTGTTTCACTGTTCAGGCATTTATAATCAAAGGGCAGCTCCCACTCTTCTTTAATATAGCTATCGCCTGGTCACTCGTACCTCCCAACGCAAGATGTTTCAGGCATTTCGAAAAACGAAAAGTGGAACGGGGCAGATTAATGATGCCATGTAGGAGCCATACGGTTGAAGGACTCTCTGCAACTGTGAAAGGCAACTTTTCTTACTTCTCTATATGAAGCATGGTGAAACTCGCTTCTCTTTTAGCCATTGTCTGTTGTCCCCTGGATAGATTAAAAGCAATGAATAATTCACTACCGTTAAGGTACTTCCATGGAACTCAACCATTACAAAAAATCTGTAATGTCCAACCTAACTGCATGATGGAACGCAACTGACTTTGCCCATGATATAGAAGGGACATTTCTGTCTGAATGATATCAATCACAGACGATAATATATTTGTTAGGGAATAAATTCTGTTGGACAGAGTGTTCATGCCGTTATCGACAACAGCTAAAGCCTTTTCAAAGCTTTCCTCATCTATTTGCCTTAAACGCGAAGCAGGTTCTATCTCTGAAAGCTTCCAGATCTCGTTGCACATAGCACAGATGAATCCTTTAGAGCGTGGCTTCATAGGACCTAACAAAAAGTCCTGCAAGTCTACATCTTCAGAAAGAGTGTTAAGATGTTGTTTAACTGTGGCTAACATGTTAGACTGTACCCATTATTGGCACAGTTTATCCACAATGTATGTTGTAACTATACCCATGTGTGGACCTGAGATGAAGCAAGGGTCTGGCTGGCTAAATTTGAAACCCCCTGAGGAATTCAAAAAATGAGCCAGACATCCATTGGCCAAATTAACCACCCGCTAGGTCTGGAAAGTGAAGAGTTATAGGTACCAGCCTGAACCTTTGCATCTAGCTCTTCCTCTGTGACATTCAGGAAGAATTGGAAAGCATTAAAATTCACCGGTGTGGGGATACTGGGCGTATTCATTTCTTTTATTTTTGCTAACCCCAGACAGGATGTCTGATTGATGGTATCATTTAAAAAGATCATTTGCACAGGAATCATGCATGCCCTAAATAAAGCTTCCTTACCGTGTATTTGCCAATCTTGTGTTCCCCATACACTCTTTAAGTCAACAGTGTTCCTCCAGTATTTGTAACCTTCAACTGCAAGACGGGAAACAAAGGGGTCTGGATAAATAAGTTTTGTATCAGTTAGCAAAATCTTCCTAATTTTGGAGGGAGGTAACTTGAAATAATATGACTCAGGATCTTTTGTGTCATGCCCAGAAAAATAATTAAATGTATCTGTATAACGTTTTGGGCTCCCCAAACAGTGCTGAACAGTGTTCCCACTGTGTGTAGTTAAATGCTGGTCTGTGTCTAGTGGCACGGTGCAGGTAGTCATGTCCCCAGTTATTGTAAAAGAACATTTCCCCATAATTCCTTGTATGTCCATATACATCATCACTTTCAACCACTGAATAGTCCTTCATTTCAGTTAACATGGAATCAACTGTCTGGACATCCCAATCATCAGCTAAAACACCAGGTGTAATTATATCTGTCATAGAAATTTTGAATAGATATGGAATTTAAATGACCTTAGTGGGCATATATATATCAAAGTGAACTTTGTCCCACACAATCCCATCAGGAATTGGTGCAGCTGAAATTATCACAAAGGACAAGTCTCTTCGGACCTTATGTGAGGAATGATATGGAGTTAAGACTTCATCCACAAGTTCAACTGAGGAGCGTTTAGGAAGGTAATGACCATTTATGAGTAAAAAGAAAACACTCACGAAACCAATCCATAGGAACAATGCAAAAAATGTCAAGCAGAACCATAAATAGCTCCATGGGTGAATTAAATAGTTATTTTTAAGCCATAACTACATCTTACGTATCTTTGAAACATTTTCAATCACTGGAGTGGATGAGTCTGAAGAAAAGTCATCACTGTCAATGAAATAACCAGAAGTAGTTTCTGGAAATGCAGGAGCAGTGCATTACTGGTGGATGGATCCATTTCACTTGGAGGCTCATAGTGGACAATGTTGTCAGTCTGTGTGGTGTTGGTATAGAAAACAGCCAAATCTTGGACAGGTGCTGTCGTGGAAATGATAACTGGAATCAGCAAGAGCTCATTTTCTGCCCTCCCGACGATCGAGGAGGCATTTGTAGCATCGTTGGACATTGTTGTGTAGTCCGAAGTAATGTTATTATTTCTACTTTGAAGAGGTATGTTCTGTTGGATAGTGAGAGGGGACCTGGAACTACCCAAGAAACCTCAGGGTTTACTGTTCAGGACCAGGTACATGGTGAGGTTTGACGTCGTCAATGGTAATGAATCTGTTTCCTTTGGAACCAGGCAGTGGTGGTAAGATGACAGTTCTGGTACCTTGTACTCCCAGGACTGGGACTGGTGCTCTGTAGGATGGACCAAATTCCTTCTTCATAGTGATCTTCTCATGGCCCAAATCCCCGACTGTAGGAATCCAGCCAGTGGAAGTTGTTGGTAAATCCCTTATTCCTAAAATGGCAGCACTGGTGGATGATTCATCATCACAAAATTGCTGAAGCTCCTGTAAAACAGTGAGACGTTCATTTATGTCAACAGGTGTGTCTGCTGCCACCAAACTTGGGCCATCAAGATCTGGGACATACATAGGTATCCGAAAGAGAACGTCATAAGGAGTGTGTGTCCACAAGGACCGTCTTGGCAGATTATTCAGTGCTCTCTGGACCCCATATAGGTGATGTAGCCAGCTGCGGCCAGAACCTAATATTCTAGCTGTTAAGGACTGCTTTAGATCACGGTTCCGCCTCTCCATGACCCAATTTCCCTTGGGATGGGATGGTGAGGAGTAATGGAGTTCAACACCCATCATCCTCATGGTGTCTCTGAATGCCTTAGAGGCAAATACAGGGCCCTGGTCCGAATGGACTGCTGCAACCGCATATGTTCCCTATAAAGATCAGCAAGTATTTTATAACAGTTAGAGGGTCAGCCGATCGCTAAGGCCATACCCACAGTAATCTAGAACAAGAATCTACAGTGGCTAAGATGTATTTGTATGCACAATCAGGATGGAGTGGACCACAATGGTCCAGGTACACACATTGTAGGTGCCTCCTGAACACTAAGGGGGATGTCTGTGGTGGGCGTTTGATGTTTGAGCCCTTGATGTGCTGGCAAATTTCACAACAAAGGACATATTGTTTTGTCTGTTTGTATAGACCTGGCCACCAGAAGCATTTCTGTAGGAGTGTTACTGTTGCCGTGATACCAGCATGAAGAGAAGCGACACCCTCATGTGCAGATTTTATTAGATCTAATCTCTGGTCTTCGTTGGGGATCGCTCCATCTCCGACCCCAGGAATCGTTGCATAGGCAACATTCTGTGCACTGATGTGGAAAGAGTATTTTTTAGGGTATGGTTATTGAAGGGGCTTGCCTTCAGCCAAAGCTTTCACAGCAGTCAGAATTTCACTATCCAATCTCGTCTGAGAATGAGTCACTGCAGCCACAGATGCCGTAGCTACTGCTGATTTGGCTGCTTCATCAGCCAAAGTGTTGCAGATTACATGTACGCTTACACGTTGGTGGCCCAGTGTATGTACTACATGGACACACAGTAACTTATCCTTAAGATCAGCCGCCCTCCCCCACAGAGTTCTGTGTTGTATGTTGTTCCCTTTGGGATCTCTAAACCCATTCAGCTTCCCATGATTGAGATAATCATTGTATGACTGGACGCAGTAGTATGAGTCACAAACAATTAAAGTCAGTAATCCTGGCTTTGTGTGTTCTAGCACTAGAAGAAGGGCTTTAAGTTCAGCCAGCTGAGCTGTGCAGTCCCCTAGGGTCTGCGTGTAGATATTGTGAGGGTGGAAAACTCCATCCTTCATCACGCCACTCACGGCTGTGCAAGAGGCTGAATATTGATGTTTGGTACCAACAGCTGGTTGTGCTTTACCATCAGTGTAAATGACAGTATGGTATCTGTCAAGTGGCAATATATCTAGAGGAGCGGGGTACTCCTGTTGGTATTGGAGTAATTCTTGTGTCTGAAGTTTTGGATCAAAGATGTAGTCAACATTGGTGGCAGTCAGGGAGGTTGCCCACTGAATCCAGCCTGGATGGAATGTTTTAGCATTAGGAACACTTGCTTTGGTGACGGCCCTGTAAGGCTGGCACCGGGGTAAAAACAATGATGCATTTCCCTTGGGCAAGTGTCCTCTCCTTAATGACAGCCATCTGAACTGCAGTAAGAATTTTTTCTGTTGGTGCAAAACGTTGTTCTGCATTGTAGTATAAATGTGATTTATATGCTATGGGCACTCTGTCGCCCTCGTTAAAGGTGACATAAGTGAACACAATTGCACATATTCTAGCATGTCCTGTTGCAATTCCCTAAGGGTCCGTGTGTGTTCAACTATCCAGTGTCTGCTAGAAAAAATCAGGGTGTATTAAGCCATATAGGCCCTCATTACAACCCTGGCGGTCAGTGGTAAAGCGGCGGTAAAACCACCAACAAGCTGGTTGAAAAAAAAATTGAATTATGACCATGGCGGAAACTGCCAACATAGACAGCCACTTTAACACTCCGACCGCCACGGCGGTGCAAACAAAAAGCATGGCTGTCACCGCCAACAGACAGGCGGAAGACAATGTACCGCCCACACTATTATGACAGGCCAATCAGCCACCTTTTCCGGGGTGGATTCAACTCAAACAAAAACACAGCGTAAACAGGTCTTGGAAGGGAAAACACCCACCTCTACACACCCCACGATGAACCAGGACGCCATGGAGCCTGAACTCCAAATACTCCCTGCGATAGTCTTCCTGCTCCTCTACCAGGAGCACGACCGATGGCGGCGACAACCACGGTGAGTACTGCACCTACAACACAGGGGAGGGGGGAGGGAAAAGAGAGTGACACACACACGCAACACGCAACACCCCCAACCCCAGTCTCACCCAGAACAACACACACACCAATACATCCTGAAACATTACATTTACACCCCCAATGCCCCCCCCCCCCGGAAGAACGCAAGGACAAATGGAAATGATTGTAACCATTGTAATCAATAAACATCCATTAGTCAAAAAATTATATACACTTTAAACAACTATGTACACCAAGAACTCAAGTCCAGGTACTGCACCTATATAGTCCGTGGACCACTGGGCCCAAAATGCATGTGCGAGGTCCACACTCGATACCCGATCAAAACAGAGAGAACACTGCAGGGGCATCAGATCGAAATAAAACAGGCACCTGAGGGGGAAGGGAAGGGGGAGCACCTCAGCCGGATGAGTGCACGACGCCAGCTCCACGAGGGGGCTCCATGCCCATTGATGCATTCTGGGGAGTGCAAAGCCACAGTCTCTCAAGTCTCTCCAGTGGGTGGTTTGCCCACTGCTTTATCCTGGGGAGTGCAAAGCCACAGTCTCTCAAGTTTCTCCAGTGGGTGGTTTGCCCACTGCTTTATCCTGGGGAGTGCAAAGCCACAGTCTCTCAAGTCTCTCCAGTGGATGGTTTTCCCTCTGCTTTATCCTGGGGAGTGCAAAGCTACAGTCTCTCAAATCTCTCAAGTGGGTGGTTTGCCCACTGCTGTATCCTGGGGAGGGCAAAGCCACAGTCTCTCAAGTGAGTGGTTTGCCCACTGCTGTATCCTGGGGAGTGCAAAGCCTCAGTCTCTCAGGTAGATGCCTTTCTCCACTGGTTCTGGAGGGGGCTTTGTGCCCAGAGTGCTTCATCCTGCCAAGGACTGAGGTAGTGGATGTATCTCTCCACTGGTTCTGGAGGGGGCTTTCTGCCCAGAGTGCTTCATCCTGCCAAGGACTGAGGTAGTGGATGTATCTCTACACTGGTTCTAGAGGGGGCTTTCTGCCCAAAGTGCTTCATCCTGCCAAGGACTGAGGTAGTGGATGCCTTTCTCTACTGGTTCTGGAGGGGGCTTTCTGCCCAGAGTGCTTCATCCTGCCAAGGACTGAGGTAGTGGATGTATCTCTCCACTGGTTCTGGAGGGGGCTTTCTGCCCAGAGTGCTTCATCCTGCCAAGGACTGAGGTAGTGGATGCCTTTCGCCACTGGTTCTGGAGGGGGCTTTCTGCCCAGAGTGCTTCATCCTGCCAAGGACTGAGGCAGTGGATGCCTTTCTCCACTGGTTCTGGAGGGGGCTTTCTGCCCAGAGTGCTTCATCCTGCCAAGGACTGAGGTAGTGGATGTATCTCTCCACTGGTTCTGGAGGGGGCTTTCTGCCCAGAGTGCTCCATCCTGCCAAGGACTGAGGTAGTGGATGTATCTCTCCACTGGTTCTGGGGGGGGCTTTGTACCCAGAGTTCTTCATCCTGCCAAGGACTGAGGTAGTAGATGCCTTTCTCCACTGGTTCTGTAGGGGGCTTTGTGCCCAGAGTGCTTCATCCTGCAAGGACTGAGGTAGTGGATGCCTTTCTCCACTGGTTTGTGCCCAGAGTGCTTCATCCTGCCAAGGACTGAGGTAGTGGATGCCTTTCTCCACTGGTTCTGGAGGGGGCTTTGTGCCCAGAGTGCTTCATCCTGCCAAGGACTGAGACAGTGGATGCCTTTCTCCACTGGCCCTGGAGGGGGCTTTGTGCCCAGAGTGCTTCATCCTGCCAAGGACTGAGGTAGTGGATGTGACACTCCACTGAGGGTGAGACAACATCGAAGCTGCCCAGGCCCCTGGAACTGACCACCAGCCTCGTACGAATTACCACTGGGGGTGGCAGCCATGTCTGTGGTGGTGCCACTGGCTCAGGATGTCGCGTGGCCGCTGGCGGTACTTGCGGCGGGGTCAGTAGCGGCGGTACTTGCAGCGGTCATTGGGGCGGTGTTGCTTGCGGGGGTCATTGGGCTGGCGGTGTGGTGGTGGCCTCACTGACTGCAGTGGAGGTGGCTGGCTCACTGACTGCCATGCTGGCGGTGGTGTCAGTAGCGGCGGTGCTGGTGTCGGGCTCACAGACTGCAGTGTTGGCGGCGGTTTGAGTAGCGGCGGCGCTAGTGGTGGGCTCAATGACCGAGGTGCTGGCGGCGGTGTCAGTAGCGGCGGTGCTGGTGGCGGGCTCACTGACTGCGGTGCTGCTGAAGGGCACAGTGTCTGCGGTGCTGGTGAAGGGCTCAGTATCTGGGGTGCTGGCGGCAGTGTCCATGGCTGCGGTGCATGTGGCGGTCTTGTCCGCCGTGCAGGTTGGTGGCGACGTTGACTTGCCTTTCTTTTTCAGGCCCTTCCCCACCTTGGATGGTGGTGCAGCTGTCTTGCCACTCCCAACTATTGTCTTGGCTGAGCCCTTGGTGGCAGGTGTTTTGGCCTTCTCCCTCTGGGATGTGGGCAACTTCTTCTGTTTTGGAGGTAGGGGAATGTCCTTGGACTCGCTCCTTGGCACACTGGCAGCCCTGTTGCTTGGCGCACTCCAGAATCCGGATATTGCTGGCACCACTGTGCCCGGTGATGTGGTGGCTGAGGTACTGGGTTGGGACCTGGAAAGGTGGGCCCTAGGGGACGGACGGAGGGGAGTTGTAGGGAAGAGGTCAACATTTAATAGGAAAAGCTTTTTAGACACACTGGGACAGGTAGATTGAGGGGGTTTGGGATTGGAGGAATAGGTAGTGGTTGTATAAGGTGTTCGTATGCTGACTTTGGGTGAAGGTGCATGGGCTGGAGGCTGTCGTGAGGTGGATGGCTGTTGGGTGGGTGTGTGACTGCGTTTCTGTAGTTTGGGAGGAGGGCTCACAGACACACTGGGAGGGGACACAGGGGATGTGTGAATGGTAGTGGGGGTGGTGAGTGATTGTGAGCGGTGTGTGGTGATGGGCGTGCTGGTGATGGAGGTAGTGGCTGAGGATGTAGTGCATGCAGGTGTGAGTGGAGACATGACAGGGACGGAGGAGGGAGACGTGGAGGAGGCGGACACAGTGGAGGCAGTGGATGTTGGTATGTGTGCATGGGTATGATGCTTGTGTGAGTACCTGTGGGATGTGTGGTGCTTATGTTGGCAAGAGCCACTTTTGTGTGTTGGTGTGTGTGCATGCTGGTCTGATGGTGTGCTTGGGATAGGCCGAGGTACTGGGGATTGAGTATGGGTGGAGGAAGTTGGAGGGGGGGAGGCTGGACACAGGGACAATGGCTGCCATCAATGCTGAGGCCAGAATCTGAAATGCTCGCTGTTGGGCTGCCTGGCCAGAATGAATGCCCTCCAGGTATGCATTTGTCTGTTGCAACTGCCTCTCTACACCCTGGATGGCATTCAGAATGGTAGACTGCCCAACAGTGAGGGATCTGAGGAGGTCAATAGCCTCCTCACTGAGGGCAGCAGGGCTGACTGGGGCAGGACCTGAGGTGCCTGGGGCAAAGGAGATGCCCACCCTCCTGGGTGAGCGGCCACGGGACACATGCTGAGGGGCTGCTGGGAGGGCGGTGGTGGTAGGGGGGGGGTGGCGGCTGTACCTGTTGATGCGGTGGGCACAGAGGGGCCCGCTGCCACAAGGGAGCTCCCATCAGAGGAGGAGTCGGTGTCGCTGGTCTCTGCTCAGGCTCCGTTGTCTCACCCTCCAGTGCCATGTGGGATGCAGCTCCCTCCTGCTCCGGTGGCACTGCTCCTCTGCCTGATGATGCTAATGCACACAAGAACAGGGAGCCCACAAAAAGGGGGGGAGAAAGAAGAAAGACATGTTCAGTGCATGCAATACCGCTACTGTTGGCGGACACTACAAACACAGCAGCCCTCTGCACTACGCCATGCACTTAGAGTTCCCTAATTAATCACAGGGACATGGGGTACATGGCCTCTGCCCGATTGCTGCACACATGGAAGTCACAGGAGCCTGACTAGGTGTAGATGGCTCTTACCACTGGTGGGGTTGAGGTGCCACTTAGCCTGCCTCACAAAGGGTCCTTGCCTACAAATCTCGCCCTAGCCTAGGGGAACCCACTGCCCAGCTCCCCCACCCAGACACCTCCACTGCGCGCAGAGTCAGATGGATGTGACGGTATTCACCCCCTTGTGGCTGCTGTGATGCCCTCAAGCACCCATCCAACTCCGGATACGCCACCGCCAGGATCCGGAACATCAGGGGGGTCATGGTGCGACGGCACCCCTCCCACGTTGGGAGGCCATCCCCAGCTGGGCCTCTGCTGTCTTCTTGCTCCAGCGGCGAATGTCCTCCCATCTTTTACGGCAGTGGGTGCTCCGTCTGTGTTGGAGCCCCTGGGTCCGGACGTCTTTGGTGATGGTACGCCAAATATCCTTCTTCTGGTGGGCGCTGACCTACAGGAATAGTACAGGGGAAAATGTAAAACTTTAACCATCCGGACCGTCACAGTCATTGTCCCAAGTTCCCACCCTTGCCCTGACTCACATACACTCACCATCTGATAATGCAGGCCTCATCTCCCCCTGTATCTTCCATCCACACCACTCTAAACAGGCATTGCCAATACAGCATGCTCACAGTGTACTCACCTGTTTGTCTGGAGGACAGTAGAGTAGCGTATACTGGGGGAGGACCCCATCCACTAGTTAATCCAACTCCTCCGATGTGAAGGCAGGGGCCCTTTCCCCAGACATATGAGCCATCGTCGCTTCCAGACTGAGGTCACAGCAGCACTTGCAGTGTAGGTCCTCTCCTGTCGAAGATCAGGTATCAAGTGAGTGAACAGACAGAAAATGGCAGTCACGTCCATGGCGGTGCGTACCGTCACCGCTGGCGTACATCGTCATTGGCTCCTGGAACCCATAGGGCCCAATGTTAACCAATGCAGGATTGTGCCACGGTCTTCGACTGCCTACCGCGATGGTGTACAACGCCAGCGCAGTTACCTCATATCCCCTTCTCCCACATTACAGGTCAAGCAGCCGCCCTTTCAGGGGGCCACATGGCATTAATTTTAAATGCGTCACACATATATAGGCCTTGCATATACACAGAGACAGGCACATAGCGTATTGACAAATGTGTGCAATAAAATAGTTTTTTTACTACCTCAGTGTTGGCTGACTCTGTGCTCGCTGTTCTCATCCATAGGGCACGTCCGCTGGGGCAGGTGAGGAGATGGCGGCATCCTCCAGTGTACAGACCGCTGGTGGACCTGTCGACAATGGAAGAGAGACATGTAATAGTCACCTACAGACTTGATCGTGCCACAATCCAGGAACTGTGTGCCCAATTGGAGGCAGACCTGATGTCAGCTATCCGTCATCCCATAGGAATCCCCCCTCTAGTGCAGGTCCTGTCAGTACTCCATTTCCTGGCAAGTGGGTATTTTCAAACAACAGTGGCCATAGCATCAGGGATGTCCCCGCCTATGTTCTCCAACATGCTGTCCAGAGTGTTATCTGCCCTGCTGAAACACATGCGCAGCTACATCGTGTTCCCTCAGGTGGAGGATTTGCCTACAGTGAAAGGTGACTTCTATGCCCTGGGACATATCCCCAACATCATAGGTGCCATTGATGGGACACATGTGGCCTTGGTCCCCCCCTCCCGCAGGAGTGAACAGGTGTACAGAAACCGTAAGAGCTACCATTCAATGAATGTGCAGATGGTGTGTTTGGCCGACCAGTACATCTCCCATGTGAATGCCAAGTTTCCTGGCTCAGTGCGTGACGCTTACATTCTGAGGAATTGCAGCATCCCTTATGTGATGGGGCAAGTCCAGAGGCACTGTGTGGGGCTAATAGGTGAGGACAAGAACCCTATACCCTGTGAATAGTTGTCTGGGGTTGTCCCTAAGGGTTAGTGTGTGTCTAACAGATTTCCCTTGGCATTTGAAGGTGACTCTGGTTACCCCAACCTGTCATGGCTACTGACCCCAGCGAGAAATCCCAGGACAAGGGCAGAGGAACGCTACAATGAGGCACATGGGCGAATTAGGAGAGTGATAGAAAGGACCTTTGGCCTTCTGAAGGCCAGGTTCCGGTGCCTCCATATGACAGGTGGTTCCCTATACTACTCAGCAAAGAAGGTGTGCCAGATCATCGTGGCCTGCTGTATGCTGCACATCATGGCTTTGCGACGGCAGGTGCTTTTCTGCAGGAGGATGATCCAGAAGGAGGTGTTGTGGCAGCTGTGGAGCCTGTGGACAGTGAAGAAGAGGAGGCAGATGAAGAGGACATAGACAACAGACACAACGTGATCCAGCAATACTTACTTCCAGTGAGACACAGGTAAGAAGACATCACTGCCTCCTACATCTGATAAAATTGTTAGACCTATCATCTGTCTGTCACTTTCACCCAGTGTATGGACCATTAATTGTCACTTTGCATTTCCATTTCACAGATGTGGGTCCCACTGTGTGACCTCTGCTATGTTACCTCATGGACTAGAGCTGTGTGACTTAAGAATTATGACAATAGAATGGACATTGCTATTTTCCTCAGTTATTGCAAATACACATTTGTGAAAGCACAGACTGACTCCAGATTGTTTTGTGATTCAACAGTGTTTATTTAAGTGCTAAATAGTGGAGAGGGTTGTAAAATGGTCAGGGGTGATGGTGGAGGAATGTCCAGGGCAGAGTCCAGTTATTTGTCTCACAGGTGCATTGTCCAAAGGGGCATAGGAAGTGGAGCTAGGGCAGTTTAAGGATGGACAGGGTGACAAAGTGGGACAGAAGGATGACATTCAGGGTGGTCTAATTTCTTGGCTGGGGTCTTGGCATTGTTCTTTGTCTTTGTCCTGGATCTCAGGGACCGCTTGCGGGTGGTTATCCATCTGCAGGGGGTGGGGTGCCAGTGCCGTTGTCCTGTGGAGGTGCCTCCTGTCCACTAGTGCCGGCAGAGGTGGTGGGCAGTTCATTGTCCAGGCTAGTGTCAGGGGCCCCTTGTTGTACCACAGTGTCCCTCCTGGTGTTCACAAGGTACTTCAGCACCCCTACAATGGGTGGTGTTGATGGATTTGAGTTCCTACCTGAACCCCAAATACTGTTCCTCCTGCAGCTGCTGGGTCTCCTGAAACCTGGCCAATACCGTTGCCATCGTCTCCTGGGAACAATGGTACACTCCCATGGTGTTGGAGAGGGCCTCATGGAGAGTGGGTTCCCTCGGCCTGTCCTCCCCCTGTCACACAGCAGACCTCCCAGTTCCCCGGTTTTCCTGGGCCTCTGTCCCCTGAACCGTGTGCCCACTGCCACTGCCCCCAGGTCCCTGCTGTTCTTGGGGTGGTGGGTTTGCCTGGGTTCCCTGTAGTGGTGGACACTCTGCTGCTTGACGTGTCCTGGGGACAGAGGTATGGGCCTGCTGGGTGGGTGCTGTGCTGGTGTCTCTTGAAGGGGAGGCACTCTGGTGGCCTGTGACTGTGTCAGGGGAACCGACAGTCCTGAGGTCCCAGATGGACCGGGCTGTTCATCTAGATCCAGTTGGACAGAGCTGCTGTCATCATTGTGGGCCTCTTCTGTTGGGGGGTGTGGACATGTCTGGAACCTCCTGTCCGGTGACGTTGGGTAGAGGTCCTGCAGGGGTGTAAAGGCATGATTATTGCATCTGTGTGTGCCATGGTGTGCAATGGGTGGGTGACCCTGTACCCCAGTGCTTACATTCTTGTGTAGGACCTTGTGTAATAATTGTTTGGTGGTCTGTGTGGGTATCTGTAGTGGACATGCTATGGTGATGGGTGTCCATGCTTTGTTGTTGCATGCAGGGCTTGGTGTTGGGATGTGTGGTTTGTGATAATGGGACATATGTGACTAGTTGGAGTGATGGGGTGAGGGCGAGGGTGGGGGTATGTGATAGCATGCAGGTAGGGTGGGGGATATGGTAGTTAAAGATTTGACTTACCAGAGTCCATTCCTTCAGCTACTCCTGCGAGGCCCTCAGAATGCAGTATAGCCAAGACCTGCTCCTCCCATGTTGTTAGTTGTGGAGGAGGAGGTGAGGGTCCGCCGCCAGTCCTTTGAACAGCAATGTGGTGTCTTGAGACCACGTATCGCACCTTTCCCCGTAGGTCGTTCCACCTCTTCCTGATGTCATCCCGTGTTCTTGGATGCTGTCCCACTGCGTTGACCCTGTCCACGATTCTGCGCCATAGCTCCATCTTCCTAGCTATGGAGGTGTGCTGCACCTGTGATCTGAATAGCTGTGGCTCTACCCGGATGATTTCCTCCACCATGACCCTGAGCTCCTCCTCAGAAAACCTGGGGTGTCATTGCGGTGCAATGGGGTGGTGTGGGTGATGTGTAAGGTGGTGTGTGTTGTGATGTATGAGGGGATGTGTTTGTGTGTGTTGTGTGAGGTGCGTGGATGTTGTGTGAGTGAAGGTGTTGAGTGCCTGTGGATGCTAGTTTGTTGATGGTGGTGTCTCTCTCCGGCCGTCTGTCGCAATTCTGGTCGTAAGGGTTTGTGGGTGATGTGGGTATGTGTTTTATATTGTATTGAGTGTGTGGGAGTGGTGTGTGTACGTGTATCAGGTGTGTGTATTTCGAATTGTCCAATGTGGTTGTGTTTTGTAAATGTGTGTGTATTTGGAGTGTGGCGGTGTGTACCGCCAATGGTTTACCGCAGTTGAAAGACCGCTGCGTGGATTCGTGGTTCGTGATAGTGTGGGCGTATTCCTGTTGGCAAGACGGTGGAGGTTTTGTTATCGCCAGTTTATCACTGACATTTTGGTGTGGCGGACTTGTGAAGGTGTCTGGATTTTGCCGGATTCCGAGCTGTGGGTCATAATAGCTGTAGTGGTATTCCACGGCCGTGGCGGTGTTTTGGCGGTCTTCTGCACGGCAGTAAGCAGGATTTACCGCCATTGTTGTAGTGAGGGCCATAGTGGCTTGATGCTTGAGCATAGTCAGGAATGTATGTTCTGCCAAATTTAAAGAAACCAAGTAAAGACTGTAGTTTCTTTAGAGTGTTGTGCACATTTCTCTAGAAAATGCGGGGCCAGGCTCTTCCCTTCGTTTGATATCTTGTATCCCAGGAACAGTACGCTGCGAAAGACTATTTTAGTTTTTCTAAAATTTAATTTGTAGCCAAGGGCTGCGAATCCTAAGACGATCTGGTCAACCCTGGCAAGCTGAATGCTGAGGTCGATGGATGTCATCCACGTAGGACAACACCTCAGGATCAATATCATACAATATTGATGTCACTCAGACTGAGACCAGCCCTGGGCAGTTCTTGTAGCCTTGGGATAAATGGCAGAAGTTTTTCTGTGAGCCAAATGAGAGTGCACTCTGGTCCCGACTTTCGTGTGCTAAGTTCTGGCAGAAAAACCTGTTGGAAATATCCAATGTTGTTTTGTATTTTTGTGCACTATATTTTTAATTAGTGCTGTGCTATGTGAATTTTGTATAGCATATGTACGTATATGACTGTTTAAGTGTCTGTAGTATAAGACTATTCTATATGAATGGTCGGGTTTTGCAACAGGGAATAACGGGTTATTCATTGCAGGGACACAGGGCTCAGTTACTCCTTGGTAATCAAGCTGAGTGAGGATCTCCCTCACTGGAGCTTTTGCTTCGTGTTTAACAGGATATTGTGACTGAGGTTGGGGTGTAAACCTGGTAGGTATAACATGACAAGGAGAATCCTTGTCCCAATCTACATGACTGTGGTACAATGCAGGTGCCTGCGCCAAAGCCCAATTGACAGAGTAGGCTTGTTTTACTGCTTCCGGAACAAGATCAGGGAAAGAAGGCAAAATTACATCTTCCCCATGTGGGAGCTTACGGATGTGCTCTGGTGGCCAATCCCTTTCGCCCAGCAGGATATCACAACTAAGTTCATCCCAAAATATCACACCAATGGTGCGCTCCAATTCTCCCTCAATTTGGAAATTTAAATCATAAACCCTGTTGGGTGGGAGAATGCGGCAATCTCAACTGCAATGAAATCACTAGTTGTTGTTGCATCCAGATAATCTTTCAGACTCTGGTGACATATTGTGACCTCTGCTTCGCTGTCTAACAGTGTCACTGTCCATGTCTTGTTCTTCAGCAATGTTCTCAACAGTACTGGCATTTTTAATTGACAGTGCTACCACCTTTTTCTTTTTAAACTTTGGCTTTTGTTGTGGGGGCTTTTCTTCTTTTTTGTCTAAAGACTGTGGTGAGTCTTTCTTCTATTTCACGTATTCAGGATGTCGGTCAGGACGCCCCCTCTGTCGCTGCATCTATCCAATGCGTCCTGAAAGGAATGAGAGGGACGTAAATCAGTATATTTGTCAGGAGCTTTTATATTTTGACTACTTCTGAGAGTGTATCTCTTTTCGGAGTATCCGGATGTGGAGAATCTGCTCCATGATTTTGTCTATCTTTAAATTGTTTTTGTTTATCCCAGCGCTTCTTAGAACCCTCCTGTGCTTGTTTAGTACCTTCCTTAGGGGTGGTACTCTGTAATTCAACCTTCTTCGGCTTTGCTCCCAAACTATCCCGTCCTATACTAGTATAGGTATCGGAAATAATTTTCAGAAGCTCTTTCTCATGGTCTAAATGTGGAATTTCTCAGAGACGCTGGTTTATACCAGTGCTACTGCTTCCCCTTTAATGTTACTGTGTGTAATTGAGGATACTGCATTGAAGTTATGCATTAATTTCATCCCCAAATCTAGGGCTGGTGCAGCCCGTGCTCATCCTGTATTTGTTTTAACACCGCCAGCAAATTGGTAGGTGTCGGGGGAACCATCCCAAAGGGCAAGCATATTGTGACAATTCTATGTTTCTCCTGTGGTCACGTAAAGGGAAACATATCATCCAGCTGATTTGTTTTCTGGGCTATCCAGAACGGGATGTTTTCTCTTTCTGTTGGTCCCTTACCCATGATAGTATGTACTGTTTTTGGATTAATCCCAGTAGCCAATTGATATCCAGCAGGTGCTGGTGGTGCTGGATGCGCTGGTGTAGTGTTCAAAGTTTGCATTACGAACTGAACAAGTGGCCTGTAAAGTGTTACTAATTCAAGATATAAGTTTTGCAGGTCTGCTGCCTGCATATTTTGTATGCCTTGGTGAGGTCTGAATGTGGCAAACATAGGCCACATTGGTCCTTCATTATCTATGTGACCTAATATCACAGGTTGTACTACAAGTGATAGGGCGCCTTCAAACCAGTTCTGGTGCGCCTGATAAGTGAGCAGTATTTCATGATACTGGTATGCTTGGTACCGTATTGGTACATTTGCACTTCTATATGTGTGGAATGCAAATGTAGTGTTGTCTTCTTTAGGAAAGTGTACCCAGGAATACAATGTTTCTATTTGGTAATCTTCACTAGCTTCCACTATAAATGTAACATCCATGACCTCTTCTCTTAAGATATGCAATACTAGATGTAGAGGTAGCGCTTGTCTAGTATTCTCAGAAATTTCTATGGCGTTAGCAATATTGTGAGATGGGTAAGAGAGATGGAATACCAAATGGGGAGTAAAGTCCTTTTAAGAGTTCAAGCTCAAGCAACCTACAGCCTAATTAGGTGCTCCCTGTTCAGCTGAGGAAGATCTTCCCCAAGACCACGGATGTCTCCCTATAATGGTGCTGAGGATACCTGAAATATGTGAGACAGTGATAGTCAGGGTATCCATAAATTAGTGCCTAAACACCATTGTTGGTGGCACCATGTCATAGTTGCACTCTTGCTCTAGGCAAGACTGCTGGTTTAAGGATGACAGTACTTATGTTTGTAGGCGACTGTGCCAATCCTACAAGAAATCGCAACTGTCGTCCCAACCCTCCGGGCTCACAAGCAGCACCTCACCAAAAACCCAAATAGTAAAAGGTGATTTGTGGTAGCATTTACGCATGGACTCAAGAGTGTGGCATCTCAGGGAGTGTCGTGGTTAAACGGAGATACCCCTTTCTCACATGAACTCAATGTCTCAATCAAACACAGGCAATGAAGAAGATGCAGTAAAGTTTCAATAGGTTTTATTTTAGCAAGACTGAAATCTGCGATTAGTTGCATGGGCTGCAACAATTAGGATAATGAAAAGTGCAAGACACAGAATGGTAAAGACAAGAATCAATAATACAAAGACCCCCACCATCTTGCAGTAATATGTAATGACATAAAGTATGAGATATGTCCTAATACCCTAATGTCATATGCCTAATCGCTAACCTAAAAGAGAGCTAGGTATGTTAAACCTAATCTGCCAATACCATGTCCATGAAAAGGCCCCCCCCCCAATCCTTGCTACACTTGAATGACGTCGCTAGCTTAGACTCCTTGGGACATGAAGACTGGGTCAGCGTCAAGGCGACATGCAGCATCGATAGCAGCAATGGCATCTGGTCGTAATCCCTCTGACTATCTGTTTAAGTGAGGAGTATTTATACCAATCTGCTTGGACCCCTGACGTAGGTCTGTTCCCAAACAATAGATAACGAGACATGCTTGGGACAGTAATTTATATAAATAATTCCCTCAAAAGCGTGAAGAGAGAAAGTACCTAATGTGAACACCTACAGTTTATTTATCTTTGTCACGTGATATTGACGCCTCAGTGCGGTGGCACTGATAACACAAAACTAAAACATGGGCCTATCTGAAAACTAAGCAGCCATCTTAAAAGATTTAATTAAATAAATGCGCTAAAACAGAGCAAGCTAAGTAGGGTAAAAGTCACTAGGTGACAGGGGCACGAATCTGCAAGCCAAAGGCTAAGCTAACTCCTGTGTCCCATTAAAACAACCTAGGATTCACTACAAGGGCCAGCTGTGATTTCCTGTGTAACTATGGACTCAATTGCTCCCGGTAATGTAGTAAGCACAGAGGTACCAAAACATCATTATGACTGGGGTATATCATCTGGTTGTGGAAAATTAGGGCTGACTTTTTGGCCCGATGCATGGTGCCCTTTGGAAGTCAGCTTGTATAGCTTGAAAATAAACTGGTGCCTAAGAGACATATTGATGTTGGGCTGAGGGGGAGGAAGTTTGTTGCATGAATGGGAATGGAGGTGAGTGTGATGCTACCCATGAATTGTTTGATTGTTGGACTCTGTGACAGTCTAGAAGGAAGAGTGGAGTTTGATGAGATGTTGGCTCAGGTCCATTGGCCATGTGATGGGCAGCAGTATTGATTTTCTTCTTCACTGACCTACTTCCTAAAAAAGTCCACTGATGGCACATGTACTGAAGAAGTCCCACAGCAGTACAGGGGCTCTGATATTTAACTCCTAAAAGATGTCAACACAGTGATGCCTTATTGAGAGCTGGATTTCCAAGACCGTCTTCACCCTCATTCCAGGGTTTGCAATGTTACAATGCACAGGGAACACTACATTTATTTATTTTATTTATTTAATGCGTTTTTATATAGCGCGGACTTTACCCGAAGGTGTCAGAGCGCTTCACAATAGGCAAAGTAAAGATACAAGAGGAGAAGAATTACAAGTGAGCCTGTTACAAAACAAACGTTACATTACATGAGGCAATAGTGATAATTGTGCAAGTATCAGGAGCAAAAAATACACGAGGTAGCAAACGATACGTTACGAAAGGAAAAAGTGACGTGTGCAGGATACAAGAGCAAATAAAGTACGAGTAGAGGTAAAAAAATTGCAATAAATGGTAGATACTCAAAACACTAAAACAATAGTTACGTTACATGAGGCAGTGGTGGCCGTTGTGCATGTATCAAAAGCAAACAAGATATAAGAGGTAGCAAATGATACGTTGTAGAAGGAAAGGTGCCGTGTACATGTTACAGAAGAGTACAAAATACAGGTAGAGGTATAATACTGCACTAAATGGCAGACACTCAGAACACAAAAAACACCCAGGGAAGGCACTTCTATAGGCATGGGGAACAGATTTTCCTATAATGAAAGGACTTCCTTCAGAAAACAGAGGGCTTGATTTAAATTTGGAAGTGTCTACATCAAGAACAACTGATCTCCTGCCTCGCCCAATCTACACCACCCATTACGAACGACCCCAACACCGCCGCCCTCAACCTCAAACAATGGCTCGACGAGTGCGCAAACTACCTTGCTCCACTGAATAAAACAGCAACACCCGCATCAAAAAGACAGCTCCCTTGTTCACCGCAGAACTTCAGACCTCCAAACGAGAATGCCAGAAAACTGAGAAAGCCTGGGGCCAAAAACCATCAGTGAGCAACTTCTCCGCCCACAAATCAGCCATGCTCAAACACCACCAGCTCATCTGGACCACCAAAAGATCCTTCTACAAAGAACACATAGACAACAACGCACACAACAGCAAGGAACTTTTCACCATCATCAAAGAACTCACCAAACCCAAATCCTGCACCATTAACCCTTCGCATTCGCAAGACCTCTGCAACTCCCTCTCCAGCTACTTCCATCGCAAGATCGCAGACATACACAAAAGCTTCATAACGCCACCACCCACCTTCACCACCATCTACGCAGCCAACCCCACAGCACCCTGACGCACCAACGTACTGAGCACCTGTACCCCTGCCAATGATGAAGAAACCAGCAAAACCATGAGCTCCATCCACTCAGGCTCTCCAACAGATCCCTGCCCCCACCATGTCTTCAACAAGGCCAGCCAAATCATCGCTCCCCAGCTCCGGTGTGTCATCAACAGCTCCGACGAGACCGCCACCTTCCCAGATATTTGGAAACACGCCGAAGTCAACCCCTTGCTCAAAAAACCCAAAGCAGACCCCGAAGACCTCACAAACTACCGACCTATCTCTCTACTGCCCTTCCCAGTGAAGGTCATAGAGAAGATAGTCAACAAACAACTGTCCCACTTCCTGGAGGACAACAACATACTCAGCGTCTCCCAGTCTGGATTCTGCAAAAGCCACAGCACTGAGACCACCCTCATCACCTGCACTGACGACACCAGGACCAGACTTGACAAGGGTGAAACCATTGCCCTCATCCTTATCGACCTCTCCGCAGCCTTCAACACCGTATGCCACAAAACCCTTCACACACCCCTCTTCGATGCCGGAATTCGCCACAAAACCCTGACTGGCTCACCTCCTTCCTCTCTGAAAGAACCCAAAGAGTTTGGCTCCCTCCATTCCGGTCTAAAGCCACCAAAACCATTTGTGGAATCCCCCAAGGATCTTCACTCAGCCCCACACTCTTCAATATCTACATGGCTCCGCTCACCAGCATTGCCCGCCCCCACGGCCTCAACATAATTTCCTACACTGACGACACCCAGCTCATCCTCTCCCTCACGAGGAACCCCTCTACTGCCAAGAACAACCTCCCCGCCGGACTCCTCACCATCCCTAATTGGATGACAACAAGCCACCTCAAACTGAAGTCAGGAAAAACCGAGATCATCATCTTCGGACCCAACAAGACAGCATGGAACAACTCATGGTGGCCTGCCACCCTAGGACCACCCCGACACACACCGCCCACGCACGGAATCTCGGCTTCATACTAGACTCGTCTCTTTCCATGACTCTGCAAGTCAATGCCATATCATCCTCTTGCTTCAACACTCTCTATATGCTACGCAAGACCTTCAAGTGGATTCTGATGGAAACCAGAAGAATGGTCACCCACGCCCTCATCAGCAGCAGACTGGACTACGGTAACGTCCTCTACGTGGGGACCATAACCAAGCTTCAGAAAAAACTCCAGAGCATCCAGAAAGCTGCCGCACGTCTCATCCTTAACCTCCCTTGCCACAAGCACATCTCCACCCACCTCAGATCCCTACACTGGCTGCCCATCAACAAAAGGATTGAATTCAAAGTCCTAATCCATGCTCACAAAGCCCTCCACGACAGCGGACCGGCCAACCTCAAGGAACGACTTAACTTCCACATCCAGACCCCCCAGCTCCGCTCCGCTGCCCTCGCCCTCGCAACAGTCCCCCGCATCCAACGTACCACCTCCAGCGGTAGATCCTTCTCCCACCTCGCCGCCGAAACCAGGAACTCCCTCCCCACCAACCTACGCAAGACCCAGGAACTCCTAGCCTTCAGAAGGCGCCTCAAAACATGGCTCTTCTAGCAGTAGCTTCCCCCTCCACCCCCAGCGCCTTGAGACCCTACTGGGTGAGTAGCGCGCTTAACAAATTATTGATTGATTGATTGATTGAAGAAATGATAAGAACCTGGTCAGACTGAATAAAGTCTTGTTGGTTCTGGAGAGGACGGTGAGAAGAAATAAGGGTAAAATTAAACAATAGGACATTTGGGGGATGGTTCTAGGATAGTGACGAGAGAGGTTAAAGAAGTGAACAGTGTGTCAGTAAAAGAAACCAGAATGCTGGCACCTTGCTTAAAACAAGCTGAGATCCCCAAGAGGGAAGTTCTTTTTGAAGCTCATTAGTTTTCCAATAATTGTAGAAGGTATCATCCTCAATATCTTTATAGTGTGTTGGCTGGTAGAACAATATGGTCTGGTGCGGGACTGTTCCTTTTTCTACATAGTAACCTGTCATTGCATTATATTTAAGGTGAGGTCTGCACAAGAGACAGATGTTGTTCCCACTTTGACTTCTGACTTTATATTCAGTTATCCTGGGATCATTTTCAGAGCAGAGTGTGATGAAAAACCATAACCATCCTTCTATTCACAGATGATCGCAATTCCACCAAGAAAAACTTGAGATGTTACTCAAAGCTTTGCTATACCTTTGAGACAAGCCGGGGTATTATTCCTTAGCACACTGAAAGTCTTCCAAGATGAAAACGGAAACTTGTTGATTATCAGAAGAAAGGTTTTTAAAATCAAGTAGGTCAACTGGTGTCATCGTGGTGTTCTGCAAGTTTATATCTTTTGTCAGGATGTGTTATATGAATAGCTATTAAATATTCAACGGAATTGTGTACATTTTGATTTCACAATATAATTGGTGTTTGGGTCTTTAATCATACAAACCCTCTTGATAGCTATGCTGAAATCTTGCTAGGACTGTTTTTTGAGCGGGACATCGTTTTTTAAATTTAAGACATCTGAAGAAATACAATGTGTTTCTCTTGCCCGTTTAGGTTTGGATTATTTTGAACATCTGTTTGATGAATGGTCCGAAAGGGAACTTTTAGGTGGACATTTCTTTCAAGGAGTTATGTTCTAAAAGGACTAGTAAGTCTGATATCAGAAGGTGTTGTGTAGCCATTTTAGTTATTGCTCCATGCACGTTACTTTAACACACTAGGCCAAGCCGTAGTGCACTCTAATCAAGATATATTTTATTGGGCTTTATTTTATTATTGTTACAATAGCCACTTTTATGGTATTGTTTTATTTTCTGTTCATCTAGCTGTTTTGCATAGGCCAGCACTCTGTTCTCAAACAAGACCTTCTTGCTCACTCTGTGCTTTTTCTAAGGCTACAGCAAGGTACATTGCCGGTGAATGTGGTATAAGTTTAGCCTACGCAACAAAGGGAGATTGTGTATGATGCACATAGTATAAGAAGAGAGGAAAGTGTCTTTTGAAACCCTCTATAACAGTCATGAGTTGAGGTGGTCCAATTTGTATAATAGTGGACTAGCAAACTAGATCACACTGAAGACGGGATTTTATCTATATACATATATAGGGAAACTAAACTTAAGAACACAGGACAAGCTTTGATGAACAAGGGATCCAACCAACAAAGCAACACTGTTAACAGTGAAAGTAACCTTAGCAGATGACTGTGATTCTCAACATTCTATGTACACCTTGCAAGGAAGTGAGTGGGTACAGCATTTTAGAGAAGCAAACAAAGTTATTTCCAAACACCTAAGGTTCCCTGAAATGAACATTTGGGAAATATATATTTTTTAATTTTACTGACAATGTTTTTCGTGTAGTCATTGATTCTAGATTCATTTAGTTCTTTAGAAGATGGTGAATATAGTATGATATTGTATTTTTCACATGAAGAATATTAACACGTGAAAAATTATTAAAATTGGCATGATGAGTGTTCACCAAATAACTCATTTGTTTAATTCTAAAGTTTTATGGAATTCTGTTAGACTATGAGGAATATGTAATGGTGGTACAGTAAAGTTTGAAATAATATAAAAACAGTTTTTTTTTGTTCCTTTTTAAAAAATTTGAGTCCTGAATAAGCAACATGAATCATTGTGAAACACATGTTGCCTGAAAATGTTTGTTCTTTCATTACTAAGTGGACGGAATCGAATGGCTAAAAATGTTGGATCTTTACATACTGTTACTATGCCCCGCTAGGACATAAAATTGGAATGTGATATGAAAAATCTAGAATGTTCAAGAATAAATCTTAATGGAATACAATTTGTGGACAGAGGTGATCTACTTGTAGTTTTGAAATGTTTTGAATGAGCTCCCCACCAGTATTTAGGCTTTATGTTCATTATTTGCCTGGGTGGACACCTGTCAAGTAGGTAGAAGTTCAGTGGAGGGTCAGCAATATTTTCGCCCAAAACTTTATAATTAATTTGTGGTAAAGTGGACAGAATCCCAAGGTGAGCAAGAACAAGATCCGCTTAAAAATGGAGGAGAAAGATACAAAGTTTTGGGAGTGACCACCCTAAAGCGGACAGGTCTAACAACTGTAATCAAAGAATTTTGAAAAATGTATTCATTATCGTGTGCTTGGCAAGGAATACAGCCTTACTTTCTGAACTTAGCTGATAGCACAGGTCATACAGTCTGTAACATACTAGCTCATCTTATATGAATTAGGCACTTCATTTAAAAGGAGTCAAAGTAAGATTTAAGCAGAAAGCTGGGTTTCCATAATATATAGAAGTCAATAGCTCTAACATTGCCCATTCTTAAAAAAAGTAATATATCATTTAAAAGTGACACAGGGGCACTGAATTGGGAACAATGACAAGGGCACATTGACAGAGGGTAAATGGAAGGTAACATGCCTTGAGAAGGAAACATAGGACAATTGTTAGAAATTGGATCTTTAGTTGGCAGAGGTATAGAACCTTGTCCAGGTAGAGTCCACATTCCTAGTCAGGGTAAGTCACAACACAACCCACAATATCCTGTGCTCACCCTCTGGTAGTTTGGCACAGAGCAGGCAGGCTTAACGTAGAAGGTAATGTGTAAAGTATTTGAACAATAACTCATACAGTAACACAGTGAAAACACCACAAAAATACACCAAACAGATTTAGAAAAATAGATAATATGTATCTGAATAAAATAAGGTGAAAACAACAATTATCCAATAAGGGCAAGCTGAAATATCACTTTTTAAAGAGTTAAAAGGATCTCAATCCTCAATAATCAGTTGTTAATTTGTTATAACACACAGAACCTGTATAATGACGAGGAGGCACCACAGAGGAGGAGATGCGAGGAAAAATAAGGTGTTGCGTCGAATTTCTATGCAGAGGCACAGACAATGTGTTGTTTTTTTTCCACGCTGCAAGGTGATGTGTTGATTTCTAGGAGCGTAGCCTTGGTTCCTTACTGCAATATGGGGGTATTTTGATACCCAGGGACTATGCGTTTAAAATCCTTGATGTGCTGGGAGAAGGAGCAGGTGCTGCGTTGATCTGGTTGGTGATGCAGTGAAAATTCAGCCTTGAGGCAGGCGCTGTGTCAGATTTCAGGTTACTGAGCCAGCGCTGTGTCATGCCAGTTGGCAGTGCATTGATTTTCCAGCTGCAATGAAGGTGCTGCATTGTTTTTAGCGGGTTTTGCATCAGTTTTCCAACGCATGAGGATTTCTTGAAGAGGTGAAGTCTTTGTTGGCCCTAAGACTTCAGAACAGGAGGCAAGCTCAATCCAAGCCCTTGGAGAGCACTTTAGGAGGAAAGCAGAGTCCTTCCAGCAGAGTAGGAGTACCAAGCAGCAGGGCAACACGCAGGCAAGCTGTCCTTCAGCAAAGCAGTCCGTCCAGATGAGTCCTTTTGGCAGTCAGGCAGTCTCTTTGACAGTGTCCAGGTGTAGGTCCTGAAGTGTCTGATTTGGTGGGGTCAGAGACCCAGTTTATATACTCCAAAGTGCCTTTGTAGTGGGGGAAACTTCAAAGAGTAGTTGTGAAGTGCACAAGTTCCCCTTTCAGCCTAGTCCTGTCTGCAGGATCCCTGTGGGGGTTATCAGTCCTTTGTGTGAGGGCAGGCCACTGGCCTTTGAAATGCAAGAGAGAACCCCTAAACCCCTAAGCCCTTCCTTCCCAGGGAGACCCATTCAGTATGCAGATGAATGCAGATGTGACTAAGCGTCCTGACTTTATGGTTGTCTGAGTGGAATGCACAAGGGGAGCTGTCAACCAGCACAGACCAGGTGTGGATTGGAGACAGGGCTGTAAGGCACAGATAGCAGTAAGTGCAGAGAAATGCCCACTTTCTAAGACTAGCATTTCTGAAATAGTAATGGTAAACCCAACTTCACCAGTAAGTAGGATTTTCTATTACCATTCTGGCAATAGCAAAAATGACAGGGCTACTCCTTCAGATCAGAATCTACCACTTACAAGTATATGAGGGTGGCTCCAATGGTAGTCTATGAGAGGAGCAGGCCTCACAGTAGTTGACAACGAATGTATGAGTTTTTCAATACCAGGACATGTAAAACACATAGGTACATGTCCTGCCTTTTACTTACATAGCACCCTGCCCTATGGTTACTTATGGCCTACCGTAGGGGTGAGTTATATGTAGGTAAAGGAAAGTTTAAGGCTTGGCAAGTAGTCTTAAATGCCAGGTCGAAGTGGCAATGAACCTACACACACAAGCCTTGCAATGGCAGACCTGAGACATGGTAAAGGGGCTACTTATGTGGGTGGCACAATCAGTGCTGCAGGCCCACTAGTAGCATTTAATCTACAGGCCCTGGCACATATGGTGCAATTTACTAGGGACTTACTGGTAAATTAAATATGCCAATTGCACTTTAGCACTGGTCGGCAGTAGTAAAGTGTGCAGAGTTCTAAAACCAGCAAAAAAAAGGGTCAGAAAAAGTGGAGGGAGGCAGGCAAAAACTTGGGAGATGACCACCCTTGGGCTGTCAGATATAACAACAATGATAATGGAAAAGTGACCCTGAGACACTGGCTAGGTGGCATGTACACAAAGACATAAACACATTTGCACTAATAGGGCAACATGTGCATGGACAAAGTGCACAAACATAGGCACACTGCGAATGCAAAGGTGCTATTGACAGAGTGACACTTGCATTAGAACATTATCATAGAAACACAGTAACATAGTCACAGTGGCACAGCAAAGGCACTGTTACATTCAATACTGGTATCATGACAGTGAATCTCTCGACAAAGTGTTGTGGGGATGAAACAGGTAAACCATAACTGACGCACAATGCCGATGAGATTCTCACACAACGATATTGACATGGGAGCATGGAAACTTTACAACAAAGACAGCCACAGTCTTTAAGAGACCGCAAGCAAGGGGCAATAGATGTCAGTGTAGTGTCTTCCCCACCCTGGTACCCGCTAAATGACTAGGCCACACACTGAGCTGTAAATCACACATCTTTATTTCTCTGTGTGTACCTGTGAACTCCAACATTCTAAACCAAGCCTTTATTACATTCTTTTGTAGAGATTACATCACACTGATGCAGAGTCCACAGGGAGCCAGAAAGGTTCAATTCTAAATCAGGCAAGACACTACATCATCTTCTGTCAAGTGAAAAATTACATTTTTTAAAGAAAATCATTAGTCATACACACACACACATATATATAGAAACATATAAAATGATATCTCTTCAACTAATCTTCTTGGTGCTTTGATTATCCGACTGGTCTGTTTACTGGAAGCTGTAGACTGCTATCTTGAGGGTCATAGATTCTTAAAGATGGTAAGAAATCAGCAACAGTCACAGTCTTGTTTTCACAATATTGAGTTGATACATAGGTCTCAAGTGATAAGAGTGTCTGGTTGTAGACTTCCTAGGGCACTGGACAGTCACCATGTGTCCTTTGATAGACACTAATTAGAAAGGTTCAGCATCATAAGAAACATCAGATTTTCATTTGTGCATCTTTCGAGCGATCACCGAATCTCTTTTTCTGAATGAGAGGTAATTTGCATGTTGCCTCTTGCCGGCATCTACTTTCATCTTTTGTTTATTAACCAAGTCCCTTGAACAAATCATACTTTCACTTTTATATCTTTCAATTATCCATTGAGGCAACTTGGTTCTCATTGCTCCCCTGAACATCAAAATCACGGGACTTTCACCTATGGCAAAGTGGGGTGTCAAATGATAAGTTTGTAGAACAGAATTCAATACTGTTTTCAAATTGAGCTTCCCAAGAGTTGGACACTGTACTGCTTTCTTTAGTGTGCTTATAACCCTCTTTACAAGTCCATTGGCCTGTGGCCATAAAAAAAGTGATCATTTGATGCTTTATATTCAGATTTTCAAGAAGTTCTTTATATACTTTACTGTTGAAGGGTGGACCATTGCCGGACTTTACAATGGCTGGTACGTCCCATGTCGAACAGATGCCATCAAGTTTGTTGAATACTTGTTCATGATTTTTGGATGTGAGATCTTCAACCAAAGGAAAACTTGAGTATTTGTCTACAATCATCATTAAATGCTGTCCATTATCAATTGGGCAGACGAA
The DNA here is from genome assembly GCF_031143425.1 of Pleurodeles waltl. Lineage (NCBI taxonomy): Eukaryota > Metazoa > Chordata > Amphibia > Caudata > Salamandridae > Pleurodeles > Pleurodeles waltl. The sequence goes on along the minus strand of NC_090439.1, from coordinate 770,004,594 downwards.
AATGATGGCTAATCTTTCCCAAGAATGTTTAGAGACTTTTGAAATATTCAGAGTATGTTGGGAGACTTTAGGTGACATACAATTGCATATGTGACAGGCCTTTAGTTCCTTTTCAACCCTTTTGTCTAAGTATGAAAATCAAACTCGGTCTTGGAGAGCTCTCTTTGTGGCAACAATAATACAATGTCCTTCATGAGCTTCTTTTAAGAAGTTTTTGTTACAGATTCTCCGGAATCAGGTTCCTCATGGGGGCAATTCATTTCTGAAATTTTTGTATTTGTGATATTCACCATCATTGCTGACAGGTCGAATGCATTTACTCCACAACTGATGGGTAATTATGGTGGTCATTACAACCCTGGCGGTCGGTGTTAAAGCGGCGGTAAGACCGCCAACAGGCCGGCGGTAAAAAAAATGGAATTACGACTGTGGCGGAAACCGCCAACATAGACAGCCACTTTAACACTCCGACCGCCACGGCGGTACAAACAAACACAGCGGCGGTCACCACCAACAGACAGACGGAGGACAATGTACCGCCCAGAGAATTACACCCCACCAATCCGCCACATTTTCCGGGGCGGATTCACCGCAAACAAAAACACGGAGGAAACAGGACTTGGAAGGGGAAACGCTCACCTCTACATATCCCACGAGGAACCAAGACGCCATGGAACGAGAGCTCCAGATTTTTCAAGCCTTTATCTTCCTGCTCCTCTACCAGGAGCACGAACGCCGGCGGCAAAGACCACAGTGAGTACTGCACCCACGACACAGGGGAGGGGGGAGGGAAAAAACAGTGACACACACACTCAACACCCCCACCCCCACCCTCACCCACTACAACACACATGCTAATACATCATGATACATCACAGTTACACCTCCCAATCCCCCCGGAAGAATGCAAGGAAATGAGTCGAAAAATTGTGATATATTCAATTATATACATCCAAAATATTTACAAATATACACATTTATACTATAGACAATTAAATACACCAAGAACACAAGTCCAAGGGAGTCCACCATCATAGTCCGTGGATCAATGGGCCCAAAAGGCATGGGCGAAGCCCACACAAGATACCCGAACAAGATGGAGGGAACACTGCAGGGGCATCAGATAGAAATAAAACAGGCACCTCAGGGGGAAGGGAAAGGGTGGGCACCTCAGCCGGTTGAGTGCACAACGCCAAATCCACAAGGGGGTCCCATGCCCACTGTTCAATCCTGGGGAGTGCAAAGCCACAGTCTCTCAAGTCTCTACAGTGGGTGGTTTGCCCACTGCCATATCCTGGGGAGTGCAAAGCCACAGTTTCCCAAGTCTCTACAGTGGGTGGGTTGCCCACTGTTCAATCCTGGGGAGTGCAAAGCCACAGTCTCTCAAGTCTCTACAGTGGGTGGTTTGCCCACTGCTGCATCCTGGGGAGTGCAAAACCACAGTCTCTCAAGTGGATAACAGTCTCCACTGGTTCTGGAGGGGGCATTGTGTCCAGAGTGCTTCATCCTGCCAAGGACTGAGGTAGTGGATAACAGTCTCCACTGGTTCTGGAGGGGGCTTTGTGCTCAGAGGGCTTCATCCTGCCAAGGACTGAGGTAGTGGATGTCAATCTCCACTGGTTCTGGAGGGGGCTGTGTTCCCAGAGTGCTTCATCCTGCCAAGGACTGAGGTAGTGGATAACAGTCTCCACTGGTTCTGGAGCGGGCTTTGTGCCCAGAGTGCTTCATCCTGCTTGTGGCGGCCTCAGTTGCATCAGAGCTTTTGGTGCTCATGGGCCTGCAGTGCTTGTGGCAGCGGTGTCCTTGGCAGCGGTGCTTGTGGCGGTGGTGTCTTTGGCAGCGGTGCTTGTGGCGGCGGTGTCTTTGGCAGCGGTGCTTGTGACGGTGGTGTCCTTGGCAGCGGTGCTTGCGGCGGCGGTGTCCTTGGCAGTGGTGCTTGTGGCAGCAGTGCCTTTGGCAGCGGTGCTTGTGGCAGCAGTGTCCTTGGAAGCGGTTCAGCTGCTGGCGGTCCTGTCTGTGGCAGTGGGGCTGCTGGAGGTCGCCTCCTGGGCAACAGGGCTGCGGTCCTGTCTGGGACAGTGTGGCTGCTGGCGGTCGCCTCCTGGGCAACGAAGCTGCTGCTGGCGGTCCTGTCTGGGGCAGTGTGGCTGCTGGCGGTCGCCTCCTGGGCAACGGAGCTGCTGCTGGCGGTCCTGTCTGGGGCAGTGGGGCTGCTGGCGGTCGCCTGCTGGGCAACGGAGCTGCTGCTGGTGGTCCTGTCCGGGGCAGTGGGGCTGCTGGCGGTCGCCTCCTCGGCATGGGGCTGCTGCTGGCAGTCCTGTCTGTGGCAGTGGGGCTGCCGGCGGTCCTGTCTGGGGCAGTGGGGCTGCTGGCGGTCACCTCCTGGGCAACAGAGCTGCTGCTGGCGGTCCTGTCTGGGGCAGTGGGGCTGCTGGCGGTCGCCTCCTGGGCAACGGGGCTGCTGCTGGTGGTCCTGTCTGTGGCAGTGGGGCTGCCGGCGGTCACCTCCTGGACAACGGGGCTGCTGCTGGCGGTCCTGTCTGGGGCAGTGGGGCTGCTGGCGGTCACCTCCTGGGCAACGGGGCTGCTGCTGGCGGTCCTGTCTGGGGCAGTGGGGCTGCTGACGGTCGCCTCCTGGGCATGGAGCTGCTGCTGGCGGTCCCGTCTGTGGCAGTGGGGCTGCCGGCGGTCCTGTGTGGGGCAGTGGGGCTGCTGGCGGTCGCCTCCTGGGCAACGGGGCTGCTGCTGGCGGTCCTGTCTGTGGCAGTGGGGCTGCCGGCGGTCGCCTGCTGGACAACGGGGCTGCTGCTGGCGGTCCTGTCTGTGGCAGTGTTGCTGCTGGCGGGGCTGCTGCTGGCAGTCCTGTCTGGGGCAGTGGGGCTGCTGGCGGTCACCTCCTGGGCAACGGGGCTGCTGCTGGCGGTCCTGTCTGGGGCAGTGGGGCTGCTGGCGGTCGCCTACTGGGCAGCGGGGCTGATGGCGGTCTTCTCCGCCGTGCTGATCTTCTCAGACATGTGGGTTTTCTTGTGCCCCTTCCCCACCTTGGTAGGTGTCGCAGGTGACTCCGCGATCCCAACTGTACCTCTGTGAGCGGTTTTGGTGGCTGGTGTCTTCCCCCTCTCCTGCCGGGCACTGGCCAACTTTTGATGCTTGACAGGTGGGGGACTGTCCTTGCTGTGGCTCCTTGCCACACTGGCTGCCCTGCTGCCTGGTGCACTCCATAATCCGGTGACTACTGGCACCACTGGTCCCGCCGATGTTGTGGCTGAGGTGCTAGGTTCGGACCTGGAGAGTCTGGCCCTAGGATACTGACGGGGTGGGGGAGGTGAGGGAAAGAGGTCAAGGGTGGACAGGAAAAATTTCTTAGGAACACTGGGACGGGTAGATGGAGGGGGTTTGGGAGTGGAGGAAGAGGTAGTGGTCGTAGGAGGTGTACGTTTGCTGACTTTGGGTGAAGGTGCATGGGCTGGAGGCTGTCGTGAGGTGGATGGCTGTTGGGTGGGTGTGTGGCTGCGTTTATGTACCTTGGGAGGTGGCCTCACAGACACACTGGGAGAGGACACAGGGTATGTGTGAATGGTAGTGGGGGTGGTGACTGCATGTGAGCGGGGTGTGGTGGTGGGTGTGCTGGTGATGGACGTAGTGGCTGAAGATGTAGTGCATGCAGGTGTGAGTGGAGACGAGACAAGGAGGGATGAGGGAGATGAGGAGGAGGGGGACACAGTGGAGGCGGTGGATGTTGGTATGTCTGCATGTGTCTGATGCTTGTGTGAGTGCCAGTGGGATGTGTGGTGCTTATGTTTGCCAGAGCTTCCTTTGTGTGTTGAGGTGTGTGCATGCTGATGTACTTGGGATAGGCTGAGGTACAGGGGTGTGGGTCTGGGTGGAGGAAGTTGGAGGGGGGAGGCCAGAGACAGGGACAATAGCTGCCATCAGTGCTGAGGCCAGAGTCTGAAAAGCTCGCTGAAGGGCTGCCTAACCAGAATGAATGCCCTCCAGGAATGCATTGGATTGTTGCTACTGCCTCTCTACACCCTGGATGGCATTCAAAATGGTAGACTGCCCAACAGTGAGGGACCTGAGGAGGTCAATGGCCTCCTCACTGAGGGCAGCAGGGGTGTCAGGGGCAGGGGCTGATGTGCCTGGGGCGAAGGTGATGCCCACCCTCCTGGGTGAGCGGGCACGGGGCAAAGGCTGAGGGGCTGCTGGGAGGGCGATGCTGGGGGGGGGTGGCGGCTGTACCTGTAGATTGGGGTACAGATGGGCCCGCCACCGCAAGGGAGCTCCCATCAGAGGAGGAGTCCGTATCGTTGGTGTCAGCTCCTGTCCCCGCCCTGGAGCTCCCCTCGCCCTCCGTCCCACTGGTGAATTTGGAGTCCGTAGTCTCGCCCTCCAGGGCCATGTGGGATGCAGCTCCCTCCTGCTCCGGTGCCACTGCTCCTCCGCCTGATGATGCTAATGCACACAATTACAGGGAGACCACAAAAAGGGGGGGGGAGACAGAAGAAAGACATGTTGAGTGCATGCAATACCGCTACCGTTGGTGGACACAACAGACACAGAAGCCCCCTGCACTATGCCGTGCACTTGGGGTCCACTATTCAATCCCTGGGACATGGCTTACAAGGCTAGGGCCGATTTCTGCACTCATGGATGTCACAGGAGCCTGACTAGGTGTAGTTGGCACTGTACCCAGGTGGGGTGGGGTGCCACAGTGTCTGCCTGAAAAAGGGGACCTAACTAGCAAACTCGCCCTGGCCTAGGGGAACCCACAGCCCACCTCCCCCACCCTGACACCTACAATGCGCACTGAATCAGCTGAATGAGAGTGTACTCAACCCCCTTGTTGCTGCTGTGATGCCCTCAAGTGCCCATCCAACTCCTAGTACGCCACCGCCAGAATCCTGAACATCAGGGGGGTCATGGTGCGACGGGCACCCCCCCACGTTGGGAGGCCATCCCCAGCTGGGCCTCCGCCATCTTCTTGCTCCAGCGGCGAATGTCCTCCCATCTTTGCCGGTAGTGGGTGCTCCGTCTGTGGTAGACCCCCAGGGTCCGGATGTCCGTGGCGATGGCACGCCAAATATCCTTCTTCTGGTGGGCGCTGACCTACAGGAATTGTACAGGGGAAAAAGAGAAGTTATTACCAACTGCACCGTCACAGTCATTGGCCCGCATCCCTACCCTTCCCATGTGGCACATGCACTCACCGTCGTTTCATGCACGCCTCATTCTCCCCCCCATCTTTCATCCACACCACTCCACGCAGGCATTGCCCATACAGCATGCTCCCAGTGTACTTACCTGTTTGTCTGGAGGACCGTAGAGTAGTGTGTACTGGGGGAGGACCCCATCCATGAGTTTCTCCAACTCCTCCGTGCTGAAGGCGGGGGCCCTTTCCCCAGACGCACGAGCCATTGTCTCTTCCATACTGAGGTCACAGCAGCACTTGCAGTGTAGGTCCTCTCCTATCGAAGATCAGGTATCGAGTGATTGAACAGATAGAAAATGGTGGTCAGGTCCGTGGCGGTGCGTACCATTACCGCCTGCATACATCGTCATTGGCTCCTGGGACCCATAGGGTCCAATGTTAACCAATGCAGAATTGCGCCGCGGTCTTCGACCGCCTACCATGACGGTGTACAACGCCAGCGCAGTTACCTCAAATGCCATTGTCCCACTTTACAGTTCAGGCACCCGCCATTTCAGGGGCCCACATGGCTTTATTTTTAACTGCGTCACACATACCTAGGCCTTGGCTCAACACACATACAGGCAAATTTCGTTTTATGAATAGTTTTCTGAGTAAGCTGTGTTTACGTACCTCAAAGTTGGTTGACTCAGTGCTCGCTGTTCTCCTCCATAGGCACCGTCCGCTGGGGCATGTGAGGAGATGACGGCATCCTCCATTGTACAGACCGCTGGTGGACCTGTCGACAATGGAGGAAAGACATGTGATCATCACCTACAGGCTTGATTGTGCCACAATCCAGGAACTGTGTGCCCAGTTGGAGTCAGACTTTATGTCAGTTATCCGCCATCCCACAGGAATCCCCCTCAAGTGCATGTGCTGTCAGTACTCCATTTCCTTGCAAGTGGGTCATTTCAAACCACAGTGGCCATAGCATCAGGGATGTCCCAGCCTATGTTTTCCAATGTGTTGTCCAGAGTGTTGTCTGCCCTGCTGAAACACATGCGGAGCTACATCGTTTTCCCTCAGGTGGAGGATTTGCCTACAGTGAAAGGTGACTTCTATGCCCTGGGACATATATCCAACATCATAGGTGCCATTGATGGGACACATGTGGCCTTGGTCCCCCCCGCAGGAGTGAACAGGTGTACAGAAACCGGAAGAGTTACCATTCCATGAATGTGCAGATGGTGTGTTTAGCAGACCAGTACATCTCCCATGTTAATGCCAAATTCCCTGGCTCAGTGCATGGCGCTTACATCCTGCGGAATAGCAGCATCCCTTATGTGATGGGGCAACTCCAGAGGCACCATGTGTGGCTATTAGGTGAGCACCTGGAACCAGATCAGTGGGAATAGTTGTCTGGGGATATCCCTAAGAGTTAGTGTGTGTCTAACAGTTGTCCCTCGCCATTTGCAGGTGACCCTGGTTACCCCAACCTGTCATGGCTACTGACCCCAGTGAGGAATCCCAGGACAAGGACAGAGGAACGCTACAATGAGGCCCATGGGTGAACTAGGAGGATTATAGAGCGGACCTTCGGCCTCCTGAAGGCCAGATTCCGGTGCCTACATATGACAGGTGGTTCCCTATTCTACTCACCAAAGAAGGTGTGCCAGATCATCGTGGCCTGCTGTATGCTTCACAACTTGGCTTTGCGACGACAGGTGCTTTTTCTGCAGGAGGATGGTCCAGATGGAGGTGTTGTGGCAGCTGTGGAGCCTGTGGACAGTGAAGACGAGGAAGCAGAAGAAGAGGACATCGACAACAGGAACTCAGTGATCCTGCAATACTTCCAGTGAGACACAGGTAAGAAGACAAACCTGCCTGCTACATGTACTTTAACACTACTACCTCTCTACTGTCTGTCCTTTTCAACCAGTGTATGGTCACTGAGTTTTCACTTTTTCTTACGATTTCACAGATGTGGGTCCCACTGTGTGACATCTGCTTTGTTTCCTCATGGACTAGAGCTGTGTGACATAGGTATGTTGACATTACATTTGAAAGAGCATTTTGTCACTGTAATTGCTAATACACTAATTCGAAATCACAGACAGACTCCAGATTGTTTTGTGCTTATTTAAGTGCTCAATATTGGAGGGGGTTGTAAAATGGTGAGGGGTGATGGTGGAGGAATGTCAATGGCATAGTCCAAGCTATTAGTCTCACAGGTGCATTGTCCAAAGGGGCATAAGAAGTGGAGCTGGGGCAGTTTGAGGATGGACAGGGTGACAAGATGGGACAAAAGGATGACAATCAGGGTGATTTCATTTCTTGGTGGGAGTCTTGGCATTGTTCTCTGTCTTTGTCCTGGATCTCAAGGACCGTTTGCGGGGTGGTTCTCCCTCTGCAGGGGGTGGGGTGCTGGTGTGGTGGTCCTGTGGCAGTGCCTCCTGTCCACTAGCGCTGGCGGAGGTGGTTGGCAGTTCATCGTCCAGGCTAGTGTCAGGGGCCCCTTGTTGTGCCACAGCGTCCCTCCTGGTGTTGAGGACTTCCTTAAGCACCCCTACGATGGTGCCCAGGGTGAAATTGATGGATTTGAGTTCCTCCCTGAAGCCCAAACACTGTTCCTCCTGTAGCCGCTGGGTCTCCTGAAACTTGACCAGTACCGTTGCCATCGTCTCCTGGGAATGATGGTAGGCTCCCATGATGTTGGAGAGGGCCTCGTGGAGAGTGGGTTCCCTGGGCCTGTCCTACCCCTGTCACGCAGTGGCTCTCCCAGTTCCCCTGTTTCCCTGGGCCTCTTTCCCCCGAACCGTGTGCTCACTGCCCCAGGTCCCTGTTGTTGTTTGGGTGGTGGGTTAGCCTGGGTTCCCTGTAGTGGTGGACACACTGCTGATTGACGTGTCCTGGGGACAGAGGTATGGGCCCACTGAGTGGGTGCTGTGCTGGTGCTTCCAGAGGGGGGGAAGCTCTGTGGTGGCCTGTGACTGTGTCAGGGGAACCGACTGTCCCGAGGTCCCAGATGGGACGGGCTGGTCATCTAGATCCAGTTGGACAGAGCTGCTGTCATCACTGTGGGCCTCTTCTGGTGGTGGTGTGGACATGTTTGGACCCTCCTGTCCGGTGACGTTGGGTAGAGGTCCTGCAGGGGTGTAAAAGCATGATTATTGCTTCTGTGTGTGCCATGGTGTGCAATGGGTGGGTGACAGTGTACCCCAGTGTTTGCATTCCTGTGTGGGACCTTGTGTGATGATGGTTTAGGGGGGTGTATGGGTATGTGCAGTGGCCATGCTTTGGTGATCGGTGTCCATACTTTGTTGTTGCATGCAGGGTTTGGTGTTGGGATGGGTGGTTTGTGATATTGGGACATTTGTGAGGAGTTGGAGTGATGGGGTGAGGGTGGGGGTATGTGATGGCATGCAGGTAGAGTGGGGGATGTAATAGTAAAGATTTGACTTACCAGAGTCCATTCCTCCAGCTACTCCTGCGAGGCCCTCAGGATGCAGAATAGCCAAGACTTGCTCCTCCCATGTTGTTAGTTGTGGGGCAGGAGGTGGGGGTCCGCCGCCAGTCCTCTGAACCGCAAGGTGGTGTCTTGAGGCCACGGAACACACCTTCCCCCGTAGGTCGTTCCACCTCTTCCTGATGTCATCCCTATTTCTTGGGTACTGTCCCACTGCGTTTACCCTGTCCACTATTCTTCACCATAGCTCCATCTTCCTAGCTATGGAGGTGTGCTGCACCTGTGCTCCGGATAGCTGTGGCTCTACCCAGATGATTTCCTCCACCATGACCCTGAGCTCCTCCTCAGAAAACCTGGGGTGTCTTTGCCGTGCCATGGGGTGGTGTGGGTGATGTGCGGGTTGATGTGTGTTGTGATGTGTGGGGTGCGTGGATGTTATGTGAGTGACGGTGTTGAGTGCCTGTGGATGCTTGTTTGTAGATTGTGTTGTCTCTCTCTGGCCTTCTTCCAGAATTTTTGGTAGTAGGGGTTTGTGGGTGATGTGGGTGTGTGTTTTATATTGTATTGGGTGTGTGGGAGTGGTGTGTGTATGTGTATCAGTTGTGTGTATTTGGAATTGTCCAATGTGGATGTGTTTTGTAAGAGTGTGTGTATTTTGAGCGCGGCGGTGTGTACCGCCGGAATACCACAGTTGAAAGACCGCCACGTGGATTAGTGGGTCGTGATAGTGTGGGTGTATTCCTGTTGGCGTGATGGTGGAGGTTTAGTTTTCGCCAGTTTATCACTGACCTTTGGTGTGGCGGACTTGTGTGGGTGTCCAAATTTTGGCAGATTCCGAGCTGTGGGTCATAATGACCGTGGCGGAATTCTGCGGCTGCGGCAGTGTGCTGTCGGTCTTCTGCATGGCGGTAAGCGGCTTTTACCGCCAATGTTGTAATGACCCCCTGTGTCTTTTAACTTCAGCAGGTCACTATCATGACTATTGGCAGTGACAAGGTAGAATAATAAACCAGAAGCTGATGCACTTAACTTGATAATGATATAGATGTAGGCCTTAGTGTTGCGCCGCAGTCACTTCAGCTCGGGCCGCGGTGGCAGTTCATATCAGCCGCATCCCTGCTGTGCTTTACTTTCTTGCTCGAAGCCCCAAATTGGGCATGGGGCCTCGGCGAGTCTTGGGCGTGGCATGCCCTCAATATTTACTTGGGCCCCTTCCCCCACACCCCTCACTCACCTGGTGAGCCTGTCCTTTTTCTTTCTTTCTTTTCTTTTTCTTCCTTTCCTCACGTTTTTATGTGCATATTCAGCAGTCATGTTCTTTCTTTTTCCCAGCATGCCTTTTTGTTTCCCTGCATGCTTTAGGAACCTTTTTCAACATGGTGACTTTTCTCTATATGCTCCTATGTTTCTTTCCCAATCCAATATGGTGACTTTTTATTTCCTGTTGGTCATTTCCTGTTCTTGGGTATATAAGGTGAGTGATTCATGTTCTTCTTGCGCTGCAACACTTCCTTTGGTGGTGATCTTCACTCCTGCTACTTTTTTCTCCAGTTATTTTTCCTCGCCTGTTGCAGCTTCTTCCAGTATTATTTTTCCTGTTGGAAGACTTACCTTTTTGCTTCTTTTTTGTTCCAGGGAGTTCCTGCTTTAGAGGTTTATCCCTTAGGGCTTTTTTCCTCTGGGACTCCTTCTGGAAGGCATGGACTGCTTTTTGGCTTTTTGGCGTTTTGCCGTCGGCAGCACCGTGGCTACCAGAAAGGGCTGCACTTACCTGGGTCAAGGCAGAACCTGCAAGAATCAATACCTTTCTGCAGTTCCAGTGGGCCAAAGACATAAACGACGAGTAACCCGTGACACTTAGCCATCTTGGATGGAGTACCGTGACCTTTTATAGGAACTCTTGATATGTAGTTAGCAGAATTTTTATCCCTTCCGGGTTGATGCCAATTGTATAACCCTACTCTTGCAATCATAGCCCCCATTATTCAATTCAAGGAGGCATCTTGTCTTTTGGATTGCCAAAAATGGTCAGCAAAGCTTGGAAATGTTCACAAGCCCGTACTACAGCCAAACTCTTTTTCTCAGGCTGTGAGTAAGCACGTTCTGTTTGAGATAAACCTCTATTAGCACAGGCCACAATGTGCTGTATAGCATCTGGGCTTCCACTATGCTGTAAAGGGATAAGACCTGACCCCAACTGGGCTAGCATCAACCACAGTCTCTATAAGAAACTGTGGATTAAAGTATGCCATTTCTGTAGCATTTTCAAAGGTGTGCTTGATTCTCTTAAAACATTTCTCACATTCTTGAGACCATTGAAAAGAGACTCTCATAATGGAGCACTAACCATGGAAAAGTCTTTTGTGTATCTTGAACAATAACTGGCCATGCAAAGGAAAGAACGTACCATTGAAACATCTTGTGGGGTTTCAGCATTTGTCAATGATTGTACTTTTGCAGGATCACACGTTATGCCTCCATCGGAAAATATATGTCCAAGGAATTTCTGAGTAATTAGATACTTGTGTGACAGCTTTATTGTGCTCCCTCCCTGTAGTTCTGAAAAATACTCCATCAATGCTATAATTGAATGCATTCCCAACAGTTTGTATGACGTCTTGGAAAAGTTCTCCAGCCAATGACACACAAAGATTAAGGGCCTGACTTACATTGTGGTGTGCGAGTTACTCTGTCATAAAGATGATGGATATCCCTTCCACCAAAATATAACTCCCATTAGTAGCTTGTCTACTATCTTAATAAGGTCCTAATTCTTTTATATCTAAACAAAGCAACATGTGTCAAAAAGGTTGTAATATATCTGCTAATTTCTTCAAGTTGCAACTGATGATAACTATTATTCAAATCAAGACAAGAAAAGACTTTGGCCGAATTTATTTATGCTAGCATGTCAGCAATGTTGGGATCTGGATTTAGTTCTCATTCAATTGCTTTGTTTGCCTGGCACATATAAATGCATATGCACACAGTGGGAAACAGCCATTACCACACAACCTTTACCACACACTACTGTTACAACACGGTCATTACAACACAGTGTCCAATACCACGCATAACCTTCACCACGCAGGATTTTACAATGACTATACCTTTAAAATGCATGCCTTTACAATGAATTTCATTGTAAAGACATAAATAGTAATGGCTTATGCACAGTAAAGGTTTTGGTAGTCAAGATAAGTCATTTTCAGGTAAATTTTGAGGCCCTCATTACGAGTCTGGTGGTCTTGGGACCCCCTAACTCGCGACAGCAGTCAGACTGCCGTGAAAACAGTGGTCCGACTGCCATATTATGAGAGCTGCCAATGTCCGACCGCCGGCACCACGAGGTTGCTGCCAGTCGACAGCCAGGCAGTGCTGGCAGTCCTAATCCACCAGGGCAGTGCTGCAAGCAGTGATGCCCACCGGATTATGAGTCCCCTTTCCGCCAGCCATAGGAATGCAAAGGCAGGTGGCAAGGGGGTGTTGGGGGCCTAATGGGGGCCCCTGGATGGCCCATGCCAAGTGTTGCATGGGCCGTCCAGGAACCCCCATTGACAGCCCCGTCGCGCATTTTACTGCCCGAATTACGAGCAGTGAAAAGCGTGATGGGTGCTGTTGCACCCGATGCACTGCAACATTGCAGCTGGATCGATTAGGAGCCGGTGTCAATGTTGTAGTGAGTATTCCGCTGGCCCAGCGGAAAACTCATAATAGGGCCGGTGGGCGGAGAACCAGAGTGGCAGTTTTCCATCCGAAAGAGTTTGGCGGGCAGCCTCTGCCGCCCGTCAAACTCGATATGAGACCCTAAGTGTTGTTTTATCTATATATATATATTTATATATATATATATATATATATATATATATATATATATATATATATATATATATATATATATATATATATTTTCACTGAAACAAAGGTTACAGAGCCATTATAGTTAATTTCTGAATTTACTCGTACAAAACAATAGAAATTCAGAAGTTATCATTAGAGTTCTTTCAAGTAACTATAACTCACACCCTAAGGTAACTATAACTCCCGCACTAGCCATGCACAGTTTTCTTTTCAATAATGTTATTGCAACCGTTGCTGTGATATCAACAATGCCATACAAGATCTCATCAATGACATACTATGTGGAGTAATTAGTTGTGCCTGGCGAAGGCACAAGTTATAGTTATCTTAGGGTACAAGTTATAGTTACTTGAAAGAAATCTAACTATAATTGCTTAAATTCTATGGTTTGTACCAGTAAATTCATAACCTAACTATAACGTCCCTGTAGCGTTTGTTTTTTCAGTGAAATTCTATGGCTTTTTAACCTAAAGGAATTTTAATTACTATATATTATTCCAACCCCAGCCACACATGACCGAAGCAGCCAGGCCTTTCAGTCAAGCCCTTATAACCAGCTAACCCTGCATCACGCATAGCCTTTGGCGGTGTGCAGCGCGGGTTGGCTACAGGGCTTGTCTATGTCAGTGGAAGTGTGAGTGGGTGAGTGAGTGGGTCTGAAAGTGGGAGTATGAATCTATGAGTGGGTCTGAGTGGGTGCATAAGTGTCTGAGTGGGTGTGTGAGTGGTAAGCCTCTAAGTGCATCTATGAGTGAATGAAGTATTGCATGAATGAGTCCATGGTTTTTCTTTCAAATAATTCACAGAAGTTTGCAAATTTTTGTGACTATAACACGTTGTGACGCAAAATTATATTAAACCTGTCATTTGCCCCTAAAACACTCCAATAGCACACCCCTAGATCAGGGTACCTTCACCCTGACCTCTTATGCCACTTTCAGTTTCAATTTTCACCCCTGTTGACCTTGTCCTGTAAAATAAAATGGCGGTCGCAACTTTCTAGTCAGGTTGGGGTCAGCCAATTGCAAATCTTCTTTTTGCATGCTTATTGGAAGAAATTCACGAATTTTGTGATTAATCGCGGCCAGAGATATACAAATGTATTTGCCCTTGAATATTTCCTAAATGACTGAAAGGATTTACACCAAATAACAAAAAACACAACCTGCCTACCTGCAGCTAGCTTCTTACCAAATTTGGTGTAATTCTGTTTAATGGTGCGGGCTGTAGAAGTGTTGACAGGTCCTATGGGAATTAACATGGGAAACACAAAATTTGTTGTGCCCCGCTTGACCAATCATCCCGAAACGTCCCATGAGCAACAATAATAAAAGGATTTTTAGGGTTTAGGGTGGATATGAGTTTTCATTTGGAAAGAATCATTTTAGGGTTTAAGGTGGGTAAGGGTTTTTGGGTGGCAAGTGAAATTTTAAGGCTTAGGGTGGGTTTGGGTTTCTGGGTAGCAAGGAACATTTTCGAGTTTAGTGTGTGTATGGGTTTTGGAGTGTCAAGGGATTTTTTAGGCATTAGGGTGGGTACGGGTTATTGGGTTGCGGGTTTCTAAGGATATACATATGTGTGTGTGTCTGAGTACCATATATATATAGATATATATATATGTATATGTATATATATGTATATGTATATATATATATATATATGTATATGTATATATATATATGTTAGACTTTTCATCCTTGGCGTGGTCTCCCTTAACTTTTTGCCTCTGTTCCCCAGGTTGTTGATGTGTGCTGGACTCTGATTTTATTGTGTTTGTTACTCTGGGCACTTTACCACTGCTAACCAGTGCTAAAGTGCAAGTGCTCCTGTTTAAAATGTGTACGTGATTGATTCTCCATGATTGGCATATTTGTTTTACTGTTAAGCCCCTAGTAAAGTGCACTAGAGGTGCCCAGGGCCTGTAAATCAAATGCTATTAGTGGGCCTGCAGCACTGGTTGTGCCACCCACATAAGTAGCTCTGTAATCATGTCTCAGACCTGCCACTGCAGTGTCTGTGTGTGTATTTTTACACTGTAAATTCGACTTGGCAAGTGTACCCACTTGCCAGGCCTAAACCTTCCCTTTTCTTACATGTAAGGCACCCCTAAGGTAGGCCCTAGGTAGCCCCAAGGGCAGGGTGCAGTGTATGGATAAGGTAGGACATATAGTAATGTGGTTTATGTGTCCTGACAGTGAAATACTGCTAAATTCGTTTTTCACTGTTGCAAGGACTGTCTCTCTCATAGGATAATATGGGGGCTACCTTTAAATATGATTAAAGCGTAGATTCCCCTAGAGAGTAGATGGACATGTGGAGTTTGGGGTCCCTGAACTCACAATTTAAAAATACATCTTTTAGTAAAGTTGATTTTAAGATTGTGCGTTTGAAAATGCCACTTTTAGAAAGTGAGCATTTTCTTGCTTAAACCATTCTGTGACTCTGCCTTGTTTGTGGATTCCCTGTCTGGGTCAGTTTGACAGTTGGGTTGTTTTTCACCTCACACCAGACAGTGACACAAAGGGAGCTGGGGTGTAACCTGCATTTCCTGATTAGCCATCTCTGCTAGGAGGGAGGGGTGGAGTGGTCACTCTCATCTGAAAGGACTGTGCCTGCCTCTAACAATGCCGGCTCCAACCCCTTGGTGTGTGTCTGAGGCCTTGCCTGGGCAAGGCAGGATTTCACAAGTAGGTGTGAGTCCCCTTTGAAGAAAGGTGACTTCAAAGACTAAAATGGGTATAAGAAGGGCACCCAAATCTACAGACTTGAGAAACACTTCTGGAATCAAGAGGAACCTCTGCCTGGAGAAGAGCTGTTAGCTGAGGAAGAAGGAGCTTTCCTGCAGTGCTGCTTCTGCCAGAGTAAGAGGGCAAAGACTGGACTTTGTGTGCCTTCCATCTTGAGAAGAAATCTCCAAGGGCTTGATCTAGAGCTTGCCTCCTGTTGTTTGAAGTCTCAGGGACAGCAAAGACTTCTCTCTGCCAGCACCTGGAGCCTCTGGAGAGACTCCTACTCTGCCCTGTGGTGCCCATCCAGTTCCTGGGACCCTGAAAGGAGAAGCTGGCAGCCTAAAGACAAGAAAATCCACGCACAGAGCGCCGTGCGGGGAAAAGATCGACGCAAATCCGATCGGCGGCTGAAAAACGACGCGCCGCCAGCTCCGCGGCTGAGAAACGACGCTCGCAGGAAACGCGACCGAAGAATCGACGCACGGAGCAGGAGAAACGACGCGCAGCATCGCTGACGGAGGCTGGGAGATCGCAACCTGCGCGGCTGGATCTTCGACTCATCGTGCGGCTGGATTTTTGACTCGAGTATCGCTGTGCGGAGTTATTTTCGACGCACGCCCGCCCGTGCGGGGTTATTTTTGACGCACACCAGGTACATTTTCACTCTAGCAGCGCTAGTGTGTTTTTAAAACTACTTAAAGACTCTTTTTGATTTTTAATTATTAACTTGACTTGTGTATGGTGGATTTTTGTCGTTTTGGTCTTGTTTTGTTTAGATAAATATTTCCTATTTTTCTAAACCTGTGTTGTGTCATTTTGTAGTGTTTTCATTGAGTTACTGTGTGTGTTGGTACAAATACTTTACGCCTAGCACTCTGAGGTTAAGCCTACTGCTCTGCCAAGCTACCAAGGGGGTAAGCAGGGGTTAGCTGAGGGTGATTCTCTTTTACCCTGACTAGAGTGAGGGTCTTTGCTTGAACAGGGGGTAACCTGACTGTCAACCAAGGACCCCATTTCTAACATTGGTGATCAGCGGTTGGGATTTGGACTTGTATTTGTGCTCGACATACAGTGATTAAGTGTACACTACTGTTTGAGTTCAGACCACTACGTGACCATATACTACTAGTCTTGTGATTTTTGTTTTTTTCTATTTGGACTGTTTTTGCTCTGCATTCAGTTTCTTTTTTCGCTGATCCGGTGATTGACTTTTCTGGAACTTCATTTGAGAACTTGCTTTTCTGCATTTGGAACTTTGCACTCTTTTAACCTTTTATCATGTCTCTACTTGGAGATGCACCAGTTGGAGCTGTTTTTGACCTGAAGCAATTGGATAGTTATAACAAGGCTCAGCTAAAGCAGTTTTGTAAAAATTTTGGTTGTCCCATTAAGAGCTCTTCCAAGAAGGATGAGCTGAAAAAGGCGCTGAGGGCCTGGGTGACAACCAGAAGCACTGGAGGGCACACTGAGGATGAGGATGAGGAGGAGGATGAGGATGAGGAGGGAGAGCAATCAGTACATAATGGTATAGTGGGGGGACCTGTTATTCCTAGGGAAAGAGTCTCTAGGGCAAGTAGCAGTGTATCCTCCAAGGGTCTGACACCTGAAGAGTTACAGGACAGACAGGCAGAGAGGGAGTACCAATTGGAGTTGAAAAAGCTCAGTCTAGAGATGGAACAGAGAAGGCTGGCCATTGAGGAAAGGAAGTTAGCAATGGCTCATGAGCTCAGTTTAAAAGAGATAGAGCAGAGGAGTCAGCCCAGTAGGGATGGTGGCAGCAATCCTACAGTGCAGCCTGAGAGAAGGGTACACATCCCAAAAGACCTTGTGAGGGATTATAAGAGGGATGATGATATCTGCTTGTGGTTCAAGGGTTATGAGTCAGCTCTCCACATGAACCTGGTCCCTGAAGCTCATTGGGGGGCAGCCCTGTGGAAGCATTTTGAGGCAGAGGGGAGGGACACACTGACAGCCTTAGGGGATGCCCAGGATCTCACCTACCCTGTCATGAAGGAGGCCTTACTTACCAGGTATGGTCTCACCCCTGAGCAGTACAAGGAGAAGTTTAGATCCTACAAGAGAAAGGAATCCCAAACATGGTTGGAATGTGTTGATTCTTTTTGCAGGTCACTGGATGGTTGGGTGAAGGGCAGTAAGGTAAACACGTATGAGGGGCTTTACAATTTAATTGCTTGGGAGCACTTGTACAGTTTATGTTTTCCAGAGCTGCGCCAGCACCTCATTGACAGCAAGCTCACTGACCCCAGGAAGCTTGCACAGGAAGCGGACCGCTGGGAGAGCACCAGGGTCCAAAAGAGGTATGGGGGAGACTAGGCCAAGGGTGGGCAGGGTCCCTCTTAGAAGAAAGGGGGGGGTCAGGGCAAACAGGGGGAGTTCTCTAAAGGGCCCCAAACTGATTCCCAGGGTAAGGATTCCCAACCCCCCAGTGAAAAGAAGCCATGGTTGTCCAAAGGGAAGCCAGTGGCAGGTGGTCCCCCACGTAAGTGCTATGCATGTGACCAGGTGGGTCATGTGAGGGGGGACCCCAAATGCCCCAGAAGTACACCGGCACCCACTGGTGCACCGTCCCAGGGTTTGGCCAGTGTAGCGCTTGGGGAGGAGTTGGTTTCAGGTGGGTGGGAACCAGCAGAAATGACCCTTGTCTCACTAGGGGACAGTGAGATGGTCCAGAGAAACCTAGTGCCTGATAACACTAAGAAGTACAGGCAATGGGTGACCATCAATGGACAGAGGGTAGAGGCTCTGAGAGACACAGGAGCCAGTGTGACTACAGTGAGGAGTCACCTGGTGTCTGAAGAGCAGATTGATCCCCGGGTACTTCACCAAGTAGTTGCGGTAGACAACTCTGAGCGCCTCTGCAGAGTGGCGCAGGTTCCCTTTGAATGGGGGGGGGGGGGTCTCAGGTTCCTGGAAAGTAGCTGTGAGTCCAACCATGCCTGTTGATTGTTTGCTAGGTAACAACCTGGAGGATTCCCCTTGGAAGGAGGTGGAACACAGGTCTCACTTGGAGATGTTGGGTCTGCCTGGGTGGGTATGCGTATCCACCCGGTCTATGGCAGCCAATCAGGGTAGTCAAGAGCCCTGGAGCCTGAAACAGTGGCCCAGGGGACCGCCAAGAAGAGGAAGGGCCGGGGGCGCGGGAAACCGGCCCCAGAAGTTCCCACGGTCTGGGAGGAGGCAGAGCCTGAGGGTGATGCCCCGGAGCCTACAGGGGAACAGGTGGCTGAACTGGGGGAGGTCCCTGAGCTGTCACAGTGGCAGCAGGAAGGGGGACCCACCAGGGAAGCATTCTGCACAGCGCAGAAGGAGTGCCCTACTCTTGAGGGGCTGCGGCAGCAGGCTGCAGCCCAGGCGGCTGGCGAGTCGCCAGGTACTCACCTGATTTACTGGGAGGATGGCCTCCTGTATAGTGAGCCTAAGGTTCCTGAGCCTGGGTCAGCTCGTATGCTGGTGGTACCCCAGTGCTTCAGGGCCTTCCTACTGGGTTTGGCTCATGATGTGCCTTTGGCAGGACATCTAGGGCAGGACAAGACCTATAAGAGGCTTGTCTCCCACTTTTACTGGCCCTTGATGCACAAGCAGTCAGCTGCTTATTGTAGGTCTTGTCAGACTTGTCAGGCAAGTGGCAAGAGTGGGGGGAAATGCAAAGCTCCCCTCCAACCTTTACCTGTAGTCAGTACTCCCTTTGAAAGGGTAGGAATTGACATTGTGGGGCCTCTGGATCCCAAGACAGCCATGGGCAACAGGTTCATCCTGGTCTTGGTGGACCATGTCACGTGGTACCCAGAAGCCATTCCTCTAAGGACGGTCACTGCCCCCGTGGTGGGACGTGCCTTGATGGGGGTTTTTACCCGCATGGGGTTCCCCAAGGAGGTGGTATCTGATAGAGGTACAAACTTCATATCCACTTATATGAAGTCTCTGTGGAAGGTGTGTGGGGTAACCTACAAGTTCACCACCCCTTACCACCCCCAAAGTAATGGTCTGGTTGAGAGATTCAACCGCACCTTGAAAGGCATGATTCAGGGCCTGTCAGAGCCCTTGAGGCGTAAGTGGGACGTCCTCTTGCCATGCCTTCTGTTCGCTTACAGGGAGGTGCCTCAAAAGGGACTTGGCTTTAGCCCCTTTGAGCTCATCTATGGCCACCCTGTGAGGGGACCGCTCAGTCTGGTGAAGAAGGCTTTGGAGAAAGCTCCTAGTAAACCACCCCAGGATGTATTTAGCTACATGCTGGCACTAAGAAACCAGACTGCCCGCTTCAGGAGTCTCGCTCAGGAGAACCTGGAAGCAAGCCAGGAGGATATGAAACGGTGGTACGACCAGAATGCCACTCTGGTTGAGTTTCAGCCTGGACAAAAAGTGTGGGTCATGGCACCAGTGGAGCTTAGGGCTCTCCAAGATAAGTGGACTGGGCCTTTTGAGGTGGTGGAAAGAAAGAGCGAGGTCACCTATCTGGTAGACTTACAATCCCCCAGGAACCCTTTGAGGGTCCTACATGTCAACCGCCTCAAACCACACTTTGAGCGAACTGAGCTATCCATGCTCCTAGCGACAGATGACGGGGTGGAGGAAGAGAGTGAGCCTCTTCCTGACCTCCTGTCTGCAGGAGAGAAAGATGGGTCTGTGGAGGGAGTGATCCTCTCCCCCTCCCTGACTGAGGAACAGCAGAGGGACTGTCGCCACGTGCTGGGACAGTTCGCCTCGCTTTTTTTTCCTGATCCCAGGAGTCACACACCTGTGCACACATGATGTGGACACTGGGGACAGTACACCTGTTAAACATAAGGTTTACAGAGTGACTGACAGGGTCAGGGCTTGCATTAAGGAGGAAGTCTCCAAAATGTTAACCCTAGGGGTTATTGAGCGCTCCAGCAGTCCTTGGGCCAGCCCAGTGGTCTTGGTCCCAAAGGCTGCTGCTCCTGGTGCCACTGCAGAACTTAGGTTCTGTGTGGACTACTGGGGTCTCAATGCGGTCAGCAAGACTGACGCACACCCCATCCCCCGAGCTGATGAGCTCATTGATCGGTTAGGAGCTGCCAAGTACCTCAGTACGTTTGATTTAACATCTGGGTACTGGCAGATTGCCTTAACTGAGGGGGCAAAGGAGAGGTCAGCATTCTCTACCCCAGATGGGCACTTCCACTTCAATGTGATGCCCTTTGGGATGAAGAACGCCCCTGCCACCTTTCAGAGGTTGGTCAACCAGGTGTTGGCAGGACTGGATGAGTTCAGTGCCGCCTACCTGGATGACATTACTGTGTTTAGTTCCACATGGGAGGAACACCTGCAACACCTCTGGAGAGTGTTAGAGGCCCTGCAGAAGGCAGGCCTCACTATTAAGGCGAGCAAGTGCCAAATAGGGCAGGGTTCTGTGGTGTACTTAGGACACCAGGTGGGGAGTGGCCAGGTGGCACCCCTACAGCCTAAAATTGATACGATTCTGGCTTCGGAGTCTCCCAAGACCCAGACTGAAGTGAGAGCCTTTTTAGGTCTCACAGGATATTACCGAAGGTTTGTTAAGGGATATGGTACCATTGTTACCCCCTTAACTGAGTTGACTTCCAAGAAGCAACCCAAGAAAGTGATCTGGACAGAGGCTTGCCAGAACGCTTTTGATGCCCTGAAGGCTGCCATGTGCACAGCACCTGTGCTGCAGGCACCTGACTACTCCAAGGAGTTTGTTGTGCAAACAGACGCCTCAGAGCATGGTATTGGAGCAGTACTCTCACAGCTTAATGAAGAGGGCCTAGATCAACCCGTAGCCTTCATTAGCAGGAGGTTACTACCCAGGGAACGTAGGTGGAGTGCCATAGAACGCGAAGCGTTTGCTGTGGTCTGGGCACTGAAGAAGGTAAGACCCTACTTGTTTGGGACTCACTTCCGAGTTCAGACCGACCACAGGCCCCTCAGATGGTTAATGCAGATGAGGGGTGAGAATCCAAAACTGTTGAGGTGGTCCATTTCCCTACAGGGGATGGACTTTACGGTGGAACATCGTCCTGGTACAGAGCACGCCAATGCTGATGGTCTGTCCAGGTTCTTCCGCCTTAGTGATGAGAACTCCCATGAGGTTGGGTAGTTGCTCCCCACTTTTAGCTGGGGGGGACACGTGTTAGACTTTTCATCCTTGGCGTGGTCTCCCTTAACTTTTTGCCTCTGTTCCCCAGGTTGTTGATGTGTGCTGGACTCTGATTTTATTGTGTTTGTTACTCTGGGCACTTTACCACTGCTAACCAGTGCTAAAGTGCAAGTGCTCCTGTTTAAAATGTGTACGTAATTGGTTCTCCATGATTGGCATATTTGTTTTACTGTTAAGCCCCTAGTAAAGTGCACTAGAGGTGCCCAGGGCCTGTAAATCAAATGCTACTAGTGTGCCTGCAGCACTGGTTGTGCCACCCACATAAGTAGCTCTGTAATCATGTCTCAGACCTGCCACTGCAGTGTCTGTGTGTGTATTTTTACACTGTAAATTCGACTTGGCAAGTGTACCCACTTGCCAGGCCTAAACCTTCCCTTTTCTTACATGTAAGGCACCCCTAAGGTAGGCCCTAGGTAGCCCCAAGGGCTGGGTGCAGTGTATAGATAAGGTAGGACATATAGTAATGTGGTTTATGTGTCCTGACAGTGAAATACTGCTAAATTCGTTTTTCACTGTTGCAAGGACTGTCTCTCTCATAGGATAATATGGGGGCTACCTTTAAATATGATTAAAGCGTAGATTCCCCTAGAGAGTAGATGGACATGTGGAGTTTGGGGTCCCTGAACTCACAATTTAAAAATACATCTTTTAGTAAAGTTGATTTTAAGATTGTGCGTTTGAAAATGCCACTTTTAGAAAGTGAGCATTTTCTTGCTTAAACCATTCTGTGACTCTGCCTTGTTTGTGGATTCCCTGTCTGGGTCAGTTTGACAGTTGGGTTGTTTTTCACCTCACACCAGACAGTGACACAAAGGGAGCTGGGGTGTAACCTGCATTTACTGATTAGCCATCTCTGCTAGGAGGGAGGGGTGGAGTGGTCACTCTCATCTGAAAGGACTGTGCCTGCCTCTAACAATGCCGGCTCCAACCCCCTGGTGTGTGTCTGAGGCCTTGCCTGGGCAAGGCAGGATTTCACAAGTAGGTGTGAGTCCCCTTTGAAGAAAGGTGACTTCAAAGACTAAAATGGGTATAAGAAGGGCACCCAAATCTACAGACTTGAGAAACACTTCTGGAATCAAGAGGAACCTCTGCCTGGAGAAGAGCTGTTAGCTGAGGAAGAAGTGCTGCCCTGCCTGTGACTGTGCTTTGTGGATCTTTCCTGCAGTGCTGCTTCTGCCAGAGTAAGAGGGCAAAGACTGGACTTTGTGTGCCTTCCATCTTGAGAAGAAATCTCCAAGGGCTTGATCTAGAGCTTGCCTCCTGTTGTTTGAAGTCTCAGGACAGCAAAGACTTCTCTCGGCCAGCACCTGGAGCCTCTGGAGAGACTCCTACTCTGCCCTGTGGTGCCCATCCAGTTCCTGGGACCCTGAAAGGAGAAGCTGGCAGCCTAAAGACAAGAAAATCCACGCACAGAGCGCCGTGCGGGGAAAAGATCGACGCGAATCCGATCGGCGGCTGAAAAACGACGCGCCGCCAGCTCCGTGGCTGAGAAACGACGCTCGCAGGAAACGCGACCGAAGAATCGACGCACGGAGCAGGAGAAACGACGCGCAGCATCGCTGACGGAGGCTGGGAGATCGCAACCTGCGCGGCTGGATCTTCGACTCATCGTGCGGCTGGATTTTTGACTCGAGTACCGCCGTGCAGAGTTATTTTCGACGCACGCCCGCCCGTGCGGGGTTATTTTTGATGCACACCAGGTACATTTTCACTCTAGCAGCGCTAGTGTGTTTTTAAAACTACTTAAAGACTCTTTTTGATTTTTAATTAATAACTTGACTTGTGTATGGTGGATTTTTGTCGTTTTGGTCTTGTTTTGTTTAGATAAATATTTCCTATTTTTCTAAACCTGTGTTGTGTCATTTTGTAGTGTTTTCATTGAGTTACTGTGTGTGTTGGTACAAATACTTTACGCCTAGCACTCTGAGGTTAAGCCTACTGCTCTGCCAAGCTACCAAGGGGGTAAGCAGGGGTTAGCTGAGGGTGATTCTCTTTTACCCTGACTAGAGTGAGGGTCTTTGCTTGAACAGGGGGTAACCTGACTGTCAACCAAGGACCCCATTTCTAACAATATATATATATATATGATTGTACCTACCCAAGCATATGGCTTTAACATTCATGCCTTTTCCATGAAGATGTAAGGAACATATAGTATATATCGATACAAATATAATACATAAATATATATATATAGATATGAAAGAATGAAGAAATTTGCTGTGTTCTTC
Source organism: Pleurodeles waltl (assembly GCF_031143425.1). Taxonomy (NCBI): domain Eukaryota; kingdom Metazoa; phylum Chordata; class Amphibia; order Caudata; family Salamandridae; genus Pleurodeles; species Pleurodeles waltl. The sequence continues at coordinate 769,981,013 of NC_090439.1, read as the reverse complement.
AGCAGCAGCGCCACAGACAGAGACAGTGTCGCGACCCCCTATAATCAATCCAGGACATTAATCTGGCCTGGTGAGGTGTCTTATCTCGCTGCAGACATAAATAATGAGACTCCGTCACATAACATAGTTGAAGTGAAGGTTTAATGGGCAAAGTAAACCCAATGCATTTCGGAAACCCGTGAGCAAGGAGACTTTGTTTCTGAAACGCGTTGGGTTTGCTTTGCCCATTGAACCTTCGCCCGGCCGGATTAATGTCCTTCATATATATATATATATATATATATATATATATATACTTACTTGGAAAATACTTACATTTTCATGCCTTTACCATTCATGCCTTTACAATTAAATTTATTGTAAAGGCATGTGTGGTAAAGGGGTATATTCGTTAGTTATGTGTAGTAATGGTACCTGCAGTGTACCTTCGGGGTTGTAAAAGCATGTGTGGTAATGGCAAGTGTGTTTCCATCAGAAAACACACACAGCTCCTGCACAGTCCTTTTTGGGTAATACTACTATGGGAGAAACACATGGCATGGACCAGTAGAATGTTCAATATTATCACACTTAATTCACAATACAAGTTATCTTTCAGGTTCTTGTATATGGAAGGCAACTCACCTATGTCTCTGAGCAACAGGATGGGATGGACATCCACATTAATATGCAGCTTTACTTTCATAGTCTTCAACTTTATAAACCATGAAACAATGAAGGGAACTGACCTACTATTTCATGAGGGATAGTAATGCTGTAATTCACAGAAATCAGTCCCATGTCAGCAGCTGTGTTGAAAATGAGCAAGCAGGCACTTGCCGCAGTACCTTGAAGCACATGAATTGGTACTTGTACCTCTGATTTCTTTTGTTTCACTGTCACTACAAATGAACCTTTACTAATCATGCTTGTTAATGCAGCTCAAGTATACAGTTTGTTCTTTGACGGTGTAAGCGGCAGTAATGGAGACAGTTCATTGTACTTTTTCACAGGCGTTTTATTTATTGATGCACTGCTGTAATTAATTAAAGGCATTGAACATCCATTTTTTCAATTTAATCTCTGGACACTGTTTTTATGATTTTGCTGCTTTCACATGTTGACTTTTCTCTGACTGAAGTTTTTCTTCACATACAAATAGTCTGATATGTGCACGTTTTTCTGAAGTAACCATTGACATGGCCATCACTTTCTACACTTTCACTGATTGTTGAGGACGAAGAAATATTTGATGATGATTTAGATGAAGATCAGTTTAGTTTAGTATCTTGCTGCCTCAGCTGATGTCGCTGCTTAGGCTTGTGTACATGCGCCGAACGTTGCTTCTGGAACGTTCTGGAGGCCATTTTGTCTGTAATGACACACATACTTTTTCCTTCACTTTACACATTGTCACAAAATGGTTCTCTTCACCACAGCATAGCCACATATTTTACATATCTGTCCACTGTCGGGACAATTTACTTTGTGTGGAAACGCATATCCACATCTGAAACACAACTTCTTTTTGTGGGTATACATCGCTTTGTGTACTTCAGTCTTTAGTTTCAAACTACTTTTTCTTGTGTGGAAATGCAAATCCACATCTGAAACACAACTTCTTTTTGTGGGTATACATCACTTTGTGTCCTTCAGTCTTTAGTTTCAAACTACTTTTCGCACTTATGACTTACTCATTTGGTGAACCTCTGGCCTCCACATCAGCAGGTTGTTTCTCAGCACTTTCCTCAGCTCTGGCAGCCATCAACACTCACTCCAGACTTAGCCCCTCATTATGAGTTTGTCAGTCCCACCACTGGACTGCCAAACTTGAGGGAGGACTCCACCACTGTGGCGGTGGTGCCCCCGCCGACCATATTACAGACCAGACCATTACAATATGTGTTCCCCCTGGTCAGTCTGGATAGGACCATGCTATGATATAGCACTTAGCTACTTTAAGGGAGCCTAGTGATTTAATGTAGCACAAAGGGGACCATCCAGCACCCTTGCAATTTGCACTGTATGCAAGCATGGCCCCAGCACTTGTTCTCTGCCAGCTTTTTTATGGTGGGGAAACAGCCATGAAAAGGCTGGTGGAGAGCAAGGTTGTAATTAGCCAGGAAGCACTAAGTTTAGTGCCACCCTGGCTGACTACAACCAAGACTGCCGCCAGCCTGTCAGGAACAATGTTTCTAGCGGGGACAGCAGTCCCCTGGTGGGTCTGCCTGCCAGGGTCCTAATTGGGCAGTCAGACCGCCCAGAGTGCGGCGGTCTGACCACCAACACGATTGTGGCATTCCTTGGACTGCCACATTTGTAATGAAGCCCTAAGAGTTTCTCTCTGCATTCATCTTCTGAATGAAATGGACAAGCAACAATTGATAATGGCATGGCTTCTTCATTGTTAAATTATTTGAACTTACAGTGGTTGATAAGTGTGTCAAGTCTTTTCACAAATGTATCTATTGTCTCACCAACTCTTTGACAATCTAGACTGAAAGCATATCGTTCATAATCAACATTTGGTACTGGATTGAATTTGTGATTTAGCGCATTTTTAATCTGTCGGTATGTGATTTATTAGTCAGTTCTCTACATTTTCTTTATGACTTTTTCACACCATCACCAGCAAGAGATGTGACATATTTGATCATCTTTCTGCTATCAGTTTCTTGAAGTCCATAAATGAAAACATCATATATGATGTTCCCATGTAGTCCGTCTATCGCCAATACTTTTTGGAAGTATTGAAATTTGGTGGTGGTTTTAGGAAGGCAGCAGCATTGTAACTGTGCGTGGGAGTGGTTAATTTTGAGGGTGGAGCTCTTTCAGATACTGTCAACTGTCCCTGGAAATGTGCATCATCACTGAGGCCCCGAGATGGTTCAGCTTCCAGGCCATCCAGGAAAGTCCTTGAAGTTTTGACCTTCTTCTTGGTCTCCATCGGAGCCCCATCACTCATGGAAACCTTTGGAGATGTTCTGAGCCACCACCCGGTAGTTTTGGTGTTGTGCCGCTTCAGGTATTGGACAGCTCAGTAAGCACAACCCTAGTGCTTCTTCGTGGGTCTCCCCGCCCCGTGCTGAGGTCGTAATGCTCCACTTACTAAGACTCTGGTAATGGCATTTGCAATATGATTCCTTGCTACGTGTTCTGTCAGACAGCACTGTTGTTTGTAATAATATATAGCAAATTATGATTGTCTTTAACTGTGCTTTATAAGCCTGGTTGTCACTGCCTTTAGAGGTAATGCTCCATGCACTGTTTAAATGTATTTTGTGTGACAGTGCTGTACCATTTTGTAGGATCTTGGTCATAGTTTCATGACCAATGATTAGTAGACTTCTTAGTGAAGCTTTCTTTCCATTCACACGATTCACACTGGTTGGAGTTGCACTCTGACTCCACATATGCCAACCGTTGACTTGGCACTTCAATAAATGCACACGTGGCATGCATGAGCAGTTTGCTTGGGCCATGGAAAACTCTCCAGGAGAGCACTTTCTTCTTTGAGTTACTTATCCCCTGTCTCGTCGCTAGTTGTAGCGTCTTCCCCAGCCCGGTAATTGCTAAATGACTAGGCCACACAAGTAGCTCTGAATCACATATTTATTCCTCTGCATGTACCTGTGAAGTCCTCCATTGTAATCCAACTTTCATTACATTTTATTCTAGCAATTACATCACACTGATACGGAGTCCATTGAGAGCCTGAAACGTTCCATACTTAATCATGCAAGACACTACAATCAGTTCAAGCAAGGTTATGGCCCAAGCTAAGAAACACAGGGCCTTATTATGAACTTGACAAGGGGTTTTCCTCCATCACAAATGTTGCGGATATCCCTTCCACCGTATTATTATCCCATTATATTCAATGGAGATCGTAATACGACGGAAAGGATATCTGTCACATTTGTGATGGAGGAAACCCCTCCGTCAAGGTCGTAATAATACCGATTGTCCACTAACAGCCCAGTATCAATGCCATGAGTTACACTTTACAAAAACAACTCTTTATTTGATGTAGGGATAAACAATTGAGTGAACAAATATGCATGATTGAGTAATTGGGGGTTGGAGCATTCCTCCCTCTTTAGCCTTTTGTACAGTCTGGTTCTCCCTCAAGCTCCATTAATATGTCACTACTGCACTGAATTTCAGCACCCTCATAAAATAGGGAAAAGTGGTATGACAAATATATTTAATAATAAATGTATCCCTGTAGGAAAGGAGCTTCAAATTTTTGTAATCAATCCAGACAACGCACATCATGTAGAGCAGTTGGGCAAAATATGTTAATCCTGCAGCATTGGTATTGCTGCTGTCTAGAAAATAATGCAGTTTCCTTCTTTCAAGGATATCCACCACCACTGCCATCCAGCCTTATGTCAAGGAGTCAGCACCACCCAGTGCAAAAGGTTGCATTTTTCAATCAAAGCAGGTGATGGGCAAAGTCAACTCCCTCCCAGGATCCAAAATGTTAACACTGAAAACAGGCACTGACAGCGGGTGTCATTCGAAGATCTATCCACTTCATCACAGAGCTGTTGGCAGGAGACCAACAGAAATATGCAGTTCTCCTGAGGTGACATAATATGGCATTGTACAGTTTAGATTTTTGTTACTATCCAGCTGAATAGTACTCATTTTATCAAAGTTCAGAGGATGAAAGACTGAGTAAAGGTGCAGAGATTTAAATCTGTAACCAATGGGTCAAACCAGATCCCTGCACTGAAGGCATCTGACTCCTTAGCGATCAGACACATATATAGGTACTACCCCATAGCACTATGCCATCCCTGGTGATGTGTTGACATTGTCCAATAACAATATGGATGTGGTGGAGGGTAGTGTTAGTACTGTCTATGCAAAGTATGACAGCCCTACAGAGAAGTGTTGATACTGCCCATGAAAGGGGTGGAAGCCATAATGAGAAGAGATGGCCCTGCCCCATAAAGAGTATAGTTGCATTGTTATCATCACAATCACATCTCTGCTGAGACGTTTTATTTAAGACCATACAGAAATACACTAATTAAGCATGGTAAGTAGTGTTGGTAATACTCAATAATCGTATGGCAGATTCTTCAAGGAATGACTGTACTGTCCCAAAAAAATGTATAGCAGCCCTCACGAGAAGAGTTGGTTCTATATTTTATATCAGAGCAGATTTGCAGCATATTCTTTATATAGCAGCCCTCAGGAGAAGAGTTGGTTCTGTATTTTATAGCAGAGCAGATTTGCAGAATATTCTGTTTCTCCAATACAGATATGACAGTCTTCTGAGAAGTGGTTGTATTGTTCATGAAGAGTACAGTAGCACTAGTAAAAGTGTTGATCCTTCAAGTTAAAGATTTGGTAGCATTGTTGAATGTTCACATACTAATATGATGGTGATATAATGAGTTCCTGGACTATATTTCAATATTTCATATAAGCAGTTGAACCACCACTGCCTAATACCAGGAATTCTCCAGCCTGTCCACCTTGCAATGGTGATTTTTCAAATTAAGGGGCTGATTTAAGAGCCCCTAGCGCCTCCTTGTCCCACATTAGTGTCATTTTTTATGATGATAATGTGGCTCAAGGAGGCCAAAATCGCTGCACCTGATTTACAAAGTGGTGTAATGCATGCATTGTGCCACTTTGTAACCCTTTGTGCTACATTATGCCTGCGCCAGGCATGATGTATGCAAAGGGGAAATTCCCCTGTTAGTGGGGGCTGAAGAAATGGCACAAAGAAATTTAAGAGATTTCTTTGCAGCATTTTTTTGGCACTTTTAACGACTGCTCACAGCAAGTGTTAAAAGGAAGCACAACATTGTTTCCAATGGTCGTCAATGAGCTTTGCAGGATTAGCGTCACATTTTTTGACACTAGTCCTGCAAAGTTCAGAACTTGCAAAAATATTTTGATGCTAGTTTCCCTAACTATCGCAGTGGAGCGCCATATCTTAGATGTGGTGCACACATGGTGGTGTTAGAGGGGCGCTAAGGGACACAAGGAAAGTGACGCTGCACTGGGTGCAGTGCCACTTTCTTTAAATCAGGCCCTGATATTTTAAATCGCCAGAATTAATGGGGCACGCGGAGAGAGAGACTTGTTCTAGTCTCTCCGCGGGCACATTCGGGAGGACAGGAAGTGGCGCAGGAGCGCCGGGTTGGTTACAGGTATGTGGGGGTGGGCTTTTAGGATGGGGTTTATAAAGGGGGTGGGAGGGAGGGTTGGCCTCTTTTCGCGCCGACCCTGTGAGGAGTAGCGGTTTTTGACAGGCGAGTTTAGGGTGTAGGGTTTGGGGTTTAGTGGTTAGCTGGGGCGGGCGGGGGGGTTTACAGCGCGGAACCGTTAGTTAGGAGCAGTTTTTACATTTAGTAATTAACGCGCGAGGCTCCGTGGCCCGGCGTTGTTTGGGGAGGGTTAGAGTGCGGCAGGCGAGTTAGGTAACTGCGAGGCCGGAGGGGCCCTGCGGCGTTCCTGATTGCACGCGGCTTTGCCACTCAGACCGGACAGCGTCATGGCAACCAGCCATGACGCTGAGGCGGTGAAGGCTCGCTTCGTCTCTTGGGCGAAGCCAGCAGGTCAGACCTGCTCAGGCCTGGGGTCCTAGACCAGGCCTGGGTAGGAATGGCATGGCCGACGCGGGCGGCTTCGAGCCGGGAAGCGGCAGCAGTTGCCGTGTGTGATTCCCTAGACTCGGAGGGGAATGGGGGGGCCCATTGAAGAGGACACAAAAGCGCTAGTGGAGGCACTTAGTGAACATAGCCCCACAGACACCAGGTGAACAGCCACGGGCAAGGAGGTGGCAGATACCGGGGCCCAGGGGGAGCATGAGCGAGATGCAGGAAGGGAAGGGCCCCCAGGGGCCAAAGGGGACATGGGGAGGGGCAGGGCCCCTGTAGTATTGTTAGAACTGGACGGAGGTAAGTGGAGATGGTGGTCAGTTTGGGGGGATGAGGGGCGAGCGCTAAAGTTTCATGCACAAGCAGATCCATTGGTGTGGGGGACGGGTCGGTTCTGGATACAACTGGGTTGAAGGGAGATGCAAATAAGGATAAGAAGGCCACATCCTTATCCGTTACAGCAACAGTTAGCCAGAAGACAGGGGAGGACACAGGGGCAGAGGATAAAGAGGGGGGAGGCCATAGGAAACGGCTCCCGTACATGGGGCTGGCAATGCCCCTGGGGTCCCATGTGGCAGACAAAACAAAGGCGAAGATATGGAGGCACGAGTATGTAGATGTATTTAAGCTGTTGCATAGGAACATACAGGTGAAGGAGGGATCCAAAGAGGAGGAATGGGAATTAGCACGCAGGCCCAGGGTTCCTATCACGATGGATAATTGGACGTCAGCGTTCCTTATATTCGCCAGCATATAGTGTGAGAAATATCCAGACAGGGCTATAGCACTCCTAAAATACATGGACATCTTAAGGAAAGCACAGATGCATTTTGGGGGCTTTGCATGGCTGAGTTATGATGAAGAGTTTAGGGCTCGGGTGAGTGTAAACCAGGAAAAGCCATGGGGTGATGTAGACCCAGAATTATGGATGCAATGGATGGCATCGGCACAGTCTTCGGCATCCACACATACGGCAAGTGGCTTGCCAGTAGTATATAAGCCTTTTCAGTCCTGTCCCGCCCAGGGAGGGGCGGGCGTGGCTACCAAGTCCCCAGTGCCCACCACCGGGGCCTGTTGGAATTTCGACAAGGGTTTGTGTTCACGACAACAGTGTAGGTTCAAACACGACTGCTCCAAGTGCGGGGTCGTCACCCAGTCACTCAATGTTTTTCCCTCTCCAGCCCGGCGGAGCCATGGAGAGCATCCAGAGGTCGGGGCGTGCAGGGCGCTACTGCGCCAAAGGGGTCCTACGCCATTTAGACTGGAGGTTCTTCTGCCTTGGTTATACATTTATCCAGAAGTGGACAAGGCTTGCCATTTGGAGTGGGGGTTTCGCGAAGGTTTCCGGGTGGGCTACCAAAGTCCTCGGAAGAGGAGGTGGGCAGACAATTTGCGATCTGCAAAGGAACAGCCTCAGATAGTTCGTGACAAATTGGCGAAAGACGTGGCGCTGGGTAGAATAGCAGGGCCATTTTACGATTGGCCGAGCGAGCATCTGATGATATACCCCTTGGGAGTGGTACCTAAAAAAGCACCGGGCGAGTTCCGTTTGATACACCATTTGTCCTGGCCTGAGGGAGCATTTGTCAATGATTTTATTGCACAAGAAGACACCAAAGTGGTCTATGCCTCGGTGGACGATACTGTGAAGTTAGTTTTGAGGTGCGGGCGGAAGGCAGACATGGCAAAATGTGACATACAATCTGCCTTCAGGTTATTACCCATTCATCCAGCAGATTTTGACCTACTGGGTATGCAGTTGGACGGAGCTATATATGTCGACAGGGTGCTACCCATGGGTTGTGCAATATCATGTGCGCTTTTTGAAATCTTCAGCACTTTCTTGCAGTGGGTTTTTGTCAGGAGGAGTGGCCACAGGACGGTGACTCACTACCTGGACGATTTCCCATTTGTAGGGAAGGCTGAGGCCGGGTCCTGTGGGCGGGCGCCGGCAGAGTTTCAAAGAATAGCTCAGCAGTCAGGAGTGCCGTTGGCCCCTGAAAAGACAGAGGGAGCGCTATCAGTTTTGACCTTTTTGGGCATTGAATTAGATGCAAATCAACTAGTGGCCAGACTGCCAGTGACGAAAGTGGCGGAGATACTTGAATTTCTGGTGATGGTGCGGGTACTTCGCAAAATGGACTTGCAAACGGCTCAAAAATTGCTGGGATGCCTTAATTTTGCATGCAGGGTGGTGAAAGGAGGAAGGACCTTTTGCAGGTGGTTGGGGTTATCCATGTCAGGAGCTGTACTACCACACTATAGGACAAGAGTTTCGCTGGCTTTGAGAGAGGACATCAGGGTATGGGAAACTTTTCTCAGGAAATTCAATGGGGAACCCGATACGGTGTGGCAAGTTCAAATTTTTTCCGATGCAGCGGGCGCTTCCGGTTTTGGTATTTACTGGGACGGGAGGTGGTGCGCGTAGGAATGGCCGCCGCAATGGTTGCAGCAGGGGAGGAGTATTGCTTTCCTTGAGTTCTTCCCACTTTTAGTGGCCCTGGCAGTCTGGGGCCAGGAACTGACCAACAGGACAGTGGTTTTTCAGGTGGACAACATGACAGTAGTGGAGTTGGTCAACAGACAGCGGGCCAGGCATCTTAGAGTGTTGCGCTTATTGCGCCAGTTTATGCTTAGATGTTTATCCCTAAATGTTATTTTCAAAGCTGCGCACTTACCCGACGTTTACAATGAGATTGCAGATTCCCTGTCTTGTTCACAGTGGCAGCATTTTTGCGAGTTGGTGCCAGGAGCGAATTGGAACAAGACTGCGGTCCTGGCAGACATTTGGGACTGGGGGGGCGTGATGATCACGGGGCTGGTGGAGATGTCTTTAGCGGTGTCCACGCAGCAGAGTTACAGGCTTGCATGGTTGGAGTTTCAATCTTTTGAGGTGTTTGTGTGAAATTTTTGGGCACAAGGGCAACAGGCCCTCGAGGCACGTGCTTTACGTTTTGTGCTTTTTCTGATTGACGAGGGCTTATCCCCAGCTACCATTGGGGGGAAGCTGCCTGGGGTTTCCTTTTATGGAAAACTCTTTTTTGGTTTAGATCCAGCACGTAATGACCTGTTAGGAAGGATGTTGAAAGGTTGGGGCAGGGTCAGGGCCAGTGCGGTCAAACCAGCGAGAGAACCCATTAAGTTTGAAATACTGTTAGAACTGTTACATGTATTGCCAGTATGTTTTATGGATGATTATGAAGTGGGTTTATTTAGGTTGTGTATGATTTGGATGTTTTTTGGCGCCTTTCGAGTATCTGAATTGCTGGGGGGAGGGAAAGAGACAGGGGTGAAGGTTAAAGAGGTCTGCATGCATAGGTACAGGTTGGGTATTTGGCTCAGGCGCTCAAAGACGGATCAGTTAGGGAAATGAAAATGGTTCTGGTTGGATAAAGGGGGGGACGAGTTGGCGTGCCCGGTAAGGGAATTGATGATGTTTAAGCAGAGATTACGCATGACAGGAGAGAGTGGGGTGTTTGTACATTGGACAGGGAAGAAACTCACTAGCTATCAGTTGTTGCAAGTTTTCAGGATGGCTCTGGGGCGGACAGGTCGTTGTTCATTGGATTTTGTCACGCATTCATTTAGGATTGGCGCAGCTACAGCGGCAGCTCATCTAGGTTGGGACTGGGGTAGAATTAAGGCCATAGGTAGATGGAAATCAAGATGCTGCGAGCGCTATGTGAGGCCGTGAGGCGTTTAATGGATTGGAGGAGAGTCTGACGCAAGGCATAGGGAAAATGGGGGGGGGTTGGAAGTCTTACATGACAGCCTTTACAGTGTTTTTTCTTTACAGGTTGTGTGGCTGGGCCACAAAAAGAGAAGATGGTGACATGGCTGGTCGGCCATTCGTTCCTCCACTGGGTGGCGAAGTTTGCGTAGAAACAAGTTTACAGCAGGGCTATGGGACTGCCTAGCAGAGGCCACGAAGTTTGTTGGTGGAGGAAGAGTGGCATGAGGTGGGGAAGTTTGCTTCCATTCATCACAGCTAGTTTGCCGCAATGGGGATGTCCAGATTTATTACTGCTTCATCTGGGGGAAAATGACCTGGTAAAGCTATTAGGGCTCACAATGATACAACATATGCAGAGGGACTTGGAGCTTTTGAAACAGAAATTACGCGGAACATGTTTAGTGTGGACAGAATTTGTGCCCAGACAAGTGTGGAGAGGGGCAATTAATCATGGAGCCATTGAGCGGGCTCGCAAAAAACTGAACAGGGCCATGAGGGTAATTTGTTGGGTTCAGGGGATCAAGGTCCTGCGGCACGAGGACATCAAAGAGCATGACGTAACATTGTTCAGAGCGGATGGGGTGCATTTGTCACAATTGGGAAATGCTTATTATTTGACAGATTTGAGGTTGCTGCTGGAGGAGTTATGGGGGAGAAACTGTGGGTTAGGGAGTAAAGCTGGGAGTTCAAAAAAAAAAAAAAGTGAATGAAAGGGGTGTAACTCTGAGGATTTCTTGTTTTCCCTTGGGTGGGGCAGCAAAACGCCAAGAGGGTTTTGCTGGATGGCAGAAGATGGGGGAGGGTGGAGAGCCAGATGGGGGCTTGTCCACCCTTCCAAGGGGAAAAACAAGGAGGTGAAGGATCAGAGTAGAGGGGAGTATTCTACAAGCAAGGAGGGCATGAGAGGAATAGGGGTGTATCTAAGGGAGGAGAATCGAAGAGACATTTTGGAAGAGGAAAAGAGGATCAAGGGAAGCATCAAGAGTTGGGGCTTATAAATGGCGAATGCAGTTTGAAGTTGATTGATGTTTATGTTAAAAATCCTGTCCTAAATAAATGACCTTTTACACTAATGATGGGTGTCACTGTATGTTTGTCCCGATTAGTGTTGGTCCTTTAAGTTAAAGATCTGGTAGCACTGGTGAAAGTACACTTACTATTAGGATGATGACTTAGTGGGTTTCTGAATTATATTTCAGTTGAACCACTGCTAAGTGCCAGGAATTCTCTAGCCTGCTCACACAACAATAATGAGTTCACATATTCATTTTTTTAAACACTCTAACTGATTGCAATATAATGCAATGTGTGCACCATTTTGGATACATTGTTTCGTGATGCTCAAATTACTATACTATTACTATATTTAAATTGTGTCATGCTTTCACCATTGTTTGAGTCACACAATGATCATGTTCTGTTCATCCTCCTGAATATTATTTGAAGGAGACCTCTAAGCTCGCTGACATTGCATTAACTCCTTCCTTCACCGATGTTACGGATACAAAATGTTTAAACGGTATGATTTGTCATAAATATCATAGAAACGTGTAAAAATACTTGGTAAAATACTATCCATTTTTGAGTATCTGCCTTACTCAAAATAATGTTTAATTTGTTTAACAAAATGTCTCTACAGAACTCACTCCATTCTCCCGACAAAATCCCATTTTCATTTTTGCCATTTACCAAGGGCATGGCAAAGGTATACTCCTGGTCTATTGGCGTGTAACCACTATTTTTCTCGGGCAGTGAAATATTTTCAGTTCACTTCTTAGTTTGGCATGACGATACATGCTCGAGCACCACAACCAGGCGCTGGTCTCCTCGGCACAAACCTGCTGCTCCTTCTGCCAAACGTTGATATTTTAACCTAAAATATTTTAGTGCAAGGGCTTCACAACATGATTTGTTACCTCGGTACATGGCCCCTTTCAAAGGAATTTCTCCTCAGAGCATACAGAAGAGAAAATCTACAGAAATAGCACATAAATCCAACATCTCAAAATATATTAGTAGTCATTTTTAACTTTGCTCCTTTCCATTTGTGCAATGATTTCATGTCTTCTTGTTAAAAGCTTTAGTGAAAGGAATGCTACGGTTGAGCAATGATTAACCTTTAAAATGTAGGATCAGAAGGTGTTTTGACTTTCCAAAAATGTGTTTAAATTCAAACATATGTCACATTGCGCTTTCTAGAAAAGAATGACGAGGAATTTGTTTATGCTGCTAACTTGATGCATACGCCGGTAATTCTCAACATACTGTAGGCAATGCATCTGAAAGAAAGGTATGAGTGGAGCTAGAAGCTAGATCATAAATGGACATACAGGAATGCTAACGACACAGAGGTACATCGAACCCTAGTGCACATGCACACATACTCAAACACGCACACACACAAAAACATGCTTTCACAGTTTTAGTCGGGCACATGAAAAATAAAATAAATAGACCTCTATGTCAACATTGGGTTTAGGGGTTTATATACCCACTCAAAAAAAGGGGGTTCAAGGATGCACTGGCAGCCTAACACTGCACTCACGTAAGTCTTGATCCAAAGCCCGGCAGCAAAATAGGTCACCTGTGGAAGGCTACCAGGAGTGCTCTGGTCGATGTAGCATTTCTATGTAGCAGTAGACATAACCCATGTAGCCTGTTGCTAGGTATTAGAGATGGCTGGACTCAAGGAAGGAGATGTTTTAAAATCATCCTTAGAATAACCGGACAACAGAAAACGACCACACATGTAAACCTAACAACATATCACTTTTCTTTGTGTCAAGCAAGGTTTTGAATTATTTTATAAAATGTCTGGAAAGAATGGAAAATGTCAGAATCAGAAATAGGAAACAGTGTTGGGCTTCTATATATAGCGCAAGGCTTTAGTGGGAATGCATATGTGCGATTGATCAGAGGGAAAGCTGCTACTGATCGACCTGGTGAGAGAATGACAAAGGGGGAAAGGAAGAGCAGTTCAAAAGCGAGTCACAGGGTTTAAGTGAACAATGAAACAAATTGTCAAAACCATTAAAGATTACATGAAGAAAAAGAGGTCTGGAGCAGCTCCGAAGCTTGAAAGCAGTAAAGGTTCGAGCGTAGTCCTGGGATGAATAAAAACTTTTTAAATACCTGCATATATGGTGGGATTACAGCCAAAGGGAAGATGGGAGGTGTAAACCAGATTAAAGGCGATTAATAAAGCTCAGGCATAGAATTGGACATACATGGCCAGAACAGGTCGTAGTCAACCAAAATCATGGGCAGACAGAGAGGGCCATATTAAAAATTCTGAGAAATTGGGTTGGGAAAGGTGGAAACGTATATAACACAACGGTTACACAAGTCGCAAAATTGATCCCAAGATGAATTGCTCAAATTATTAGAAATTTCAGATGTATACGCTTTCCAGGTAAACCTAGTTGGGATTCATATGGGCTTTTCATATGCATTTATTAATAATAGATGGCAAGTTAGAAGAACTGGGGAAGGGTGCTGCGCATCCCTTAGGTGTTGCTGTGCAGTATAAATGGACTATAGACAGAGCCTCACCATTTGCCCAGGGAGCAGCACTAGTCAGGGTGCAGAGGGGCTAGGAATGGAGTACACAAAGAGGTAATACCCAAATCAGGGTATTGTTTGTCCTAACTTCATTATAAACACTCTATATAGTACCAACAAGGCTCAGTTTGTGGGCTTTCAGAGAGCCTGCCCTTAAGTTTTCATAACTTCTGGGTCTCAAAAGGGCCTACAAAATAATGAAAAGCAACTTACCTCATGCATACATTGAAAGTAGTGTTTGAGGCTGGGAGACAGTGCAAGAATATAAATGCTAAGAGTCAATTGTTATTCATATTTGAGATGCCAGTGACCGCCTTTAAGCAGAAAATTAACGGATATCCAAAGAAAATCGAGGTGTCTATGATGAAATGGTAAGGTGTATTTACATATGCATGTATGCAGACTGTGGTGTGAAGATGATAGAAATATATGCAGAGCAGCAACACATCATACACACCAATAAAGGATGGTCTACAACTCCCCCTATTCTCTGCTAAGCTCCATTCTTTTCATTTCTGGTACTGGGGATGCAAATGGAAGGCAAGACATGAAGCAAGAGATGACTTAGCATTCACCTTTTATCGAGTAGAAGTAATCTAATGTTCCATACTGATGTGCTGATTCATAAAGCTAATCCTATGCTTTTGGTTAGTTGTGACTTTTTCATATTCGCAAAGCTATGCCACAAGTAGCCGCTTCACGGCAGAGACCCCGCACGTAAAAAAATAAGACAGTCCTATCTATTTTTGTGTGGAATCTCCTCTATGACTGCAGAGATTCCACACAAAAATAGATAGGACTGTCATATATTTTTGTCTGCGGGATCTCTGCCATGAGTCTGAGACTCTACAGTTGTAAAGTTACTGCTTGTAACACACCTTCCTAAATACAAAAAAATCAAAAAATTCACAAAAGTTTGAGTTTACATTTGCGAATCAGGCTCATAGTGTGCTGCCTCTGCATTACCTCCCTCCTCTGCATCACACATTAACTTGTTGGATGACTCCTCACTTAGCTCCTGTACAAGGTGGTGTCCTAAAGTTTGTCCTCCCACTGTCACTCCAAGGGCTTCAAGAGCTTTGTAAACTGTGCATGGTCTGTGCATCTCTGCTGATCTGTCAGTCTCTAGCAGTACAGAGAGTGCACACTGCAATGTTGGAAGTTCAGGGGAGGAGCACAAACTGACCCTGCTTGAGGGACTCCTTTTATGCACCACTTTCTTATCCCTTTGACCAGCAGTCCAGGCATTACTGCCTTTGACGCCCTCCTAGTAACAGTTCTAAGTTTATAAAAATCTCACATAGTTATACTTGCCTGAAACATAAATATCAG
Organism: Pleurodeles waltl; assembly: GCF_031143425.1. Lineage (NCBI taxonomy): Eukaryota > Metazoa > Chordata > Amphibia > Caudata > Salamandridae > Pleurodeles > Pleurodeles waltl. Next base: position 769,965,782 of record NC_090439.1, on the reverse strand, counting down.
GCCCAGCCCCCTTAGTTTTAATATAGTCAACAATGCTGGGATAACACTTCAAATAAAGCAGCAAAACAAACTCCAAGATGCAAAAAGTCCCAACAAACAATTAAATATGGCAGACTTACACTATTATATTCAGAGTTTTACAAAAAGGTAAAGACAGCTAAGGGTATCCTCTGTTCAAGGAACCCTAACCCCAAATGGGAATGAGTTAGAATATTAAAACTGCCTTGATGCCATGAAAGTAAAAGACCTTGGAAAGTACCAAAAAAGCAAAGCCATGGCTTCCTGAAAGCAAGGAATAATGAAGTAAAATAGGTAATATCATAAGGCAAAACTCAGAAACTACATATGAAAGAAAAAAATAAAAAATAAAAGATTCTCACAACAGATCACACATACAATGATTTCACAATTAAAGCTAAAAGTGGTCCACTGAATCAAAAGAAGAGTTGACTTTCGAGAGAGACACTGTAGTACTCACTGCCCCGCAACCAAATGGAACAATTGATCCACTCAGATCATAAGCTGGAGGAGGTAAAGACATTATAAAGCCCATTGTTGGACCTGGCCTTTTTACAGGGTCATCCCCAAACTTTTTGCCTCCTTCCTCCTATTTTTTCTGACCTGTTGTTGTTGGCTTTTGAACTCTGGGCACTTTTTCACTGCTAACCAGTGCTAAAGTGCATATGCTCTCTGTGTAAATTGTACTGTTGATTGGTTTATCCATGATTGGCTATTTGATTTACTTGTAAGACCCTAGTAGAGTGCACTATATGTGCCTAGGGCCTGTAGATTAAATGCTACTAGTGGGCCTGCAGCACTGGTTGTGCCACCCACTTAAGTAGCCCCTTCACCTTGTCTCAGGCCTGCCATTGCAAGGCCTGTGTGTGCAGTTTCACTGCCACTTCTACTTGGCATTTAAAAGTACTTGCCAAGCCTAAAACTCCACTTTTCCTACATATAAGTCACCCCTAATGTGTGCCCTAGGTAACCCCTAGAGCAGGGTGCTTTGTGGGTAAAAGGCAGGACATGTACCTGTGTAGCTTATATGTCCTGGTAGTTTAAAACTATTCGTTTTTACATTACTGTGAGGCCTGCTCCCTTCATAGGCTAACATTGGGGCTGCCCTCATACATTGTTGAAGTGGTAGCTGCTGATCTGAAAGGAGTAGGAAGGTCATATTTGATATGGCCAGAATAGTAATACAAAATTCTGCTGACTGGTGAAGTTGGATTTAATATTACTATTTTAGAAATGCCACTTTTAGAAAGTGAGCATTTCTCTGCACTTAAATCTTTCTGTGCCTTACAATCCACGTCTGGCTAGATTTAGTTGACAGCTCCTTGTGCATTCACTCAGACACACCCCAAACACAGGGTACTCAGCCTCACTTGCATACATCTGCATTTTGAATGGGTCTTCCTGAGCTTGGAGGGTGGAGGGCCTGCCCTCACACAAAGGACTGCCACACCCCCTACTGGGACCCTGGCAGACAGGATTGAAATGAAAGGGACCTGGTGCACTCCTAGGCCCCTCTTTGAAGTCTCCCCCACTTCAAGGGCACATTTTAGTATAAAACAGGGCCTCTGCCCTACCACCTCAGAGACTTGCTGGAGAAGAAACCTGAACCAGAATCTGCATCTTGCCAAGAAGAACTGCCTGGCTGCTCAAAGGACTCACCTGACTGCTTTCTGCAAAGGACTGCTGCCTTGCTGTTGGCCTGCTGCCTTACTGAACTCTTGTCTTGCTGCAGAAATGCTCTCCAAGGGCTTGGATAGAGCTTGCCTCCTGTTCCCTGAAGTCTCAGGACCAAAAAGACTTCTTTCTTTCAACTGGACTCCTTGTGCAATGAAAAATTCGAAGCACAGCTTGCTCCGCAGTGAAAATTCACTGCACGCGATCCGGAAAGATGCTGCTCGACCCTGCAAGGAAAAGATCGACGCGACCCCTGCGGTGTGACCTGAACTTCGATGCACAGCCCACCGGAACGACGCGCAGCCGGAAAACAAGCCCAGGAATCCACGCACAGACCCTGGGACATCTGGGAATCCCACAAACCACAGAGGAGACCGGCCCACACGCCGGAAAATGACTCACGTCTTCCCCGAGTGAAAAATAACGACGCAAGTCCGTGTGTGAAGGGGTGAAACCGACACACACACCATTTGTTTCCTGGAAAATGACGCACATCTCCCTGCGTGGAAAATAATGATGCAAGTACGTGTGTGAAGGGGCGAAACCGACACACTCACCATTTTTCCACGCATCTCCTCCTCTGTGTCCCTCTGCGGAGATTTTCCACTCCAAACCAGGTACTTTGTGCTTGAAAGAGTCTTTGTTTGCTTTTTAAAGACTTAAGACACTTCATATCACTTTTCAGTGATATCTCTACAATCTCATATTGTATCTTTTATCGTTTTGACCTACAAATATCCAGATAAATATTATATATTTTTCTAAACACTGTGTGGTGTATTTTTGCAGTACTATATTGTGTTATTGTATGATTTATTGCACAAATACTTTACACATTGCTTTCTAAGTTAAGACTGACTGCTCAGTGCAAAGCTACCAGAGGGTGGGCACAGGATAATTTGGATTGTGTGTGACTTACCCTGACTAGAGTGAGGGTTCTTGCTTGGACGGGGGTAACCTGACTGCCAACCAAAAACCCAATTTCTAACACCCATTAAGCCCCATTCACTCATGGTGGAAATAAACTATAGGCTGACAGAAGAAATCAACAACTGCAATGGCTGTGCACAGTGCAGACTTAGACCACTGGTGTACTATTACAACCTACCACACACAAAAGAATTGAAAACCTTAGTCATGGAGGATAGTCACAGACTGCAGAGGTACTGCTTGACCAAACAGCTACAAGAGTACACAGACACCTCTTTGATCCATTAACACTCACCAGACTTGGACTACTAAGAAATAAGGAGAAATAGCAAAGGGCATCTCTTTCAAACAACACAATAGGCAGACAATCATTTGCCATCAAAACTGACTTAATCCAAATTTAAAACCTCGGATCGTTTCAAGGCAGCAATGCTATCCCAGCAATAACGAGACCTCAACCATTACAATTCCACCTTTCTCCCACTTAAAGCTTTTTGTAAGAAAATTTATGACTTCAACAGGATTTCGGCAAAAATGTGTCAGACTCCACAGGACTCTTGCAATACTTGAAGACACATATCTATAAATAGTAGACTAAGTATCAGATTAAAAACTTTGATCTGTTTATTGTACCTTTTAAATTATGCCTAGGTTAACAGGTAACTGTAACCTGGTAGTTTTAATTAGCCCTTTACTTTTCTGGGTCCTTTTTACCATAAAATTAAACAAATTCTGATTCCCTTTGACTGTTGATTATTTTGTTGTCATTTTGCATATCATATCTGTCTCTATTTTTGTACATAAGTTGTTGAATTTTGCATTTGCTCTTTTCTTGTTGTTTGACTTTAAGCTTGATACTTAACATAGTTTCTCAGGGGAATTGCCTTCTTCTTGTGATTACTTTTATCCCATGCAGTTATTTGAGTTATTTGTACTCACCATTATTCATCTTATTTCAGTCAAAATGAACAGTACATGTATAGTCTTGTGCCAAGAATTCCTAAATTTACAGGGATTGTACTGCTGAATATGAGTTTTTTAAGTTTTCACATGGTTTTTATTGGAAATTGCCATTTCAACTTATTTACCACCTGCTTTTAGGTGTACCAGACTTTCCAGGGAAATGACTTCTTCTTCAGATGAGCCATCTATCTTGTGATTTCTACACTTCATAGTTTATTGTTCCCTGTAGTAAAACAGCATGCAGGTATATTGTCCACACTGTGGGAATGGAATTGAGCTATTTTACCATGGATTTTCATCCAATCTATGTTTAAATGGTTTAACCATATGTACAGCATGAGGGTCTTTGCTTTGTAAGTAACTCCTATAATTTTTTCCTTTCGTAATTTTGTTTTTGTGTGTAACTGAGTGTTTGTTTTCTTTTTTAACACTACAAAATATTATATTCTTATTTATAAAGTACAATAACAAATTAATAGTAAAAAGATATCAGTAGAAATGTTATACATATTGGAAGAAAACATTAGAGGCAAAGTGAATATTAATAGTATAAGACCTAAAATACACCTACATTATAACAATTTATAAAGGACTACTGATGCAATGTCAGTTAACAATATTATGAATACTTGGATATATTTAACAATATGAAATATATTCACCAAGGGATTTCCATATAACAGATTTCATTGAAAAAGACTACTTATTTTTGTTAAAAGAGATTGCAATTCATTTTCTCATATATAAAATCCAATCCGACCAGACCTGTGTGGATAAAAGGTTAGCAGATTTTCAATTCATAATTATGGAATTCCTAGCAGGTAAAATTGAAAGATCAAATAACGTCATACCCATAAATGATAAAGGAAGTATAACAGTTGAGGTTTTACTCATAAAATTGTTATAGGGAAGAGGGACTATTAATACAGAAAATGTGGGAAACTTTCTCTCAAACATTAAACAAAAATGTAAAAATGATCAGACAATCAAATAACCTTAGTTTCAATGTACCACATTCAATATTACAGTGCCAACATTCTGATTTGTCATGTATATTTACATTATGCTATTTATTAGAAGAACAATAACAAATACTTTTTAAGTAGGAGTTAGGTTTACAAATGGAAGTTGGCAGCCAACTAGAGCCATTTTTTTCTTCCAGTGCTGTATTGTATAATTAGTATGAAACATGGGGTTACAAAATTCACATAATTTCAATAGCTTGAAAGACTCAGTGCAGATCAGCATTTAATATATTTTACTCAGTGAGACCAGAAAATCTGTAAATATTGGAACAATGTGCTAAGCCCAAACATTGGGGATGAGGGCTAGAGTGATTGTAGACATTGCATTGTCTAATATTACTTACTTGTGTTATTCAGAGGGGGTAGTATGACATTTGGATTGGATTGAAACTAAAAGAATATTACTTTGACAGATTTAAGAGATATAAAATATACTAGTATTAGTTCATTTATCCCAATAGGAAATGAGGATATTTAGCTTGATCATAGATTTATAACACAACAACACCTTTTTCAGAGGACACAATTATGTTACCTAATAGTGCATCAAAATTAGATAAAACAGTTTTAGTTGGTTTAGAGTTGGAGAACCAACTTCCATTTTTTAATGATATATAGTGAGGACTGCCGGCAGAGGAAAAGGTGCCACACCATTTCTCTCAACTGGAACCCATTTGGGAGTTAAATAGAGTCCTGGGTTTGAAAACCAATAAAAAGTTTGAACAGTTAAAACGTGAAAAGATACCTTTGAAAGTAAGGAATACCAAACCACTACTCTAATTTAGAAATTTGTAATATTTTATATTTCATCCTGGACATTTTATTATTCCAAATACATTTATTGAGTCTAAATAAGGTTCTTAAATAAAGTTATAGGAAAGAAAACAGGTAACATTGATAGTACATATAATATTTGTGGACTTATTGCAATTTAGATCAACTACATGTTTTATTGTATTTTGAAAGTAAATGCCAAGGTATTTGACACTTGATGAATTCCAGATAATTTGAGTGCCACTCAACTTGCCAGCTGTACAAAAACATTTAACAGGAAAAATGCTGCCTTATAAAAGTTCAATGTATAGCCTTATACTAATGCACTATTATTGATAATATCTAATAAAATTAGTATTGTGGGTGAAGGTTCACTAATATACAGCAGAACCCATAAGAACCATGGGCCAGATGTAGCAAAGTCCCAAATTGCGACTTGCAATTTGCGAGTCCCTGCGACTCGCAAATTGCAAGTCGCAATTTGGGATGCAGAAAGGTGTCTCAGACACCTTTTGCGAGTCGCTATGGGGTCGCAAAGATCCACCTCATTAATATTAATGAGGTGGGTCGCAATTTGCGACCCCATAGCGATTCAGGGCACTCACGGACATGGAGGCATGCTGGGAACAGCAGACCTCCATGTCCGTGACTGCTTTTAAATAAAGCAGTTTTTTTTTTCAAAGTGCAACCCGTTTTCCTTAAAGGAAAACAAGCTGCACTTTGAAAAATAAACCGAAACCTTTTGTTTCGGTATTTTTCAGGGCAGGTAGTGGTCCATTGGACCACTGCCTGCTCTGAAAAATTATTTTTTAGGCCAGACACAAAGGGGAAGGGGTCCCATGGGGACCCCTTCCCGTTTGTGACTGGGTTACCATCCACTTCAAGTGGATGGTAACTGCGAGTCCATTTGCGACCACTTTTGCGGTCGCAAATGGAATTGCATACCAGTGCGACTCGCAAATAGGAAGGGAACACCCCTTCCTATTTGCGACCCGGAAATGCATTTTGCGAATCGGTTCCGACTCGCAAAATGCATTTCTACATACCAGATGGGCTTTAGCGACTCGCAAACGGCATTTTTCGCCATTTGCGAGTCGCTAAAGCTTTCCTACATCTGGCCCCATATTATTAATAGTAATTCCTTTATCATCTGCAGAGTTATAGTCAAGAAATAGGATCAATGGCTAATCAAAATTATAACGTGATAAAGGACAACTCTGATGGCTCTAAATAAATCAATAGAAGAGGGGTTAGTATCATTAACATGTAGTGCTCCTATAGGAGCAAAGTATAACACTTTGCCCAATGATGTGAAGCAAAACTCCTGCTTGGTTCTGAATTCAATATTCCAATTAACTTTATCAAAAGCTTTTTCAGCATCCAAAGCCAATGCATCCATAAGCTGATGACTTGTATTTATAGAGGCAAGAGTGTGACAAATTAGTATAGTATTGTGTTTGAATAATCTACCCTTCATGAAGCCAATTTAGCCCAAGAGAATAATATGGTTTAACTCAGGAGAATGTTTTTTGGCATGTATTTGCAATCTTGATTCATTAGTGAAATCAGGCGTTAGTTTGGAATCAATGTGTGGTCTTTGACTTACAGAGAAAAGTGATTCTAGCTTCTTTAAAGGATCCCTCAAAAGAAGTATCCTAAAATAAAGGTAAAAGGATGGGAGGATAGCTGAGTAACAAATATTTTGTAAAATTCCATTTGGATTCCATCAAAACGAGGTGATTTTTTAGAGCTGAAGGTTTTAATTGCTGTACAGATCTCTTCTGTAGGTTAAAGATGCTTTCGGAATGTTAATATCAACTGGGGATAATTTTAGCAAGTTGAAATAAAGTACAAATTGATCATGTGGAGTATCATGAGCATAAGGAGGTTTGCTGCAAAGATTTGAGCAGAATGTTTGAAACTCTTTGGCTATCTCAGTAGCAGATAAAAGCAATTACCCACTCAAGTTTAATATAGCATTTATCTGTCTTGTTCATAGCTAGTTAACATAAATGCACCAGGTTATTATTAGCATTAAATTGATTTTTTTATTTACAGATAGAAAGGCACACTTTCCTACCACAGAGAGTGGTATACTCCCACCAAATATTTTGCAAATGAACTTTAAACTAAACATCCAATTAACATTTAAAACATTTTTTACCTGTAGTGATTTGATTTCCTAATGATTTTAATTTGGAGTTGCATAGCCTATTCTTATGTGCTATCATATAAAATCGTCAATCCTCTGGTATGTGCTTTAACCCTTCACTGCTAGGCCTTTTCCCACTAGAATCCTAAGCCCTCTTTTGGCTACTTGGCTTTTTAGGTAGTTCATGCTCAGGGATGTATGCTTTATTTCCACATAAGGTATCCATGCCAAATTTGTTTCCTTTTTTCTAACATTCTGGGAATTCCAAAGGTACCCAAGATTTATGGATTCCTATGGAGAGGACAAAGAAAATAGGCAAAATATAGCAACATTTTATTTTGTGGCAAAAATAGGAAAGAAGTGCTTCATTTATTTTTCCTAAAAATTGCATCAACAAAAGTGCTAAAGACATCATTTTCCTGGCTATAAGAAACATGCAGAGGTGAATAAAAAATACAGTTTGGCCATTTTTCAAAGAGGTCGCCAGCTTTTCAAAATTTTTGTGCTTTGAACCTACTTCAAGTTTGTGGTGATAACCAGGGTGAAACCCATAGGTGATCTGAGAAAGCTACACATTTCTGAAAAGTAGGCACACTTCTAAATACAGAAAGGAGTAATTAGTGTAGATCCCTCAATGTTCCCCGAAGAAACTCAGGTGGTCATTCTGACTTTGGCAGTCTTTACCTAAGAGTGCTGTGTAAGAGGGAGCCAAAAGACTACCACTGATGGTGGTCTGAAGACCGCCGTATTATGTGTCACTAACACAACACCGCCAAAAAATAACCAAAATAATGACACAGTGAGCCTAAACGACGGAATGAAGGAGGCATCTGCACCACCAGCACCGCCACGCCAATTACATCCCGCCCGCCAAATCACAAATCACAGAACAGCACCGCAGTCTTAGCACGGCGCCACTCCATTGGCGGTCCGAGCTGTAGCAGGAAAAAAGCACCTCCACCAGAATACACTGCACCACATTGGACAATACCAACACCCCACACCTGATACACATACACACACCTGACCACAGCACTATAAAACACCCACCACACATACCCAGAACCCTTTTCAACCAGAAAGTTTGAAAGAGTGAGGCAAGATCACACAGAAAGAAGGCACTGCACCTAGATATCACAGGCATCACCACACTGAACACACATCACACAACACACAAAGTCAAGAGAAGCACAACACACACATCACCACTGCACACAAACACCACAAACCACACACACACATCCTATTACCCAAACTCACACCAAGAGACAGCACACCCTGTATCCTGCACAACACACACCCCACAACACAATCACCATGGCACAAAAAAAAAAAAAAACGCGATTCTCAGACAAGGAGTTGAGGGTCATGGTAGACGAAATCGTCAGAGTGGAACCACAACTGTTTGGAGCACAGATCAAGAGACATCCATAGCCCAGAAAAACGACTTATGCAGGGGATCGTCATCAGGGTGAACACTGTGGGGAACCGTCCACGAACAAAAGAGGATATTAGGAAGAGGTGGAATGAACTAAGGGGAAGGTACACGCCATGGCTTCCGGGCAGCAAAGCGCTATCATGAGGACTGGTGGTGGGCCCCACCACCTCACCCAGAATTATAATCGTGGAAGGAGAAGGTCCTGGCCATCCTATACCCAGAGGGGCTGACAGGAATACCTAGTGGACTGGCCACTGGTAAGTCAACAACACTCCCCAGTCAACATATCCCCATGCACAGCATGGAAACCCACCACCCTCTCACCCCCTCACACTACCCTAACATGCACAAACCCACCATGGACCCAAATACCCACCCTTGCATGCCACAGCTCCCTACTAACACCATTCCCTCACAGGCTCACCTAGTGCATGGATACCCCACACTGCAGCAAGTACTACAACTACCGACTACATGACTGCTACTTCCACTTCACATCTCTGCACTTGCATGTTAAACCATGTCACTCCCCTTAACCAACAAGTTATCGGAATGCACATCAGTACATGGCAACAACAGTAGCAAGACAAATACAAATTATTCCCCAAAATAGGACCATTGCAACATTCCACTGATGGAAACACAAGCAGTAGTCTAGTAACTGTCAGTGCCTTTACTGCCCTGCAAATTCAGTCAATGGTGGCATACAACCATGTGTAGCCCTTGTACAATACCATCGTGTAACACAATATCTCTCATTCCACAGGTCTCCCAAGTACTGCCACACAGCAGAGGATGACAGTGACAGAAAGCCCAGGCCTGGAAGCAGTTCCAATGGTGGAGGAATCTCCTAGATGTCTGGATATGGATGATGTACCTGGCCCATCAGGCATGAGTTGTCAGTCAACCACCACCAGCCTCACCCTGCCTACAGCTGAAACCACCTCCCCTGTGGCATCCATTGCAAAGCAGAGCCCACCTTCCCAAACCTGTGTCGCAAGGTCAAATCAAACATCAGTGTGCTCCACAGGACAGTGGCATGAGTCAACAGTGCAATCCCAAGAAAAGGTCAGTCCTAGTGTCATTGGGAGGAGGCACACTGCACCAGGGGCACAGGCACAGGGGGCAAGTGCCAGTGGGAGGGCAATCGTGGGCCAAGGGACAAGGCAGCAACAGGACACAACTGGCCAGGAGGCTGTCTCCAGCAATCCTAGGACAAGATGGGCCAGATACTCACCACCTTGCAGGAGATCCAAAGGCTGCAGGGGGAATACCACAAGGACGCCATGCAGCAGTGGCAGCTACTCAATGTCACCATGGGTCCATGCGGAAATCCTCCACTCAACATCAGGCCCCATCCAGTAGTCAGACAACACCACTGCCCTCTACATCAGCACCTGCTACTGGATTGGAGGCCCAGCAGGAGGACCCACAGGACGCCAGCACCCTTACCCCTGCAGCTGAGGGACCCCCCATAAAAGAGGTCGGCCACACATCCTGCTGGACCTGAGGCAAAGACCAATTCCACCACCTGGAAGTGATCCCTCTACTGAACTGTCACCCTTGTGTGCCACTCTTACCCTTGTTGGCTCTCCACTGCCAAGTTCCCATCATCCCAAGGCTAATGGATACAGGACCTGTGAAACAAACAGCTGTACCACCCACTCTGATCTTCACCTAAACCATGCCCCCACTCCTCTGGACTGTGATGTAAAACACTCATTAAACACCAATTTGCACAAGTCATGGTGCATGTGTCGTCAATGTTTAAAGAGGCAATTCTATTTACAAGCAACAATCATCTACACATTTAGGCACCACAATAATGTCAAAGTGACAGATGTAGTAGGAATCTCCAGCAGGCGTGTAAGTACATCCATATTGTAGTAACATCCAGTGTCAAGGATGCTAAGAGGCAGCTTGCAAACAGACATGTGACCTGAAGAGAGAAAATGACATGGAATTAGGCACAATACTGTAAGACATATACTCCATAGTCATACATCAACAGCAGTTTAACACAAACGCAGGATGACTACACCAGCAGCTATGATACCACATATGTATGGGTCTGCATTGTCACTCACACACATGTGTAGGAAAGTAATGATATCACATAGGTAACATCCTCTACTGTTCACCTCCCTAAGTAGTCAGGACTGGGAGTTACCACACAGCAGTTGACAATGCAGCATGATATGCCTCCACAGCAGGACAAGACTGATAAGTCCCACGTATATTTACCCTAACAGGTAGACTGAAGATTCAAAGCTTTTGGAACAACCATAAGGATGTTCCGTAATGGCACCAGCATTTCACATGTCATTAGCAGCAATGCATTTCCACTACCCCTCATAGTAAGTCTGCTAACTTTCAGGGTCAGAAACCAAGGTGGAAGGCAGTAGTCCCCACACACAACTTAATGCATGCAAAATCTCGGAACAGACCGGCTTTACCAATATACTGTCCAAGTACAGATGACATAGAAATCACACATACCTGTTCATCATTGAACGTAGAGACGAATCAGGTCAGTCCTGTTGTCATGTGCCTCATCCTCGCATGCCTCCTCCTCTGCATCAGAGTCACCGACCCCAAACACTGCTTCAGCATCAAGCCCCACTCCTGCCGCAGTGGGATGTGCCTTCTGAGGGCCAGATTATGGAGCATGCAGCATGCAAAAAACTCTTGCAGACTTTCCCTGTTCGGTATTGTGGGGCACCACCGGACACATGGTGACAATGAAATCTAGCTTTCAAGAGGCTGAAAGTCCTCTCAATCACTCGCCTCGTCTGGCCATGTGCCTCATTGTACCTGTTTTCCCCTCCTGTAATTGGATGTCTAACAGGTGTCAGGAGCCAGTGCAGGTTGGGGTATCTGGAGTCACCTGTTTTGAAAAGGAGATATGACGATAGGTAACAATGCTAGGCGGAGTGCAGACTGTGTAGGGAGGGGTATCAAACATCTGAAATGGAGAGCAGTTCACATATCTATTAGCCAGGCCATTTTTCCCTGAACTGCAACATCAATGCAGGGACACAGCTGTTCTTCAGGATGTATGAATCATGTACCGATTCAGGGAACATTGTGCTTACATGTGTTATGTACTCTTCCGCAAGACACACCACATGTACATTGAGCGAATATGTACTCTTCTGGTTTCTGTAGACCTGTTCAATGGCCTTCGGAGCTACCAAGGTGATGTGAGTCCCATCAATGGCCCCTATTACATGTGGGACATGTGTTATTTTGTAGACGGCTGCTTTAACAGTGGGAACATAATGTACCTGTTCACATGCTTGAGTAGGGTATTCAGCACATCCTGTAACATCTTACTGAACTTGGACTGTGACATCCCTGCAGCCAGTCCCACAGTTACCTAAAAAGAGCCACTCACCAGAAAATGCGGGACTGCCAACACCCGGACTGTTGGAGGGATGGCATGTGGATTTCTCAAAAGCGGCAGGTGGTCTGGCTCCAACTGGGCGTCCAGTTGGCTGATGGACACACGGTTCAGTCAATAGGTCAGGATAATGTGGTGCTCTTCCATGCTTTCAAGATCTACTAGTGGCCAGTAAACTGGTGCATTTCTCATGACTCAATTTTGGTGGTACCTAGGCAGGGAGACAAATAACAATCTGGGCACCTCTCTCAATGTTGTGCACCAAGTATGACATACGACTATCACAAAGTATTGGACATGTTAGTTGGCTGTCATGTTGTGGAAAGGCACATTGCTCCACACTCCATTCCTAGCCAGACAATGCCACATAATCTCTGTAACTAGGGGCGTGTACAGGACATGTAAAGATACACCTTCCATGTGTTCCACCATATGTATTGCCAATACAGACAAATGTAGTGACAAGGTGGTGATGTCACCTGACACTTACTAAATATGTGATTATCGACAAATGTAACCCAAATGATTCAATGTCTGATGATATGCAGGTAATGATGCAGTGTGAACCCAGGACAGTCATGTAACATATTAAAATGGCATCTGCCTGTCCTGCATGCATTGGACAGATGGAAGTAACCTCATTCCACTGGTGGTAGTCCTCATGGCGGAAGGCGGTCGGAACAACCATGCAACTCCTCATTGGATTAGATGGATGTCTATGGTAAACTAGGACAAATGATGATCACTGTCGGTGCTGACGGTCCTGACCGCTGCAGCAGTGACTGCCATTTTGTATGGGCAAGCTCACTTGACTGCTGCCGGGCAAGGAAGACCTCCAGTTCGTGTGCTGCTGTGTCCTGATTCTTGGAGCAACAATGGCACACATTGCAGAGGATAGGGCCCCAGGCTTCATAGCTGAGGGGCTGGAGAAGATGATGGAAGCGGTCATACCTCTGTATGGGCAGTTGTATGGGGCTTCATGGCAACAGGCCTTTGTCCCACATTTCGGGTGGTGTTTGACGATGAATCTGTGTGCACATTGAAATGTGATGAGTGATTTGGGGTTTTTCATGTACATGATGTGTGTGGTATATCAGCAGTGTGCATGGTCCATGTATGTTGTGTGTCGCCAAAGGTTGCAGCTATATTGGTATCATATACATTATGTCCCCCATTTTTGGAATGTTTCCCATGCAGGTCAGCGCCCACCAGAAAAAAAGGGTTGTGGAGAGCCATGGCCAAGGAAGTGCAGACCCTGCAGAGTCCATAGCCAGTGGACCACACACCACAGGAAGTGGTGGGAGGACCTGAGATGCTGGGCCCAGAAGACCGCAGAGGTCCAGCTGGAAACAGCCTCCCAACGTGGAAGGGGTGCTGTTTGGACCCTGACCTCCCAATGGCCCACATATTGGCAATGACCTACCCAGAGTTGGGCACTTGAGGGCAGCACAGCAGCCACAATGGGGTAAATGTAGACTGTTGGGTGACATTTGCAAGGTTGTGTACTGTGACCCTCACTGGGCTTGGAATGTACGTGGTCAAATGAAATTTGGGGAGTGTACAGTCCTGGTTGTCACACCAATCATGTTGGAGTGTGATACGCTAGCTATGTAGAGCCAGGCAGGAACGGAAGTGGTTGTCCTGTAACACACATTCTACTGTACATATGTGTAGGAAAGTACCATCTTCCCTGGCATGTTACCCCCATTTTTACTGTATATATGTTTGTTTTTGCCTGTGTCACTGGGATCCTGCTACCCAGGACCCCAGTGCTCATAAAGTATGCCCTGTATGTGTTCACTGTGTGGTGCCTAACTGTATCACTTAGGCTCTGCTAACCAGAACCTCAGTGTTAATGCTCTCTCTGCTTTTAAAATTGGCACTGCAGGCTAGTGACTAATTTGACCAATTCTGATTGGCACACTGGAACACCCTTGTAATTCCCTAGTATATGGTACCTAGGTATTGGGTATTGGGGTTCCAGGAGATCCTTATGGGCTGCAGCATTTATTTTGCCACCCATAGGGAGCTCAGACAATTCTTAGACAGGACTGCCACTGCAGCCTGAGTGAAATAACGTCCACGTTATTTCACAGCCATTTTACACTGCACTTAAGTAACTTATAAGTCACCTATATGTCTAACCCTCATTTAGTGAAGGTTAGGTGCAAAGTTACTTAGTGTGTGGGCACTCTGGCACTAGCCAAGGTGCCCCCACATCGTTCAGGGCAATTTCCCTGGACTTTGTGAGTGCGGGGACACCATTACATGCATGCACTATATATAGGTCAATACCTATATGTAGCGTCACCATGGTAACTTTGAACATGGCCATGTAACATGTCTAGGATCATGGAATTGTCACCCCAATACCATTCTGGTATTGGGGGACAATTCCATGCATCCCCGGGTCTCCAGCATAGAGCCCAGGTACTGCCAAACTAAGTTTCCGTGGTTTTCTCTGCAGCTACCACTGCTGCCAACACTCAGACAGGTTTCTGCCCCCCTGGGGCCTGGGCAGCCCAGTCCCAGGAAGGCAGAACAAAGGATTTCCTCTGAAAGAGGGTGTTACACCCTCTACCTTTGGAAATAGATGTGAAGGGCCTGGGAGGAGTAGCCTCTCCTGGCCTCTGGAAATGCTTTGAAGGGCACAGATGGTGCCCTCCTTACATAAGCCAGTCTACACCAGTTCAGGGATCCCCACAGCCCTGCCCCTGCACGAAAATGGACAAAGGAAAGGGGAGTGACCACTCCCATGACCAGCACCTCCCAGGGGAGGTCCCCAGAGCTTCCCCAGTGTGTCCCAGACTTCTGCCATCTTGGATGCAGAGGTGTGAGGGCACAATGGACAGCTCTGGGTGGCCAGTGCCAGCAGGTGACATCAGAGACCCCTCCTGATAGGTGCTTACCTTTCTCTGTAGCAAATCCTCCTCTGAGGGCTATTTAGGGTCTCTCCTGTGGGTATCTCACCAGATAACGAATGCAAGAGCTCACCAGAGTTCCTCTGCACTTCCCTCTTCGACTTCTGCCAAGGATCGACTACTGACTGCTCCAGGACACCTGCAAAGCCACAACAAAGTAGCAAGAAGACTACCAGCAACATTGTAGCACCTCATCCTGCTGGCTTTCTCAACTGTTTCCTGGTGGTGCATGCTCTGAGGGCTGTCTGCCTTCACCCTGCACTGGAAGCCAAGAAGAAATCTCCTGTGGGTCGACAGAATCTTCCCCCTGCCAATGCAGGCACCAAACTTCTGCATCACTGGTCCTCTGGGTCCCCTCTCATCCTGACGAGCGTGGTCCCTGGAACACAGGAGCTGGATCCAAGTATCCCTGACAGTCCAGTGGTCCTTTTGTCCAAATTTGGTGGAGGTAAGTCCTTGCCTCCCCACGCCAGACAGTAATCCTGTGTACTGCGTGAACTGCAGCTGCTAGGGCTTCTGTGCACTTTTGCAATACTTCCTTCATGCACAGCCTAGCCCAGGTCCCCAGCACTCCATTTTGCATTGTCCAACTCACTGAGTTGGACTCCGAATTTGTAGGACTCCCTTTTGTTGTGCTGAGTCGACCGTTGTGCTGAGATCTTCTGAATGCCTGTTCAGGTGCTTCTGCGGGTGCTGCCTGCTTCTGCATGTGCTCTCTGTGTTGTTGAGTGCCCCCTCTGTCTCCTCCTCCAAGGGGCAACCTCCTGGTCATTCCTTGGCCCTGGCAGCACCCAAAACCTTCAACCGCGACTCTTGCAGCTAGCAAGGCTTGTTCACGGTCTTTCTGCGTGGAAATAACTCTGCATCCTCCAGCACACCGTGAGACATCTTCTAACCAAAGGAGAAGTTCCTGGCCCCTTCCGTTGTTGCAGAATCTTTGGCTTCTTCCACCCTGAGGCAGCCCTTTTGCACCTTCATCTGGGGTTTAGTGGGCTCCTGCCCCCTGGACACTTGCGTGACTCTTGGACTTGGTCATCTTCCTTTACAGGTCCTCAGGTCCAGGAATCCATCTTCAGTGCTTTGCAGTCAGTTGTTGTCCTTGCAGAATCCCCTTTCTCGACTTTACTGTCTTTCTGGGGTAGTAGGGTAACTTTACTCCTACTTTTCAGGGTCTTGGGGTGGGGTATCTTGGACACCCTTAGTGTTTTCTTACAGTCCCAGCGACCCTCTACACACTACACTAGGCCTGGGTCCATTCGTGATTCGCATTCCACTTTTGGAGTATATGGTTTGTGTTGCCCCTAGGCCTATTGTCTCCTATTGCATTCTATTGTGTTCTACAGTGTTTGCACTACTTTTCTAAATGTTTACTTACCTGATTTTGGTTTGTGTGTATATATTGTGTATATTACTTACCTCCTAAGTGAGTATATCCTCTGAGATACTTTTGGCATATTGTCACTAAAATAAAGTACCTTTATTTTTAGTAACTCTGAGTATTGTGTTTTCTTATGATATAGTGCTAAGTGATATAAGTGGTATAGTAGGAGCTCTGCATGTCTCCTAGATCAGCCTAAGCTGCTCTGCTATAGCTACTTCTATCAGCCTAAGCTGCTAGAACACTTCTAATCTACTAATAAGGGATCACTGGACCTGGCACAAAGTGTAAGTACCCCCAAGGTACCCACTATAAGCCAGGCCTGCCTCCTACATTGGTAGTGCAGCGGTGGGATAGGTACTTGCAACTACTTTACCACTTTGAAATTGGTGATTTTCATAAGAAAAACATATACCAAATACTTCAGAATATACACATTGACCTGAACAGTTTAACTTTCCTTCTCTAACACTTTCTAAAAAGTTCTGAAACGTTTCTGAAAACTTGTAAAGGTTTTCAAAAGTTTTTAAAAGTTTTTTTTCTCTTTCTTTTAAAAGTTCTAAAAACTTTTTCTCTCTCTGTCCTAAACCTTTTCTGTCATGTCTGCAGTAGAGCTTTCTCCCACAGTTGTCCAGGCAACATGTGGGAATCTAAACTTTAAAAGTTTGAGTTGTCTCTGCATTGAAAGAGTTTTAGCAATTGGAAAGAATCCTACAAAAGATCTTCTCCTCAGCCTTCTCCTAGAACGTGACCAGAACCAGTCTGGCCCATCCCAGGATCAAGAGGTAGAGGAGGGGGGTACCCAGTCAGACTCAGAGGGGTCTCCTGAGGTTGCTGGGGAGGGATCTTGCAAGGACCTGTCAGCTAACAGGCCACCTAGTGACACTGGTAGTGGGAGGGGGTCACACACTAGTAGGGCACCTTTCACTCCTAAAGGCCAGGTTACTAGAATCCAGCCAGTTAGGGACAAGTCTCTCTCTGCCAATTCCCACATTTCTTCTGTATCTTACAATTCCCAAGCCTCCCACCCTGAGGATAAATTAATGGAAAGGGAACTCAGAAAGCTGAGGTTGGAAGAGGCCAGGCTGAAGCTTAAACAGCAGCAGCTGGCCTTAGACAGGGAATCTCTGGATGTGGAAAAGGAAAGGCAGAGGTTGGGGTTAGTTCCCCATGGTGGCAGCAGCAGTGTTTTGGTAGCAATCCTGTTAGAGAGCAAGATTCCAGAAACCTGCATAAGATAGCCCCCCTTTACAAGGAGGGGGATGCCATTAACAAGTGGTTTACTGCACTGGAGAGGGCCTGTGTGCTACAGTTGGTCCCTCAAAGGCAGTGGGCTGCTATATTGTTTTCTATCCTTCACTGGTAAGGGTAGGGATAGGCTCTTTACTCTCAGAGAAAGTGATGCTAATAACTACAAAGTTTTGAAGGATGTACTCTTGGATGGATTTGGCTTAACCACTGAACAATACAGGATTAAGTTCACAGACACCAGAAAAGAGTCCTCCCAAGACTGGACAGACTTTGTAGACTGTTCAGTGAAGGCCTTGGAGGATTGGTTACATGGCAGCAAGGTGACTAACTATGAAAGCCTGTATAATGTAATCCTGGGAGAGCATACTTTGAACACTGGTGTGTCTGATTTGTTGCACCAGTACTTGGTAGTCTCAGATCTGACCTCTCCCCAAGAATTGGGAAAGAAGGCAGACAAATGGGTCACAACAAGAGTGAACAGAAAAGTTCATACAGGGGGTGACAAGGATGGCAAGAAGAAGGATGGTAAGTCTGCTGACAAGGTTGGGGACAAAGATAAAAAAACATTCTTAGTCTTCATCAGGCCCACAAAAATCCTCTGGGGGTGGTGGGTCCAAATTCTTTTCCCACAATCAGAAAAAGCATTGGTGTTATTTATGTAAAGTAAAAGGCCATTGGGCAAGTGATGCCACTCGTCCAAAGAAAAACACCAAACCTCCCAACACCACAACCCCAACTGCAAATTCTAGTGCCCCTAGTAATAGCAGTGTAGTTGGGGTTTGTCTTGTTAGGGAGACCACAGAGGCTGTTTTAGTCTCTGATGGTGGCATTGACTTTGCCACCTTGGTTGCTTGTCCCCTTAATAATTAACGGTGTTGAGGCTGAGGCCTACAGGGACACAGGAGCCAGTGTAACTACAGTTATAGAGAAACTGGTTCGCCCTGATCAACACCTACTTGGTCAGCAATACCAAGTGACTGATGCTCACAATAACATACTTAGCCACCCCATGGCTGTTGTGAATCTCAACTGGGAGGGTTGGGGGGTTACTAGTCCAAAGAAAGTTGTGGTAGCCACTGAATTACCTGTAGATTTATTACTAGGCAATGATTTGGAGACATCAGCTTGGGCTGAAGTGGAGTTGGAGGCTCATGCAGCAATGCTGGGCATTCCTGGGCATATTTTTGCTTTCAAATCACAACAAATTGATCTGTTCAAAACCAGAACAGAATTAGCGGGTCTGTTCCGCAAGATTCGCCTCAAAACCTTCTTCCTTGGCAAAGAGTATGAGACTCCCGAACAGAACGCAGGACTGCGTCCTAAGTCTGTCTTTTGCCCAACAGCTGGGCAAATGCCTCCCGAGGTCTTGGCATTCGAGAAATCAGTGTCCCTTAAGATTAATGGCCTCACAAAGACATCCAACAGAGTATTCCACAACATGAGTAAGAATGAACTCAAGGCCCTTACATGTCTGACATCCGATCCCAGCATCATTATAAAACCAGCCGATAAAGGCGGAGCAACGGTGATTCTCCCACAAACGATGTACAGAGAGGAGTGTGAGCGACTCTTGGGTAACACCAAACACTACAAACGTCTTTCCCGTGACCCCACCCCTGATATCCAAGAAGAAATTTCCTTCTTGGTAGCAAAAGGCATGGAGAACAATTGGCTCACTGAACACGAGGGAGCCTTCCTAATGCAGACTAACCCTAAGATTCCTTATTTCTACATTCTGCCAAAGGTACATAAAGAAAAGATTCCCCCACCTGGCAGACCTATAGTATCCGGGATAGGCTTAGCACTAGAGCCATTGTCTAAGTTTGTTGATTCCTTCTTGCAACCATTAGTGAGAAAAATCCCTACTTACCTCAAGGACACCACCGATGTCCTATTACTACTGGAATCCATATCTTTTGACAAAACTAAGGAACTCCTGATTACTCTAGATGTGGACTTCCTATATACTAACATCCCCCAGGAGGCCACACTGGAAGTAATCAGTAACCTTTTAGAAACAAGCATTGGTGAATCTATAACCCCACCTGAATTCATACTGGACCTAGCGCACCTTGCACTTACGAGGAACTACTTCAAGTTTGAAGATAGCTTCTTCCTACAACCGCAAGGGACTTCAATGGGCAGTATCTTTGCCCCCAGTTTGGCATGCCTATACGTCGACAACTTCGAGAGACTTGTGGTCCTCCATGATGACAACCCTTACCGAGACCAGATAAAACTCTGGAAGCGGTATATTGACGACGTCCTGATGGTGTGGACTGGAAGTAAGGAAGAGGCCCTTGCTTTTGCTGGTTGGCTCAATGGGGCCAACCCATTCCTCACTTTCACCATGACCATAGGTGGTAACGAACTACCTTTTCTTGACCTTCTCATCCATGAGCATGAAGGTGGCTTGGCAACAGAAGTATACTATAAACCCACAGACCGCAACAATCTGCTTCAATACCAGAGCTTTCATCCACGAGCTCTGAAGGATAACCTCCCTGTGAGACAGTTCCTACGACTGAGACGGAACTGCTCGTCTGTAGCTGATTACCGCAAACATGCTGACAAACTTGCCACCAAATTACAAACAAAGAACTATCCCACACACATTGTCAACAGGGCGCGCAAAAGAGCACACAACAAAAACAGGGACCAACTACTGCAGCCCCGGGCAGTTAAACCAGACCTTGAGAAGATCGTGTGTGTCACTACTTTCAGCCCCTTATCCAATAAGATTCAGAAGATTATCAAAGATGACTGGAAGATTCTCACATCAGGTGGCTTACCCTTCAACCCGCCCCTACATGCTTACAAGAGAGCGACTAACATACGTGACCTAGTGGTCTATACTAGACCTAAAGAAAAGCCCCGTTCCAGACAGACTACGCTCTGGCATATCCCTCCTCCAGCAGGCCACTACCCCTGTGGCAATTGCAGTGTGTGTCACCTAACCAGTAAGTCCACCACCATCAACCTCGACCTCAAAACCCCATGGGTACAAAAATGCCTTACGAACTGTAGCAGCAAGAATGTTGTTTATCTAATCATATGTCCCTGCCTACTCAAATCCATGGGGATGACCACCAGAAAGATCAGCACGAGGATCTGTGAATACAGAAGCACGATCCGGTGTAAACGCGACACCACTAAGCTAACCAGCCACTTTCTGCTGAAAAATTACTCTCCGGATGATATGTTCTGGACAGTTCTCGAGCAACTTCCCCGTCAACCCCCAACATGTCAAATAAACTGTTTCGGGCCGAACAACGCTGGGTGTGGAGGTTGCACACTGATACCGCTGGTCTGAATGATGAGATACCCTGGTTTTCTGTTCAATATTAGACCATCCACTGGTAGTCTACCAAACATTATCGGCCTTCCTACCTCTCTTGCCCCCTCCCTTTGCACTGACTTTCTGTGCCCTCCAGTGACCCGCACCCATCTACCTTCCCTGCACATTTCACCTCTTTCTTCCTGTCCTTTATATATATTTTTCCCCCCCACCCTCATCCTTTTCTTCCTCCTGTCCCTCGTGACTCACCCGGAGTCCTCCTTCCCTCCCCCTTTCCCCTCTTTCTATCCATCTTTTCTCCTTTCTGCCTACAGCCCACTTTTCTTTTCCTTTCCCTCCACCCCATTGTGCCTCCACTCCCCCTTTCCCACCCCTCTGTCACCTTTTCCTCCCACCCTTCGTTCCTGTCCTCTTCTGATTTTCTTTCTTTCTTTCTGCCCCCTGTTTTTCGTTCCTTTACTCTCTCTTTTTCTTTCCCTTCATTCCCTGATAAAACCCTTCCTCCCCTTCCTCCCTTTCTTCCCCTGGCAGCCTCCGCCGCCCCCCTTCGGCATCCTCTTTTCTCCCTCTTCCCTTTTTTTTGACCTCTTGGCCTCACCGCTAGGCCACGGAACGCCGGGCACACAGCCCCCCAGCCGTTCCCATCTCCCGGCAGGCTCCGCGGTGACCGCGTCACTCCGTGACGGCGTCCCCGCCGTCAGGGCGGTTCCCACGAGCCGGCCGACTGGTGGGGTTTCTCCACTAACCTCCGCAATCATTTCCGGGCCCCACGTCTCCAGGACGCTGGGGCTCAGGTAATACAACGATCCGGAGGCCGTACTTCCAGGTTCTAAACCCATTCCACGCCCGGACTCCGGGCAGCTGCGGTGATTGCCTCCACCTGATCATAATATTCTTTGGCAATTACCATTATATAAACTCGCCTCTCCCAGGCCACTCCATTCAAGCGGTCCTGAGAGAGGACAACACAGGCGTACAGTGAGCACCCACCTTTGATGCAGTGTGTGACCTGGCCTCTTCTGGACAACACAGATAAGATGCCATCAACTTTTCCTCGTCTCCTTCATTTTTCCCTCTTTTCTTTCTCTAACTTATCTTCTGCTTTTCTTCTTTCTCTCCTTTTTAGCCTATTAATTTTTCCTGTCTCCCCTGTACCCCACTTTCCCCCTTTTTTCTCTTCCTTATTCTTTCTTCCATCTTCTCCTCTCCAGTGCTCTTTTCCTCCCGCTTTCTTCTTTTTTCTTCTTTCTTCTTTTTCCATCTATCCTTTTCTTTTGGCTAGTCGCCTTCCATGTTTTGGATCCAAGCAGGTGCCCTTTTCACCTAGGGGCCTTGCCCCCACTTTCCTAAAGGCCGCCCCCCCCTTTTTTCCCCGCCCTTTCCCCCCCTTTTTTTCCTGTATGTTGTTACCCCCACCTGTTTCTTCCCTTTCTCCCTCTCCTGAACCTTAGTGTCTGACAAATAAGGGGGCACTCCCTCTCGAGGATATCAGAGGCCAATAGCCTTTAGGGACAGGGTAAGAAGTTCATTCTCTCCATCCCCTTTTTATTGTCCTCCACTCAAATGTGATTTGTTGCCCATATATTATATGATGTATGCCCTGCGCACCCAGTAATTCTGTCTGCTGCATGATTTTATACTTCATGTGTGCTGTGGTTTGCTGTGTATTGCTGTGTCACAGTGTTATTCTCATTATTGGTCTGTTTTATCTCCATCAGGCCCCCTCCCAGGTAGCTCCCGGGCAAGGTAGGCCCTCCCACACTCTATATATATATTTTTATAAATTTCACAGCACTTATTCATACTCCGAGCATGAGTAGCAGGGATCCTTCACCCTGGTGAATGCCCCGAGACTTTCCTGAGCTCAATACTGAGGGCAGAAACATGTCGGCTCCTTCCTCATAGATAGGTGACCCTGTGAGTTTTTGTTCTCACAGAGGTGTCCCAATCTCCACTTTTTTAACCACATCAAACAGAACCTTTATTAAATAATTACACAGGTATCTGTTTAGGTGTTTCTATTCCTTAGTTTAGCTGGATCCCTCTATTTCCAGAACCATATTTAATTTACGCACTCCCTCCTGTTCCTTTAACAGTGAGGTCGAGTCCGCCCAGGTGGCACTGTCCTACCTGGGTGGGGCTAGGTGGTCATATGATGAAGCAGAACACTATATAGTGTGTGAGACCACCTGGTCCATAAAGGAAACTCCCCACCGTGTCCCCCAGACTCTCCACAGCACCTTTTTACTGATACCTCACCTCTAACAGAGGATCATGAGGGATCTGGTGTTGAAATTGATACACCATTGATTTATCCCTCTTTAGATTTAATGAACCCCGTACTCTCTGTTGTGATTTCATATTTTTGCTTTAACAAGGGCTCAGACCAAGTAGCAAAAAGGACAGGGAACTTGGGTCCTGGAGCAATGGACCAAGTGCTCCCAAAAGCTAGGGGTAGCAAGGGTAAATCCTTGCCCACTAACCCTCCCTCACCAGAAGATTCCCCTTTTGAGGAAGAGGAATCCTCTAACTGTGCAGAACTTACACCAGATGAGATTGCAGCAGACACTGCTGAGCTTTTGGGTGCAGGGGGGCCTGCTAGGGAAGAGCTGAGTGTGGCACAGCAGACCTGTCCCACACTAGAGGGTTTGAGACGGCAAGCTGTCAAACAGCAGAATGGGGATGTCAGTTATAGCCATAAGGTGTATTGGGAAGACAACATCTTGTATACTGAGTCAAGGGACCCTAAACCTGGAGCTGCCAGGAGATTGGTGTTGTAATATCGTTATACTATTGTTATAAACCCATGTAATATAGTATGTTATTCAAGTTATGTAGAGTATCGTTCCTACCAGCAATATAATCTTATTATTATAAAACTATTCCTTTTGTAATTAAATATATTACTTCTGTTGGTAAGGTGGTGCGCTCCTAGGCTCTCCTCTGGAATGTTGGACAGTGGTACAACTGGGAGTGCACCTTAGAATGTTGATGAAGAGAGCTGCAGTGGAGAGTTAGGATGTCAGCAGATGAGGTGTTATGCAAGGAGTCTGTTCAATAAACCTGTTATCGACCACTACGAGTTGCAAGTTATTACAGACGATCATCCCTTTGCAATACAGAGAGTTGCTTCATACCTTGGCACATGACATTCCCTTGGCTGGGCATTTGGGCCAAAGTAAAACTTGGGACAGGTGTGTTCCCCTGTTTCAGTGGCCTCATATGTCAGAGGACACCAAAGAGTTTTGTCGCTCTGGTGTGACCTGCCAAGTCAGTGACAAGACTGGTGGCACTCCAAAGGCCCCCTTAATTCCACTTCCTGTGGTTGGGTGCCCTTTAAAAAGGTAGGATGTTGACATAGTTGGCCCCCTTGACCCACCAACAGCTTTAGGCAATATGTGTATCCTGGTGGTAGTGGACCATGCCACTAGGTACCCTGAAGCCATCCCCTTAAGGACCACTACAGCATCTGCAGTGGCAAAGGCCCTCTTGGGAATCTTTTCCAGAGTGGGCTTCCCTAGGGAAGTGGTGTCAGACAGAGGTAGTAACTTCATGTCTGCATACCTCAAGGCAATGTGGAAGGAGTTTGGTGTAACATACAAGTTCACTACTCCCTATCATCCACAAACAAATGGCCTGGTTGAGAGGTTTAATAAAACTCTCAAAGGTTTGATAATGGGACTCCCTGAAAATCTCAGAAGGAGATGGGATGTCCTGTTACCTTGCCCCCTTTTTGCTTACAGGGAGGTACCCCAAAAAGGAGTGGGTTTTAGCCCGTTTGAACTCCTCTTTGGGCACCCTGTGAGAGGTCCCCTTGCACTTGTTAAGGAGGGTTGGGAACAACCTTTAAAAGCTCCTAAACAGGACATTGTGGACTATGTTCTTGGCCTAAGATCGAGAATTGCTAAGTGCATGAAAAAGGCCAGTAAAAACCTTCAGGACAGCCAGGAGCTGCAAAAGCAATGTCATGACCAGAAGGCTGTCGTGACTCAGTACCACCCAGGACAGAAGGTGTGGGTATTGGAGCCTGTGGCCCGAGGAGCACTCCAGGACAAATGGAGTGGACCCCATCTAATTGTTGAGAAAAAGGGTGAGGTTACCTATTAGGTAGACCTGGGCACTGCTAGGAGTCCCTTTGGGATACTCCATGTCAACCGCCTAAAACCCTACTATGACAAGACTGATCTCACCCTGCTCATGGCAACTGATGAGGGACAGGAAGAAGAGAGTGACCCTATCCCTGATCTCTTCTCCACCACTGAAGCTGGTGGCTTAGTGGATGGAGTAGTTCTTGCAGATTGTCTTACTGCTGAACAGAAAGATAACTGTATAACTCTTTTAAGTCAGTTTTCTGAACTCTTCTCACTGATACCAGGTACCACTACTTGGCGTGAGCATACAATCAATACTGGAGACAGTTTACCTGTCAAAAGTAAGATTTATAGGCAGCCTGACCATGTCAGGGACTGCATTACACAAGAGGTTCAGAAAATGTTAGACTTAGGAGTGATTGAGTCTTCAGAAAACCCATGGGCTAGCCCAGTGGTGCTTGTTCCTAAACCTCACAGTAAGGATGGAAAAAGAGAGATGAGGTTTTGTGTTGACTATAGAGGGCTCAACCAAGTAACCAAGACAGATGCTCACCCTATACCCAGGGCAGACAAGCTGACTGATACACTGGCTTCTGCCAAGTATCTGAGCACTTTTGACTTAACTGCAGGGTATTGGCAGATTAAGTTATCAGAAGATGCAAAACCTAAAACTGCATTCTCAAACATTGGAGGGCACTATCAATTCACTGTGATGCCCTTTGGTCTGAAGAATGCACCTGCCACTTTTCAAAGGTTGGTGAACACAGTCCTGCAAGGGTTGGAAGCTTTTAGTGCAGCATATCTGGATGATATAGCTGTCTTTAGCTCCACCTGGGATGATCACCTGGTCCACCTGTGGAAAGTTTTGGAGGCCCTGCAAAAGGCAGGCCGCACTATCAAGACCTCAAAGTGCCAGATAGGGCAGGGGAAAGTGGTTTATCTGGGCCACCTGGTAGGTGGGGAACAGATTACACCACTGCAGGGGAAGATCCAGACCATTATGGAATGGGCCCACTTTACAACTCAAACCCAGATGAGAGCCTTTTTAGGCCTCACAGGGTACTATAGGAGGATTATTCAGAACTATGGCTCCATTGCAGCTCCTCTTAATGAACTCACTAGTAAAAAGATGCCTTAAAAGGTATTGTGGACAGCTAGCTGTCAAAAAGCTTTTGATGAGCTCAAACAGGCCATGTGCTCCGTACCTGTACTAAAAAGCCCTTGCTACTCCAAAAAGTTCATAGTCCAGATTGATGATTCTGAATTGGGGGTTGGGGCAGTGCTATCACAGCGTAATACTGAGGACCAGGATCAACCTGTTGATTTTATCAGCAGGAGGTTGACCCCTAGAGAAAAGCGTTGGTCTGCCATAGAGAGGGAGGCCTTTGCTGTGGTCTGGGCACTGAAAAAGTTGAGACCATAGCTGGTTGGTACTCACTTTATTGTTCAGACAGACCACAAACCTCTACTTTAGCTAAAACAAATGAAAGGTGAAAACCCTAAATTGTTGAGGTGGTCCATATCCCTACAGGGAATGGACTATACAGTGGAACATAGACCTGGCAGTACCCACTCCAATGCAGATGAACTCTCCAGATATTTCCACTTAGACAATGAAGACTCATCTGGGCAACTTTAGCCTCATTGTCCCTCGTTTGGGGGGGGTGTAGGAAAGTAACATCTTGCCTGGCATGTTACACCCATTTGTACTGTATATATGTTTGTTTTTGCCTGTGTCACTGGGATCCTGCTAGCCAGGAC
The DNA here is from genome assembly GCF_031143425.1 of Pleurodeles waltl. Taxonomy (NCBI): domain Eukaryota; kingdom Metazoa; phylum Chordata; class Amphibia; order Caudata; family Salamandridae; genus Pleurodeles; species Pleurodeles waltl. The sequence goes on along the minus strand of NC_090439.1, from coordinate 769,938,705 downwards.
CCCAGTGCTCATAAAGTGTGTCCTGTATGTGTTCCCTGTGTGGTGCCTAACTGTATCACTTAGGCTCTGCTAACCAGAACCTCAGTGTTTATGCTCTCTCTGCTTTTAAAATTGGCACTGCAGGCTAGTGACTAATTTTACCAATTCTGATTGGCACACTGGAACACCCTTATAATTCCCTAGTATATGGTACGTAGGGACCCGGGGTATTGGGGTTCCAGGAGATCCCTATTGGCTGCAGCATTTCTTTTGCCACCCATAGGGAGCTCAGACAATTCTTACACAGGACTGCCACTGCAGCCTGAGTGAAATAACGTCCACGTTATTTCACAGCTATTTTACACTGCACTTAAGTAACTTATAAGTCACCTATATGTCTAACCTTCACTTAGTGAAGGTTAGGTGCAAAGTTACTTTGTGTGTGGGCACCCTGGCACTAGCCAAGGTGCCCCCACATCCTTCAGGGCAATTTCCCTATACTTTGTGAGTGCGGTGACACCATTACACGCGTGCACTACATATAGGTCAATACCTATATGTAGCGTCACCATGATAACTCCGAACATGGCCATGTAACATGTCTAGGATCATGGAATTGTCACCCCAATACCGTTCTGGTATTGGGGAGACAATTCCATGCATCCCCGGGTCTCCAGCATAGAGCCCGGGTACTGCCAAACTAGCTTTCTGGGGTTTTCTCTGCAGCTACCGCTGCTGCTAACCCTCAGACAGGTTTCTGCCCCCCTGGGGCCTGGGCATCCCAGTCCCAGGAAGGCAGAACAAAGGATTTCCTCCGAGAGAGGGTGTTACACCCTCTCCCTTTAGAAATAGGTGTGAAGGGCCTGGGAGGAGTAGCCTCTCCTGGTCTCTGGAAATGCTTTGAAGGGCACAGATGGTGCCCTCCTTGCATACACCAGTCTACACTGGTTCAGGGATCCCCCCAGCCCTGCTCTGGCATGAAACTGGACAAAGGAAAGGGGAGTGACCACTCCCCTGACCAGCACCTCCCAGGGGAGGTGCTCAGAGCTCCTCCAGTGTGTCCCAGACCTCTGCCATCTTGGATGCAGAGTGTGAGGGCACAATGGACAGCTCTGAGTGGCCAGCAGGTGATGTCAGAGACCCCTCCTGATAGGTGCTTACTTTTTTCTGTAGCCAATCCTCCTCTGGGGGCTATTTAGGGTCTCTCCTGTGGGTATCACACCAGATAGTGAATACAAGAGCTCACCAGAGTTCCTCTGCACTTCTCTCTTTGCCTTCTGCCAAGGATCGACCGCTGACAGCTCCAGGACGGCTGCAAAACCACAACAAAGTAGCAAGAAGACTACCAGCAACATTGGAGCGCCTCATCCTGCCGGCTTTCTTGACTTTTTCCTGGTGGTGCATGCTCTGAGGGCTGTCTGCCTTCACCCTGCACTGGAAGCCAAGGAGAAATCTCCTGTGGGCAACGGAATCTTCCCCTTTCGAACGCAGGCAACAAACTTCTGCATCACTGGTCCTCTGGGTCCCCTCTCATCCTGACGAGCGTGGTCCCTGGAACACAGGAGCTGGATCCAAGTGTCCCCGGCAGTTCAGTGGCCCTTCTGGCAAATTTGGTGGAGGTAAGTCCTTGCCTTCCCATGCCAGACTGTAATCCTGTGTACTGCGTGAACTGCAGCTGCTAGGGCTTCTGTGCACTTTTGCAAGACTTCCTTTGTGCACAGCCTAGCCCAGGTCCCCAGCACTCCGTTCTGCTTTGCCCAACTTGCTGAGTTGGACTCCGACTTCGTGGAACTCCCTTTTGTTGTGCTGAGTCGACCGTCGTGCTCAGATCTTCTGAATGCCTGTTCAGGTGCTTCTGCGGGTGCTTCCTGCTTTTTCTTGGGCTCTCTGTGTTGCTGTTCACCGATTCTGTCTCCTCCTGCTCGGGGCTACCTCCTGGTCCTTCCTGGGCCCTGGCAGCACCCAAAACCTTCAACCGCAATTCTTGCAGCTAGCAAGGCTTGTTTGCAGTCTTTCTGCGTGGAAACAACTCTCTATCCTCCAGCATGCTGTGGAACATCTTCTGACCAGAGGAGAAGTTCCTGGCACCTTCCGTTGTTGCAGAATCTTTGGCTTCTTCCACCCAGAGGCAGCCCTTTTGCACCTTCATCTGGGGTTTAGTGGGCTCCTGCCCCCCCCTTGGACACTTGGGTGACTCTTGGACTTGGTCCCCTTCCTTTACAGGTCCTCAGGTCCAGGAATCCGTCTTCAGTGCTTTGCAGTCTGTTGTTGTCCTTGCAGAATCCCCTATCTCGACTTTACTATCTTTCTGGGGTAGTAGGGTAACTTTACTCCTACTTTTCAGGGTCTTGGGGTGGGGTATCTTGGACACCCTTAGTGTCTTCTTATACTCCCAGCGACTCTTTACACACTACACTAGGCCTGGGGTCCATTCTTGGTTCGCATTCCACTTTTGGAGTATATGGTTTGTGTTGCCCCTAGGCCTATTGTCTCCTATTGCAATTTTTGGTGTTCTACAGTGTTTGCACTACTTTTCTAACTGTTTACTTACCTGATTTTGGTTTGTGTGTATATTTTGTGTATATTACTTACCTCCTAAGGGAGTATATCCTCTGAGATACTTTTGGCATATTGTCACTAAAATAAAGTACCTTTATTTTTAGTAACTCTGTGTATTGTGTTTTCTTATGATATAGTGCTAAGTGATGTAAGTGTTATAGTAGGAGCTTTGCATGTCTCCTAGTTCAGCCTAAACTGCTCTGCTATAGCTACCTCTATCAGCCTAAGCTGCTAGAACACTTCTAATCTACTAATAAGTGATCACTGGACATGGCACAAGGTGTAAGTACCACAAAGTACCCACTATAAGCCAAGCCAGCCTCCTACAATATGGTTGCTCAAATATTCAGGCATTTCACTAGCTGCATACTCCATCTCTGCGAATACTGTAGTGGTACTAGGTGATCTTATTGGCACTGCATTTGGGTAATGACGGGAATGTTTTGTTAACATTGCAATTGCTTCAATTGCAACATCAATGGGACCTCTGTACCAAATGTACTCCACACATTCCTGCCATTTAGTTTGTGTGCACAGTTCTTCTGAGGTCACAGTTGTTTCATCCCGTCATGACTGATATGTGGTTGTGTATGTTAATGGGTTGAATTGTTTGATCAGTCATTCAGCCAGTTTACAGGCATGTACGACTTTTCAATCAGGTGTCTAGGATGAGGTGATCGGTGACGGCTTGCAGGACTCTATTGTTCATGACTGTAAAATTGCCTTCTGTTTTGACTTCTGTTTTCCCAACAGGGGCAAATGTATTATTGTTTGTATGTGAAGTGGATGTGTGGGTTATTACCATTTCCTCCCTTTCTTTTTCTCCAACCCTCCTTCTCTCTCCACCTCTGTCTATGTTTGCATTAGCACCATCTGGCAAATGGGGAAGGGCACCGGTGAGTGGGATGCAGCAACCCACGGGACCCAGGAGGCTGGCACCAGCAAAGCCGAGGGGCCCAGTGGGAGGGAGGGTGAGGAGAGCACCACAGGGGAGACAGGAGGGGAAGACAGGAGCTACCACTGCATCTGACTCTAATTCCTCCTCCGATGGTGGCTCCTTGGTGGTGGCGGACCCATCTGGGACCACCCCAGCACCATCCTTGTCCGCCACCACCCTTACCAGCACTGCCCTCCTTGTAGCTCCCTACCCAGTTGTCCGTGCCCCCTCACCTAGGAGGGTGGGCGTCTCCTTCGTTGAAGGCACCTTTGCCTCTGCCCCACTCAGCCCTGTTGCCTTCAATGAGGTGGGTACTGACCTCCTGAGGTCCATCTCTGTGGGGTAGACAACCATCATGAATGCCATCCAGGGACTGGCATCCCAGATGCAGCAGTCCACTGCCTACCTGGAACACACCATTCACGGCACCTTCTCTGGCATACAGAGATTGTTTCAGGCTCAGGCCTCCTCATTGATGGCACCCAGTGTCCCTTCATCTTCCGTCCCCCCTTTAGCTACCTGTTCCGAATCCACAACCCCTCTTCCTACACCCATCCAGGGCACACCTACAGACCAGCATACACCCACTACAACACACAAGGTGCGTAAAGACAAACATAAGCACCATAAACTAACTCACATGCATGCACACACACACAATAAACATCTGCATACACAACAGACACGTCCCACACTGCCTCCCTTACAGTCACATCACCAATCACAGCTGCCAGAGCTGCATCATCACACACTGGTCCCGCTAGCATTCCTGACATACTCTCAATCGCCACAACAGCAGGTTCACAGACTCCCACCCCACACACCACATCCGCACTCACCAAGACCACTTTCTCTGCCACCAGCAGCACATCCCATCTGGTGTTTCCCCTGCTCCTCCACCCAGCAAAAAATCCACCGCTCCCAGAACCAAAGTCCTCTCTCCCAAGCCCAAATAGAGACATACCCCTTCCAAATCCAAGCCACCCACACAGCACCCAAGCCCCTGAGGTGCCTGCCTTACCAATTGATGTCCCTATGACGTGGAGCCCTCTTTGCTGTCAGGAGTCAAGTTGGGGCCATATGTCTGGACAATGTGTCCTGCAATTCAGAACACTGTACTTGCCATCTGGCACATTTTATATATGGTTTATTTTATTTTCTTGGTTCCAAATACATCTGCCCACCTTGCTGCGCTTAGCAAGTTGAGATGCTTGTCCTGGTTTCCTTCTACATGGTGGTGTGACATCTGTGTGCAATGGTGTGTGTGGTCTGTGTCTGTGTTGTGTCTGTGTTGTTGCATGCGCTGGGTAGATTTGTTGTGGCTTGTGCATGTTGTTATGTGTCTTACTGCTTGCTTGTGGGATTGTATGGGGTGTTGTGTCTGTCCATATGTATGGCGCTGCAACTGTGGATTTCCTTGTTTGTTGGTTGTACATGATGTGTCACCTGTGTCATTGTTTGGATGTGTGTTCACTGCTATTGATTGTGTGTGATTGCTACATACAGTTTGTTTGTGTGTATATATGTGGTGTTTCCGAACGTGCCTGTCTAGTCCTGCATTGAGGTGTTTGCGTGTAGTTGTCGCTGTGTGGTTATGGGGTGTTCTGTTTGGATGTGTATGACTGTGTTGGTGGTGTTTGTGTGCGTTGTGCTTTATATTTGTGATGTATCTGCTTGGCTTTGTGTGTATTTGGTACTTGGCTTTAACGTATTTTGTGTGTGTGTGTGGATGTGAGTGCTGTTGCGGTACATTTGTATGCATGAGTGTGGCCTTCGCTGTCCATGCCAGGAAAGTGTGGTATGTATCACTGCCATTTACTCCACTCTGTGCTAGGCGTGCTTACGGTTGTCCTCTTCACCGTTGTCGCTGGCCCTGAAGGTGTATGGTGAGATTCAAATCTGGGAAGACTAGCAGTTTGCTTGCCATGGCAGCCATGGATGCGTCTGTGTGCTTGGAGGTGGATGTCTCCTTTTGTACTTTCTGTTTCCGCCTAGATTTTCATTGCGGCCAGCCCTCCCCAGATATACTGGACATCTAGTGACTCAGAATATACTGGGGGGACATTGGTTCCCACTATCCTGAAGTTGACTAGCACCGCCGGATGCTGCTCGTCGGCAGTGGCTGTACTGGCGGTGAGTTGTCTGTATTGCATTGGGTTCACCGCCTTACTCATTATGTGGTGGTCTGCACTGCCACCCTGGTGGTGGTCACAACACCACCACTGGCATGCTGGTCAGGTTACCGCCAAACTCGGAATAACCACTTAGGTGTTGAAATAAAAGAATATTGAAAATGAGTCTGAAAAAAAAGCCGTTAGTGACAACATTTTAATTTGTAACTTTTAGTCATGATGGCCGATTTACAAAATCAATATAATTTTATGCCCACTAGACCCTTTTGATTGTGGGGATATATAGGCTTTGTAGGTTCTCTAAGAGCCTGGGGCACCCAAAGGCAACAACTAAACTGCACCTCACAGTGAGTTTTCATTGTGTACCGGGTATAAAGCAATTCACATGAGAAATATAAAGAGTAAAAAATGGATAGCAGAGAAACCTATGTATACCTGAAATCAACACCAGATACAGAGTTTATGAGCAGTGGTTATCTTTACATCTCTGCAATTTTGGGTACACATACAACAATGTGATTCAGAGGGCACTGACCAAAATGCCTTGTTTCTTACGCATCACCTTACATTTGGAAGGCACAAATGCAGAGAAATACAAATGGCAATAACAATTGTTCTACTATTCAATATTCCCACATTTCTCCCAATACAAATGGTATCTCAGTTGTGTTGGTAGGTCTAGTGGCCGCAATAGGAAAGGGCCCTAAACACAGCATAGACACATTACACTTTTTTCATTGAAAACTGGGCATTCTTTCAATGTGTGTAACTGTAAAGTTTGGGCTCTAGCTCAGCAGACTCCTAGGGAAAATTAATTTTCCAATTGTATACTTTCTATCTGAATTAGAGCTAAAACATCTTAATGTATCAATAATGTTCTGACAGATATTATACACTCTGTACAAACTAATTCCCTTTAGAAGGAACCAGTAACCAGTTCTTCTCTCTTGTTCCTGGAGCCATGTAGCTCCGTGCCACTAAATTTCTTATAGTTACTCCTCTTCTACAGGGGACTCTAGGTTTGTCATTCAAGAATTTTTCAAAGCCAGGAATCTCCCTCAGGAGACTCTAATAATGTTATAAAATGTCATAAACCTCATCATGGTTAGCACTACATGTTGATAGAAACTGAACCTTCCTTTGAAGTCCACAGGGTTTGTCCACTGGATGGTTTGGTGGAACTACCAAAGTGATGTGTGAGACTCTGGGAAGTTTTTGCAGGCACCTCAACAATGTTTAACTTTGGTTTGGACAGTCATTGTTGTAGGTTGGGATTTGAGGAGTGCAGTGGATAGGCTTTATACATCTACAGGACAGGGTTTATAATCTGGGTAGAACGTGACAAGTATGGAGTAGATAATAGCGCAGCATGTAACAGAGCAAGTCGGGTAAAATTGGTTAAAGAGTCTGAGGCTGTCCATTTCCTTCATTTACTTTACAGCAAAAATTTTAATGAACAAGATTTTGAATGACAATTATGAAAGGATGATGGCAGAATAATTAATAACTACTTGGTGTAAGTAATGTATTGATGATCTTTATTTGTAAAGGGGCATTTAAGTAGATATTGTGAACACACACTAATGATATAAAGGGATATTATGAAGTTTATCTTAAGAACGGTGAGATGGTCGTGTTTCTAGATGATCTGGTATGTGGTTTATGGGATATGGGTGTTGGACGGCAAACTGCTTTAATGAATGGGTTTATTTTTTAATGTAAAAAGAAAAAAATATGAATACAAAATATAAAATTGAAAATTAACTAAAAAGTATTTCACTCTAACTATATGGTAATTAGTATACTTATATGTGTGTTTTTAGGCCCTGATGTCTGTTAAGAGATGAAGGGGGTCATTCCAACCCTGGCGGTCAATGGCCGCCGGGTTGGAGGACCGCGGGAGCACTGCCGACAGGCCGGCGGTGCTCCCAAGGGCATTCCGACCGCGGCGGTAAAGCCGTGGTCGGACCGGCAACACTGGCGGTCTCCCGCCAGTGTACCGCCGCCCTTTGGAATCCTCCAAGGCGGCGCAGCTAGCTGCGCTGCCGAGGGGATTCTGACCCCCCCTACCGCCATCCAGTTCCCGGCGGTCCGCCCGCCGGGAACCGGATGGCGGTAGGGGGGGTCGCGGGGCCCCCGTAAGAGGGCCCCTACAAGTATTTCACTGTCTGCTTGGCAGACAGTGAAATACGCGACGGGTGCAACATCACCCGTTGCACCTTCCCACTCCGCCGGCTCGATTATGAGCCGGCATCCTCGTGGGAAGGGAGTTTTTCCCTGGGCTGGCGGGCGGTCTTTTGGCGACCGCCCGCCAGCCCAGGGAAAAACTTAGAATACCCTCCGCGGTCTTTCGACCGCGGAGCGGTATTTCGGAGGCCGCCCGCCAGACTTAGAATGACCCCCGAAATGTGTTGGCAGGGCCTGTTTCGAGTAAAGAACTTGGAATAAAGGCTGTGGTGGTCATTATGAGTTTTGCAGTCTTTTTGAAATACCGCTGTGGTGGGCTGCCAAAAACCGCCATGTTGGCAGTCATATGACTGCCATATTATGAGCCACACTCTGAAATCTGCCAAAAAACAGCCAAGTTTTGGAAGCCACCAGGACACTGGAGGACAGAAAAAAGGCAGTACCACCACTAGCACCGCCAGTCTGACAAAATGATTACCAAAACTGTGTCATTGCTGGTAATCATGTTAAGGCACTGTTTACATCTCACATAAATGCAACAACACAAACATTTTAATCTGAACTCTGTGTCTCACTCCCTCCATCGGTAACCTTGCCATTGTCACCTTGGAGAGGATACCAGAGACTTTCACTTCCCCTCTGGAAGAAGGCCCCAGTGACGACAACACCCTTGGATGTCGGGACACTGACGAGGAATCTTGCCCATCTGGGACATCTGCTCAGTCACAACTCTCAGCCTCAACTTGCTCACATCAACTCCTCCAAGCCCTGTTGCTGGCAACCATTTGCCATCAAACCTGTGTCCCAAGGACTATTTAATCTATTGTGTGCCCCACAGTACAGGTACCTGAGTCTCACCTTGTGACCCCTGACAATGATGGACCTTAAACCACTGGGAGCGGGCACACTGTGCAAGGGGAACAGGCTTGTGGGGGTAGGATGTGTGGGAGAGATGTTGTGGGCCAGAGGATGGGGCATCAAAGGGACACAACTGACCAAGAAACCATTGTCGAAGCCAAGTCGGAGTATTTCAAATCCAGATAATTCTGGAAACAAACGGAGACCAGCCGCTCTTCCTTAGATTACTTTTAATAAGAACTAATAAGACATAATAAGAAATACATGTACATGGAGACTGAGCGGGCAAAATCCAGCTCGAACAGTCTGAAAAAGGAAGTAATGCATGATCTTTTATAGCATTAAACCGCAGACACATTAACACATTTCATTGGTTCTTGACATTGTCGTATGATTAACTTTTTTCTATATAGCACACGTGATGTCCATATAAGGGTTAGAATCATGGACAAGAAGCTTGCACAATATCCTCTGAATCAAACATCTTGTAATACATCTATATGTGGAGAAAGAGGAACCATAAGTGCATACGTTAGTACTTTTAGCAGTGAGTATTTCGCAAGCTAGCATGCAGTGGTGTCTTGTGATGGCCGTCAGTTTAGCAAGCCTTGCAACATAATGCGTTTCAAGCACAATAGACATTTCTTTAAGGCCTAGTTAATTCAACATTGTAAAGTGTTCAACAGAAACAGGCCTGTATTTTCACTGTGTATCACAGGGTCTACTAGGTCCAAATGGATCCAGGAGAACGTGATTCCACACCATCTCCCAAGTCTTGGGAGCCTACCAAAGTTCCCAAGGCATGATGGGCCAAGTCATCACCATGTTGGAGGAAATTCAAACGCTGCAGAGGGACCACCACCAGAAAGTAATGGTCCAGTGGCAGGCACAAAATGATACTCTGATGATTCCATCCACCATGACTTCACCCACCAATGGTTTGTTCTTTTCTTCCTTTTATAGTCACAGATGTTCTTTTGATAATCACAATAAATCACACTTAAACACAGGTCCTGTGAATGTGTCTTTTATCATCCATGTACAATAGTTATGCATGCCAACTCTGGTCTGATTATGTCCCCCCTTGTACACCCATTGTCATGGACATCAAATGGGGACTCCATCAGCAGGACACTTATTGCAGCAGAAATGTAACAGGCAGATTTTAAAAAAGTTGAACCCTACTTCTGCACACATTTTTAGGCAGTCTTGCAAACAGCACATATAGCATGACTGAGAGTAGCATCAGGATGTGTGCCAAGGTGTCACACAATGCAAACACACAGGATACAGAAATCAGGGTCATGGTAATCTTCCTACAAGGCAGGAGGGACACTGATAGGGCCACTGGATCATCTGGTATAGCCTTATCACATATCCATACCATAGCTTCAAAATCACATATCCCATGTAACACACAAAGACGATCACTGAAGTACCCAGTCCTGAAGCCTTTCTCTTACATTGGCCCCATACCTGGAGGATTGTCACTCACCTATGTCAGTCTACAGTGACACACACATTGGTCTGCAAAATAAGAACACAATGACAGCTAGGTCCAATGTAGATCACCAACAAGTCAACCCATTGTGATGGGAGAGGCTATGATCCAATATCTACATATGAGCCGGACACATTTCCAGGCACGAAATACACCATTTGACAACCTCCTGTACCCAACAGGTGAAATATATGGGAAAACAATTTTCCATCCCAGTGTCCTGACGGTATAACAATCTTGGTTACACCCCACTTAAACAACACTAACATTACCTGCTTTCAGTCATGTCCACTTCTCATGTCTGTCAGGAATTCCCAATTGCTTCTGACACTGTCTTTCATTTGCCAAGATTGCTGAGCTAAGCAGGATCTAGGCAAATCTGTGAGTGAAAGGGAAAAGGGATAAAACATGGCAGGTTACATTCCTCATATCAGAGAAGCCATGTCCACAAGTTTAAGTTTGCATCTGCTATTACAGTATATGATACTGTAGACCACCCTGTACACAATACAAACTTTCAGTCTACATTCACAACTCACACATAGACATTGGAGCTCACGACACCCCCACAGATGATGCAAAAAAGGAGGTGGCATGCTAGCCTTCAACATATGGTTACATAATTACATCACAACAAAAGGTCAACTTCACATACCTATTAGTTACCTGAAGTAATGATTGATGAGATCTGCCCTAGAGTCTCCTGCTTCATCTTTCTCTGGCTCTTCATCACTGGGCATATCCATATTTTTACCCACAGGTTCTGCTTCCTCTCCCTCATCTTGTATAAATGGTATCTGATATCTCAGGGCAAGATTGTGGAGCATGAAGTTGAATGAGTAGAGAAGGGCTCCTCCGGATAGGTCCAAACATCTAAATCCTGTCTTCTGGAGCCCAATGTCCGCTCAATTACATGCTTTGTCCTCCTGTTGGCCTCATTTTAGTGGACTTCCACTGACACGGTTTGGTGCCTCACTGGTGTCAACAGCCAATGGCGGTTTGGATAGCCAGAGTGAACAAAATAGTTGAACAATACAAACATGTATGTGGCGCCTGCAACATTGTGATGGCAAGAGACATACATTGCAAACACACATTTCAAATGTAACTTACCAACCAGCCAGGCCCTCTCTGTATAGAGTTGTGTCATTAGCAGTGGGACATTGCTGTTCCGCATGATGAAGGAATCATGGACTGATCCTGAATACTTTGCAGTGACTTTTGAAATGTACTAGTCTGCCAGACACAACACTTGAATGTTAATGGAGTGGTAGTTGTTCCTGTTCCTACACACCTTTTCATTGGCACTGGGGGAACCAAGGCTACCTGGGTGCCATGAATGGCTCCAACCACATGTGGAATGTGTCTCACAGCATAATCTCTGCCTTTACATAGGCCAAATCCACTTGTCGGGGAAACCTGATGTAGCTGATCACCTGATGTCCAAGTGTTTCAACAATGTACACAGTACATCCTTCAAAATCAGACTGAACATGTGCTGAGACATCCCTGCTGTTAGAGCCACTGTATTCTGAAAGGAGCCAGTGACCAGGAAGTGTAGCACTGACAAGACTTTAACGATGGGAGGTATGATATACGGATTGCAAATGGCAGGCATCAGATCTGGCTCCAACTATTTACATAGATCCATGAAAGTATGACTGTTCAGATGACATGTCTGTATACAATGTCTTTCGACATGGTGTGCAGGTCTGCTAGTGGACGGTACACTGGTGGTTGCCTTCCTCTCCTCATGGCAAGGTAACTATGTGAAAAGATGTGAACATAGTATATGACATGCAGCATGAACACTCAAGTACAATTAATTAAATTACTCACACTTAATAGCTGTAGAGGGTGGCTGCTACCTCCAACATATACAGTACAGAACATAGCTATGTATCCGATGACACCCTCCTTGGTGCATATTGCCTCAAATAATTATGGGATTACACTTATAAATTCAAATGTTACTGTACATGTTTGTAAGAGCAATCGTTTTGCCAAGTTTCACAGATATTGTTGAATATTATTGACATTTTCGAAACACATATAACCTCAAAGTAGTTGTACATTCCTATCACCACGTCCTCTGACAACACAGCATTTGCAGCACAGATGCACAAAAAGTCACCTAAACAAGAGGACAGTACTTACAGTTGAACAGCACAGTGAGGGGTATAGTTAATGATGCAGATTACCAAATACTATCATACATGAAATGTGCTCAAAATTGCAGCCGCTTGACCTACTGTATTGGACATGTGGAAGTGATCTAAGTCCGCCAGCGGAAGTCATCATTGGGTTGGCAGTGACAACTGCAAGGTTAATTGCACTGGAACACATTGCTGCGATTGGCGGACTTGGGCCAATGGCGTTGTCCACCGGTGGTGATGGTTATGTTGTGGTGGACATGACTGCCATCTTCTGCAGTATTGCTCACTTGACTCCTGACACTGCTGCTAGCAAGACCTCCATGACCTCAGCTGCTGTTTACTGCCTCTGGGAGGTATCCTGCCATATCCTGCAGGTAATAGGGCCCCTGCCTTCACCCCAGAAGAGCTGGAGAAACTAGTGAATGAGGTCCTCACCTTTCTGGACAGCTATATGGTGCACCAGAGGAGCAGGTGAGTCCAATGTCATACCAATGTGTGACTGGTGTGGTGTATGAAGGTTTACCATTAATGTAAACTAGTGAAGGTGTTCATGCATACAGATGGTATAATGTTCAGGAATGTGAGATGAGAACATGGGGATGTGTGCCTACATGCCGTTACTGATAAGATCTGTCCCCTACTATAGGTATGGTGCATGTATTCATGACTTTCTCCTTTTGTCTGTGCCATCCATGCAGGTCAACGTCCATCAGAAGAAGGGAACCTGGTGTGCCATCGCCAAGCAAGTGCGGACCCTGGGGGTCCACACTTGGCAGATCACCCATTGTAGGAAGTGGTGGGAGGACCTGAGACGCTGAGCCCGAAAGACCACAGAGGCCCAGTTGGGGATGTCCTCCCAACAAGGGAGGGGTGCCCATCGGACTTTAACCCCCCCCAATGGTCCGCATTTTGGCAGCAGCCTACCCTGAGGTGGATGGGCATTTGAGGGCAGCACAGCAGCTACAAGGGGGTAAGTACTGACAGAAACCATGTAATTTCCTCTCATAGTTTAGTGTATGCTGTATAAGTATAGCAGCTGTGACAATGTTGTAGGTGCTGCAGGTATGTTGACTACTGGGAATACATGGTACTCTAGTTGCCAATGTTCAGACACAGATGTGGCCATTGTATTGTACATGGAAACATCAACTGTGTATGGCAAATAGTATGACAGCATGTAGAGAGGTACATGTGACTGAGTCATATGTGTGACTCTACTCAGCCATATATATTTGTTACCTGTTGTGTCATCCCTCCCACCTAGTGTCGCCAAGTCCATTCATCCAAATGGTGAGTTATGTAGCTCTAAGGTGTCTGACCACTCTTATTTCACAGAATCTGCTCTATGTGCAACATTGGCTTTGACAGATGAGTTACAGGGCCAAGTAATCCTGTGTCCTGAATTAGTTGGACACTTTACATCAAATCAGTCTTTTGTTGTGGCCACCTTAGTAGTGTTCCTGTGAAGTTTGAGGAGGTGTCCCCATTGTCATGGCATATTCATACATTGGGAAATGTGAAGTTTGATAAGAGTGGACATCCTACAATGTGGAACTCATGTTGTCTATTAGACCTTCACATTTCATGGTATTACATTGACATGTGTAAAAGTAACCTGTATCCCAATGTGTTTTTTGTAGAGAAGGCAAGTGGCTAGGCTATTTAACCCTTAGCCCACGTGTATTGTTCATCCTAGATAGGCCAATGCCATACTGATATGAGTGGTACATATGCTATTTGCTGCCTACATCATGTGTCAATTAATACTTTGTGCTTGATTATATACTGTAGCCTATTTTTTCCCAGACTTACCTTATCTTATCTGAGGCTTTTTGGACAGTTATGGTTATGGTGCTGGTAATTTCTGCCTGACTTAATGGTGTAACAGATGTTCCATATCACATATACCCGTTGGTGTTGTGGGATATGTTTCAGTAAATTAGCTTTCCTCCAGGTGCATGTATTATTCATGGGTACATTGGTAATCAGTTGTGTAAGTGTTAAGTCTGGGCATAGATATGGAGAATCACATGACAGGACAGTTGTTAGTGATGTAGTTGTTCTTATGTTGTCATGTAGAGGCTTCTAGTCAGCATGTCTGGTGGAACGGTATGAGCCCTTCAAGCACATTGCATGGTGTTCATACTTTTGTTGGTATAACTATGCTACCTGTGGTTGTCTGTGGATGTCTCCTGTGTGCTAGGTAGCCCCCAATTGCAGTACGTAGAGTTGTTGTCTATGCGACAATGTAGCTGATTAGTGGGTGCTAAAACCCCTGATGAATCTTTTACTATGATTTAGATAGATTTTTCCCAGACATAGTGAACATTTGTGATGCCCACTGTATGGGAATGTCACATGTAGTGAATTAATCAGGGACTTTTGCTATTGTGAAAGATATGTACAGAATGATCAGTTAGGTATGTGATTGGAAGGCAAGATGCTATGTCGTATGTGAATTGAGATGACTTACCTATCATAGAACATGACTTGTGGTGATGGACTGGGCATGTGTGGTGTTGGAATAGGCATGATATAGTGTTATCAGTCACTTGCATGTCCTTAGACTGATGATATGATGGACAGGGTTGAGCTGTATGGGGATAAATGTGTTGATTTAGCCAATCCATCATGTGCATGATGATTTTGAGTAATGTGTGATTTGATGTGATGGTCAAGTAGTGGTCAGATGGTTGGCTTATGTTGTCGGTGAGACTGTTGTGAATAGGATAGTTGGAAGTATCTTCTTGTGACATGATATAGGCTATGGAGGGTTTATGACTGGAACTTTTCTAGCAGGAGATGGGGAGCTACTGTTGTGCATGTTGTAATGTTTCTCTATGTGAAGAATATGATGACCCACTCTCTCTTTCTCCCACTCTCTCTGTTTGTGTGGATCAGCATTGGCAGGTGAAGGAGACGGGGCACAGGTGAGTTGTGATGTGGAGTGCTGAGACCACTGACACCGAGGGACACAGTGGCCCAGACAGCTAGGAGAATGCCACGGGGGAGACAGGATCCACGTCATCATCCTTGGAATCCTCCTCCAATGGATACTCCCTGGCTGTGGCGTCGCATCTGGGACCAACCCAATACCATCATTGTCCGCCACCGCCATCCCTGTAGCTCCCCACCCAGTTGGCCATGCCCGCTCACACAAGAGGGTGGGCGTTTCCTTTGCTGCATCCGCCTCTGCCCCTGTCAGCCTTGCTACCCTCAGTGAGGAGGCTATTGACCTCCTGAGGTCGATCTCTGTGGGTCAGTCGACCATCATGAATGCCATCCAGGGACTTGCAACTCAAGTCCAACAGAGTAATGCATTCCTGGAGGCCATTCACAGTGCACTGGCTGGTCTACAGAGATACTTGCAGGCTCTGGCCTCCAAACTGATGGCAGCCAGTCACCCTTTGTCTTCCATCTCCAGACCACCTTTCTCTTCCCAATCCCAGACCCCCCTTCCTCAACCTAGCCAAAGCACACAGACAGACAAACATGCACCCACCTCAACATCCAAGGGTAGCTCTGACAAACACAAGCACCACAAGACACACCACTGGCATGCAGACAAACAACATGCATCTGCAAACACAACAACAGTCCCAACCTGCCCTGACAGTCCCGCCACCCCTAGCATCACAGACAGTATACCAGACACACCTGCAGACACCACACCAACAGTCACAGATCCAGCCACTTTACCTATCTTACCCACAGACAACACAACAGCAGACCCTCAGACATCAACCCCAATCACCATAAACCCACAGACACCACAGACACACCTACATGCAGCATATCTACCATACCTGCAGTCACCACCCCAACAGACACTCACCCACCCACCACAGCATCTCCCAGCATCTCCACCCCTCCCAAGACACATAAATGCCCACACTCACCCACTCAACAGACACCCACCACCCACAAGCATACTTTGCACAAACATGCACCAAAGACATCCACACCAGCGCCTCAAACAACCACTCCCTCTCCCTCCACACCCGAATCCTTTTGCTATGACCATCCCAATGTGTCTAAAAAAGCTTTATTTTCAGAGTTTGCCCTTTTCCCTACTCCTCTCCCACACCATGATACCCCTAAACGTTTGTGTCCCTCCCTAAGTCCGGCGCTTCCACCTCCAAGACCACCCCTGCCCCCCCCTGCAAGTACCCATGCCTATCCCCTGCCAAGAAGACTACCCCTCCCAGGAGTACCCAACCCTCCCCTAAGCCTACACCTAAAACCCCCCTTTAATTCCCTAGCCCAAAGGTCCACCTCCCAATCGAAAGCCCTAGCCCCCCCTTTACCCCACCAATCCCTGAGGTGCCTGCCTGCCACCTTGATTCCCCTACCTGTGGAGGTTACATTGCAGTCAGGAGTCAAGTTGGGGGCACACACATGTGCATTGTGTGCATGTTGCACATTGTTATTTTGGACTGGCCATGGACATTTTTAGAATATTTATAACCTTAATACAAATTTGGACCACCCAGTTGTTGGTTTCAACGTTACAACTTGCTCTGCATTTCTTTTGTTAGGGCAGATTTGTTCCTGGCTGAGACTGTTTGTATGTGAGTATTTGTGTGTAAGCGGTGGTTGTGCTACCTGTTTTGTCTGGGCAGCATGTGAGGTTGTGTGCAGTGCATTTGTCCCCCAGTGATGGGTGTGTGTTGTGGGTTGGGCATGTGTATGATGGGGACATGTTGTTGTGATCATATTGGGTGGTGTTTGTATTGACATGTGTTTGTTGTAGTGTTGTGTGCCTTTGTGTGCTTGGACTGTGTGCGTGAGCATATGTGGTGAGTGGTATTTCAGATATGTTGTGGTGTGTGTTTGAAGGGTATGTCAAATGCTGCATTGTATGGTTGTGCGATAGTGTGTGTTTGTTCCCTGCTGGTGGTACATTGTGAAGTATGTGAGATTTGTCAATGGGTAGTGACTATTGTGGGTTCTTGCCAATGATTTGATGGTTTTGCGGTTCTGGTGTTGTAGTGTCATTTGAAGGTGTTGTCTGTTGTTGTGTGTCACTGTGCCGTTGCTGTGTTTCTGGAGATAGGTATGTTTGATTGACGTGTATGTGTCTGATGGTCGTAGTGTGCAGACTGTGTATGTGCCTGTGTATATGTGGCTATCTTTGGGTGTGCGTGTCAGTGTGAGGTTACATGTGTGTTTCGCCCTCGCCACCCATTACCGATTGGTATGTTGTGTGTGAGTAAGTACTTAGACATTTTACAACAGTGACAGGTAAGTGTGTGGACTCATGGTGTCTGTCATTGTCATCATTGCAGGAGCAGCGGGAAGACATGTAGTTCTGGTTTGATGGTGGCTCCAGACGAGTATAGCTTCCTGAAGGGGAGTGTCTCCTTTCATAAAGTTGGTTTCTGCCTGGGTGTCCGTGGTGATGTGACTTCCGTGGAAACCTTGGTGGTGTGAAGCATCGTAATCAGTCTAGCGGAAACATGGTCACCTCCATCTTGAAGGTGGTTACCGTCATCTGTGGCGGGCTGACCATAGTGGCAGTGCCGATGGTGGTTTGACTGTATTCCATTGTGAATACCGCCATGATCATAATTTGATGGCCTTCTCTGTCAGCCTGTTGATGGTACAACTGCCAACATGATGGTCCTAAGACCGCCAGATTCAAATTGAGGCCCTGTATCTTTAAAACTTGGAGATCCATCTTTTTATTGGCGCATGATGGAAAAAAATATATGAGAAAACAAAACTTGACCATCCACTGTTAATAGACATATATATGCCTCAGGGATAATTTAGCAAATTTGGAATATTGGTGCCTTAGCCCCATGGTAGTTTGTATTATGCTAGTTTTGTGGCAGTCAAAAAGGAGGGAGACATCACTGGAAGTTAAAAAAATGATTGGATTGAACTTTGACCTGTGCATCCATCTATCAGTACTACTGCCATCAGGGTGGTTTTAATCTAGGGAAACTGAGCAAACCTGTACATTTTTTAAAACTAGATGCAAAGGGGAATTCAGGGTGGATGCCTTGTGTGGCCACCATCATGTTTTCTTATTCGTAAATCTAAAAAAAAAACAATTTCTTCACATTTCTGTGAAGACAAGTCTGAAAATTGTGGGGATCCACAAGTTTCCCACCCCTCAGCATTACTGAAATCTGCCCAATACAAATGGTAGCACACTTATACGAGTAGTTTCCCAAATGCAACAGGGGTACATCATACATTTTTACACTGAAAACTGCCCTTTGTTTGTAATACGGCTAGCTGTGTATTTTGGGACCTACCTCAGCCGTCACCTAGGTAAACCTAGCAAACCTACACATTTTAAAAAACTAGAAACCCCTAGACCCTAGAATTCCCCTGGGCTTTCATCAGGTTTTCTTAACCAGCAGTCCTTGCAAAACTCAAACTTTGACCAAAAAACATATTTCCTCATATTTCTGTAATTTGAATGTTCTGGAATCTGTGAGACACTAATTTCCTACCACCTGTCATTCCTCACATATCCCCATACAAATGATGCCTCACTTGTGTGGGTAGGCCTAGTGCCCGCATTAGGAAAGATTACAAAAAGTGGCATGACCACATCACATTTTTCCCAATGAAAACTGACCATTTTTTGCAATGTGGCTAGATGCGGATTTTAGGCTTTAGCTCAGCTGGCACCTAAGGAAACCTAGCAAACCTCTATATTTCTGAAAACAAGACACATAGGGGAATCTAGGGTGGTGTGACTTGTGTGGCTACCGTTCGGTTTCCCTACCCAGAAACCCTTGCAAATCTCAAAGATTGACTAAAAACACACATTTTCCTAAGAATTCCATGACAAAAACTTCTGGAATCTGTAGGGAGCCACAAATATCCTACAACCCCGAATTTCCCCAAGTGTCTCAATAAAAATGGTACCTCACTTGTATGGGTAGGGACAGTGCCACAACAGGGAAGGCCTTGAAACACAACATGGACACATCACATTTTATCAACGGAAAACTGAAAGTTTTTTGCCGTGTGGTTAGCTGTGACTTTTGGGACATCCAAGGTGGGGTGACTTATATGGCTTTCAAAATGTTTTCCTACCTAGAAGCCCTTGCAAACTTCACAAATTGACTAAAAACACATTTCCCTAATACTTATGTGTTGGAAAGTTCTGGAATCTGCAAGGAGCCACAACTTTTCTACCACCTTCTACTCCCCCACTGTCTTGATAAATATAGTACCTCACTTGTATGGGTAGGCCTAATGACCGCAACAGTAAAGCCCCCAAAATACAATGTGGAAACATCAACATTTCCTGTCACAAAGATGATCTGATTTGTCAATGGGAGATAGCAGCATTTTTTTGTTTGGCTGGGGATCTATAGCCACCCAGGGAAACCTACCAAACCCAGGCATGTTTGAAAACTAGACACCCAGGGAAGTCCAGTTTGGTATGCCTTGTATGGATCCCACAAAGGATTCCTACACATAATGCCCTGCAAACCTCAAACTTTGCCTACAAGAGCACATTTTCCAGAAGGCTTCCAGAATCATCAGGAATCCACAAAATTCCTACTAACGAGTGTTCCTCTTGTCATGATAAAAATGCTACTTCACTTGAGTGGCTGGGCCTAGTGCTTATAACAGGCAAGCATCAAACCAAGGTCAATGGGAGTCTTGAGGAGCAACTCTCGTTGACCCTGGTTTGATTTGTGCTAACGTGTCCCTACCCTGGCTCCTTTTCTTTTTTTTTATATTTGTTTCAGGGACTTAGCTGAAGCCGATTCCCAACATGGTTATAGACCTTAGGACCTAGTTTAAAACATTTTTTACTTGCCTATATCATTTATATGTCTTGGAGTCAATGGATTAGAAGCAGGGCTCCATCATTATCACCTTAGGTACCCTTCACCGTGATTTTGCTCCAGTGTTGCAGACCTTGGAGGTCCTCCTTGCTGCTACGCTGCCTAATGTGTCCTCACAGATGAGAGGTGCTGTGGACACAGCAGCCACATCTTCAGCCCCTGCTGTCTGTGTGCCTCCCTCTACTTCAACAACTACAACCTCTGACTGTAGGCAACACCTACATCAGAGGGTGAAGACGTGGAAGGAACATCTTTCACCAGGAAAACTGCCCAGTAGCTTTCCTCTGTGGCACAAGGTCCCTTACTCCTCTGTGCTTAAAATCATGCCACTGTCAAAACACCTGGTGCCTTCCTAAATTGAAATCTCCCACTGTTGTCATCTCACATATATGGACTGTTATTGTGGCCAATCTTCTCTAATGGCGATGTGATCCTCCTCCTCACTGAAGCACTCATCTCCTACACATGCCCCATGAATTGTTCACTCCATGGACTCTGTCTGGACATCCAATTGCTAAATACATCTGTTGGGGTTGTTGTCTCATGGAATGTACATCAGTACTACACATTTAACTACAACCTTGGTGTTGTGTGTGTGTCTGAAGCAGGAACAACATGAAAATGTTGCATTGTGTTAAGCTAATACACTGTCTGCATAGCAAAGGGATATATATGGACTGCAGTGCAAGACACAGCCACACAGGCTGAGTGGACATACATGATGACTAAGAAATATATGTTGATAAAAGAAACCGTTTTGAGGTTCCTAAGCAAGTAATTTAGCAGGAATGATGCAGTCATTGTGACAGCTGATGTAACTCACACCACAAGTGGCTGGTCTATGCATGGTCAGTAGCAAACATTTCACATTGATGTGACAACCAAATGATTCTAGTTTAAGTCTGTAAGAAGCAGGCATAAGTGTCTGAGTAACAAACCCATGATTTTGGTTAAGTGCAAGACAACAACATTCTACAAATGCATGTCCCATGACTTACCAACACAGAGCAAATGCACATGAATACATATTATGAGATGTATTATCGGATGGTGTCCGCTAACTTTTTACCTCTGCTTCCCAGGTTGTTAATGTGTGCTGGGCTCTGTTTTTGCTGTTTTTGATACTCTGGGCACTTTACTACTGTTAACCAGTGCTAAGGCTGCAAGTGAACCTATGTAAAATGTATGTGTAATTGGTGTATCCATGATTGGCATATTTGATTTACTAGTGAGTCCCTGGTAAAGTGCACTAAAGGTGCCCAGGGCTTGTAAATCAAATGCTACTAGTGGGCAGGCAGCACTGGTTGTGCCACCAACATACATAGCCCTATAAATATGGCTCAGACCTGCCACTGAAGTGTCTGTGTGTGTAATTTTAAACTGCCAATTCGACCTGGCAAGTGTAGCCACTTGCCAGGCTTCAAACCTTCCCTTTTTAGACATATAACACACCCTTAAGGTAGGCCTCGTGTGTGTTACAACTCTTAACAGTGAAATACTGCTAAATCAAGTCTTCACTGTTGCAAGGTATATCTCTCTCATAGGTTAACATGGGGACTGCCTCTAAATATCATTAAAGTTAGATTCCCTTTGAGAGCAGATAGAAACAAGGAGTTTGTGGTCTTTGAACTAACAACTTAAAAATACATTTTTTAGTAAAGTTGGTTTTTAGATTGTTAGTTTGAAAATGCCACTTTTAGAAAGTAGCCATTTTTTAAACCATTCTGTGACTCTGTCTGTCTGTGTATTGCCTGTCTGGGTCAGTTTGGTAGTTGGGCTGTTTGTGAATCCCCTCTAGACAGTGAGACAAAGGGAGCTGAGGTGTAGCCTCACATCCTGATGAGCCATATGTGCTAGAGTGGAGGGAGGAGTGTTCACTTACACCTGAATGGGTTGTGCCTGTCCTATGACAATGCTGTTTCCAACCCCCTGCTGTGTGTCTGGGGCCTGGCCTGGGCAAGGAAGGCTCCTGTGAACAACAGAGACTTTCCTTTGAAGTATGCCTACTTCAAAGGCAGAAAGGGGTATACACATGAACTGAAGTGCTAAGGAGAAGTACTGCCCCTGCCCGTGACTATGCTTTGTTGGGCTATACTGAGGTTGCTGCTTCTGCCTGTGAAAGGGGACAAAGACTGGACTTCGTTGTGCATTCCTGCCTGAGAAGAATCGCCAAGGGCTTGATTTGAGCTTGCCTCTTGTTTTGAAGTCTCAGGGCCATCAAAGACGTCTGCTTACATTTGGACTCTCTGCTGAAACTCCTGCCCTGCCAAGTGGTGCCCTATTCAGTCTCAGGGCCCTTGACAGGTGAAGTTGGCAGACAAGAGCTGAAAATCCATGCACAGAACGCCATGAGGGAAAATTTTACGCACCATCAGCAATGCAGTTGATAAAGAACGCACCAATGGCCTCGCTGCTAAAATCTATGCTCCACCTGCATTTCGGCTGAGAGATCATCATATTGTGGCTGGAGAAACAAGGCGCAACACCCTCGTGCCGCTGCTGATAATGACGCAAACCCCATGCAGCGTGGGGCTCTCACACCAAAAGTCAACCCAACTCTGTGCAGATCCAAGGTGCCCCACCTGGAAATCGAAGCATTGCTAGCTTGCAAGGGAGAAAAACGATGCATCGCCCACCTGACCTGAGAA
This sequence comes from Pleurodeles waltl, assembly GCF_031143425.1. NCBI lineage: Eukaryota > Metazoa > Chordata > Amphibia > Caudata > Salamandridae > Pleurodeles > Pleurodeles waltl. Next base: position 769,915,925 of record NC_090439.1, on the reverse strand, counting down.
GAAACTCCACACAGCCTCCCTTGCAAGGAAGGAATCAACACATTGCTGCCTTGTCTGATGTAAGCTCACCCATGTGGTTTCTTTTTTACACTTACCAGGTACTTTGTGCAAAATCATTGTTTCCATTCTTTTCTATGGAGTAAAACTCTTATTCTTTTGAAAATTTATATTTTAAATTATGTATGTTGCATTTTTGTCATTTTGGTCTTATTTGATTTAGATAAATATTGCCTATTTTTCTGGTGTGGTGTCCATTTTGCAGTGTTTTCACTGTATTACTATGTATTGGTACAAATACGTCACACATTGCTTCTGAGATAAGCCTGACTGCTTGTGCCAAGCTACCATGGGGGTAAGCAGAGGTTATCTAAGTGTGTTTATCCTGAAGGTCCTTAATTGGACAGGGGCTGCAGTTCTACGTGCACCATCTCTAAGGAGAGGAACTGGTAGACATTACTTGGGGTCTCCTGAAGATTTGGGGTCCATACAACTAGACTCACACACAAGTTGGCTAGCAAGTACACAGTCACACTTGCATCAGGGGTTGTAGGTGTTCTTCTTGGCTGTCAGGATAGAATTTGTGTTGTAGTTGGTCTCCTTTGCTTTCAGGCTAGGATTTGTGTATGTGGGAGCACCTTCCAGCCAAGTCTACTGCCTCAGAAACATGATAAGTGATGTCTGTGTGTAGCATTACACTTCACACATGTGAGAACGGAGTTAATTTAAATACCATTATACATTTGGACAGTTACATGTCACTGCCCATGGGCCACGTTTTGTCATCTGGCAACTAGGGCCTCATTTACGGGGGTCATGGCACAGATCCACGCAGCAAGTACCTTGCTGTGTTGCCATGCACCACTAGGAAAGGGCAGAAATGCACTGTATCTACAGGATAATACACCTTTCTGTCCTCTCCCCCTGCAGTGGTGCACAAATTGCTGCACCAACTCATGCAGCCTTGCACCATGGTACATGGGTGCCTCCACAGTGCCTGCATTGTGGGGATGATTGTTTCTGTGCAGTAAGGGACACCTTCCTGGCCAAAAACTATCATAAAAGGTGTTTCTCTCTCTCCACTAATAGGACGATACAGGGAGATATAAATATATTTCTCCCCATTGCATCACTCTTACATCATCCCTGAGGTGTTGTAAGATTCTGCTGCATTACCAGCATTGTACATTTGGAAATGCATCAGATACCTTCAGTTACCTTGTGTGTTGCATGGGTACCTCCCAATCAACACCCATCGAATGCCCCTTTCTCATGGTGTTATGTGTGGAAGGTTTCCATATGTACAAGGCCACGAAAAGCCATGCAAGGTGCTTTGCATGGCCTTGTAGATATTGACTGACACACTGTGGCACCGGACTGTGAGTAAAATGTTGCTCTGGTAGCACATTGTGCCAGTAAGGCATTGCACATAAGGCCCCAAGTCCCTGATGTGTGAGCCATGACACATCTGATGGCCCATGTATGTTGCATGTGTCCAACCACAGTGTACATGGTACACCTCCCTTGCACACAGATATTTTGGGCAGATTTCCTGGCTGACATGCATGGTTGTGCACCTTTACATCATGCAGTGTGTGCAAAACTGGGTTGAGATGTGTTCACCTGTATGTCAGGATGTTTTTCATTACATATGTGTACTGGAGCATGGTGCATATTTGTGTGCCTACAAGCAGGCCATTTCCATATTGTCCATCCTGGAATCTCCATTTAATGATGGACTGCGGGAAGATGTAGGCATTGTGTAGACTGCCCAGAAATATGGCCACATTCAGGATCAACCACCAATAGTTAACGATGGCCTGTACATTCATTCAGTGGGTAAGTTTCTGGTTCCTGTATACGTGTTCAGTTGCAACATAAGGAAAGAGTTCCACATGTGCGCAGGCTATGGCATTAAAAACATGCAGAAGTCCAGCAACAATGTAGAATCCTTGTTTTATTTCCTGCTGCAGTTGCTAGGTGTTAGGAAAGAGAATGCGGCAGAGTGTGAGGTGGATGATGGCATCCTGAACAGAGGGAAGAAATGCTGAGGAGGATGGCTGCGACACTCCTCCCACTCATGCTGCTGTGGTCTGGAAGGAGCCTGGCACAAGCATATGTATCACGGCCAGGAATTTGGTCAGTGGTGGTGCGTTGATGAGTCTGTCAACTATAGCTTGCAGCCTGGATGCAATGAGGTGGAGCAGTTGTATGAGGGACTTCCTGTGCAGCCGGTAGAAGGTGATGATGTCTTTCTCCCTGAGGGCCATCAGGGATGTCTGCTGGCAGTAGATGTGCTCCTTTTCCTGTGTTGTTTCTGTGGTGTGGGTGGTGGTGAATGTAGTGGTGGGGGTGGCAGTGGTCTTCTTGGTGCCCCAAGCTGACATAGGAATGGATTAATGTTGTCCTCCAGGTTGCAAGGGTGTTGTTTGTGTTCTCCTTATGTACCTGTACTAAAGAGTCATTTTAACACCTGGTCTGACATGGTGTTAAAATGTTGATGCAAGACAGACTTAGAGTGACTTTTCCTAAGCATGCATTATTTTTGGAAACCTTGTAAACAAGCCTACGCCAACACAGCGCCATTTTTTAAAAAGGGATCGCCTACCTTGCATATCATTGGCATTATCTGACACAGCCAGATCCGATGATATTGAAAAATGATGATAGGGTGGAAAAAGTGACGCTAGAGGCCTCTAGTGTAACTCTATAAATATGGAGTTGTTTTTCACCACCACAGTGAAAAAAAAAGACGCAATGGTGGCACAACATCCTTGTAAACAAGCCCTTTAGTTTCATAGTAAACCCGGCTATTAGTTCGAATTGTTCCACTAAAGATAGACATGTGTGTGGGCAATGGACTTTGTAAAAGCAGCCTAATGTTAACAGGAACTAACAAACTGAAAATGTAGGGTCATTATAAGAAATTCAACTTACATGCTAAAGAGCGACATTGGTCAAAATGTTTTATATACAAAGGCCTACTCTCACTACAACCTGGTTAGTGGCACCCTCCAAGGACAAACAAAAACTGTTTACAGCTATCTTATCTCACCTTATACTGGCATTTGTTGAGAACATACCCTACTTTCATCAGCTGTTACAATGGTACACGAGTGAAATACAGCTAACAACTGGAATTGCAGGCTTCCAACTCTCCCCTGTGGTTAGTGGTTTACTTCCGCTGCTTGTTTCTGTTATCTGCTGTTGTAACTTTTGGAGTGCTCTACTCAGCTGCCTTCACTGGTAAAGCTAAGCCTGTCTGGTCTATTATAAAGAGGCATACATTTCCTCACTCACCCTAGGAACTCCCCTATAGACAAATATATTGATTGCATTCTTGGAACTTCAACCTGGTGCTTTCACCTAACCTTCATAACCTTTTATTTAAAATATTTTAACATTCTGTTTTTAATTCTGACAGACACGATTTAAGGCTATATGATAGGAAGTTCCTACGATCATGCCTAGCCGCAAGAAAAATGCAGCTTTTCTAATAGAAACAGTCAAAGACTAGCCGTCCTGTGGTTCTTACTTTCAGCTCATTGTCTCTCATTATTTTCTTCAAAGCTCCATATGACGTGCATCTTTTAGACCCATGGAATCTTCCCACATTTATAAACATAAAAATAAGAGATTGCACCACTTTTGACCTGATAATAACCATATTGCATCAACCTGATTGCCTCATATAATTGTTCAGTCCTTTCTTATGTTCCATGGTCGGTTAAAAATGTTTTCACCTGGGATTATCAGTGCAGGAAAATGACTCATAAAGGTTCTCTTAAACAAAATCACGATTTTCCTTCAGGCTACCTTGGAAATCTTCATTTTGCCCCAAAATCCCCACTCTGTTGTAAGCATTAACATTTTTTGCATAATTTGTTGGTGACAACTTTAAAGTATTGGTCACAAGTTTCATGTGTATACGGTTTGGTCAATTTATCTGGCATTACTGTTTAAATCAAGGATACCCCACATTTGTAGGGTTCTAAGGAGACAAAGATCTGACCTTTAAAGATTTCCATCATGTTGACTAGGTTCCACCAAAGACTCTGGTCCTCTACTATCATTCTCTCTTATCCTTACAAACCTCTAATTAGTTTGCCACTGTAGTCATGAATTATATACAGTACATTAGCGCAGTGCATACTGAGAATCCATTACCGTAGAACCCTATCCATAGCACACTAACGCAAAAAGAAAATAGCTCCATCCACAGCAAAACAATGCTATTAAGCATAGGCCCCTAATGTAGGACACATTAAAATACATGCTCTAATGAGTGAATATATAGGCATGAGAGGCGATGCTCTGAGCCTTCCCGTCTTCCATATTGCAAAACCACAATGTGCTGTACATTCCTGATTAATGACTTTCAGTTATCTCAAAATATTCCTTTCCGCCATGTTTGAAAGTGCACTGACTCATCTCTCCTTAAAATGTAATAAGTAACGAAAGCAGAATACAAACGCGCACACCGCTTGATTGCAAAAGCCCCCAGATCGTACAGCGTGTAGGAAACAGAAAGGCGGGATGCCGTTTACAGGTTTTATGTCCTTTATGCTGGGGAATGGGAGCATTGGTGCAGATGATTGCTAATCTCGGCTGCATGTTGCATGATGGAGGGCTGGGATGGGGTTTGCTGAAAGGAGCTTGCTAAAGCAAGCATGAAGCGCGTGTATAAAAGTAACACCATTAGCTGAATTAATAAAGGAGATGCGCCAGCAGTACATAAACTGCTATCACGACCTGCCCACTGGTGCTTAGGCAATGCTGTCGTGCATGTTGTACATTCAACCTGCTTGCACTCGAGCCTGTAAAAACACCCTTTCACCCTTCAGGAAAAAGTAAAGGTTGAACGTTCGCTTTATCAAAATATTGAGACATCAAGCATGCATTTACCCAACATATTTGAACCTCCTGCGTTAAAAACAGTTACCGGACACTTATTGAATAAACGTTTTTGATTTCTTTTTCTTGAACATTATTTCTTGAACAAAATAGAAGTGAGTTCACGTTTGTGACCAGCTCTTTACCTGATTATCACAGTCGTTCCTGAGTACGAATGCATTGCAATACTATCCAATTATTGCCAGGTTTGCATTAAATAATTACATGCAGTTTTTTGCATAAATAAATTGACTTAGATTACAAAATTTCACATCAATCACTTTCTCCTGCTCCTTTTATGTTTAAATATTTTGCTTTTTATTACTAGAGGTCTGAAAATTGAAATTCTCTGGAAGGAAAGCAAAACCTAAGTTCGGTTCTCTAGAAAAAGTCACAATTATTATAGCATTAAATTAGCGTCTATAATGAGGACTTGCACAGAAGCCCCAAATTTTCGAAGTCAATGAATACGGTCTTGAATGTGCATCTATAAATGTTTATCTGCTCAAGGAAGTGTCTGGATGTGACCTGCCCAATTACATTTGGTCCCTAATTTACATAGGACTGTTCAGTAGTTGCGAATCTGCAAGTACTGTAGTCAGAAATACTGAGTACCTCAGAAGCACACAAGGAACAAACGCTGGACTCTGTACTTAGCCTCAGACTACTGCGGCACGTGTGACCTACAGTTATGCGTCTATAACATTTGAATAGCTATCACCCCAAGCAAGGTAACAACAATATTAATTGTTAAATCTAATAGATTCTGGGTTTAATGGGCTGAACCTTGTACTCTGACAGGCACACCACTTAAACTGTACTCACATGGACGCTGGAGGGACATGATGAACACTAGAAACATCCATTCTGCAGACGGTGGTGTCTAATCTATGGGTCATGTAAGGCACAACAGTTTCTGACACCCTTCCAAACAAGGTAATGAATGGATACAATAAACGATGCACTGAATTTACTACTAATAGCAGCAGCAACATGTTTATCAACTGATTTGTTCTAAATTACGTTGGCCGGTGTTTATATAACATATGTCTAGTTTATGTATGAAGTGAGATGATTTGCGTTCATAAACTGTAACAGTACTTCATAGTATTGAAAATACTGTTGTAGTAGGTATACATAGGTGTCCTTTCTGGGTATGCAAGTATTTATATCGCATCCACAAGGGGTGATGTACGATGGTGTTGTCAAATGGTAATTACAGGTTCTGGATGTGCTTATATGTTGACCGTCGTTGATAGAGGGGCCTGAACAAGCAGTGGGGTTGTTTTTTTGAGGTGAGACAAGTGTCTGCTAATTCTTTGAAAGCTTATAGAAGGACTGTGAAATGTCACATTCCTTTCAAGCACAATTTAAAAATTGTTTCTTTCTAGTTTACATCCACAGAATGCATGCTATCATAACAAAATCGCCACCTGCTACATTCCTCAAAGTCTGTGTGAAAAATTGACCTTAACTTAAACTTTCAATTTTTTCTTCACTTATTTATTGTGACTACTCCTCTCCTTCTCTTTTACCTTCTGCATGCCTCTGTTTGTATAAAATGTGCTATAGTGCATGTCTGTTTTAATGGATCATCAAGCTAAGAAAATCTCCTCCACCTGCTTTGGTACTTTAAGACCTCTCAGAAAGGTATTTAAAATACGTCCATTCATCGCAAAGAGACTCATAATCCAGGCACTAATTACCTTTCGCCTGGACTACGGAAATGTCCTGTACATCGGGGCTCCAAAATATGTCAAAAAGAAACTACAAGTGGTGCAGAACACAGCTGCCCGCCTTCTCTTCAACGTACCTAGACACGAATCAGCCAAACCTGCTCTCTCTACCTTGCACTAGCTCCCAGTTGAGCGGCGGATAAAATTTAAAAATCTGTATTGCATTCACAGAGCTCTCCACAACAAAGGCCCCTCTCTTTTACAAACCCTTGCCTCCTTCCATATTCCTGCTAGGCATCTTAGGTCCTCCTCGGTGGCCCTTGCCGTAATCCCCTTAACAAAAAAGGCCAAATGGGTCAGAAGATCAATGGCCTTCCTTGGAGCTAAGCTGTGGAACTAATTGCTGATGAATTTTCGACAAACTGCCCACGAACTTTCCTTCCATGCCTACTTCAGACTTGGTTCTTCTGATCTCCATTTGTAGCCTGTGTTCTGAAGTCTTCTGTTTAAGCACTGGGAGGCCCTTTGGGTAGCCATGCGCTATATAAGACCTCATAACATAACATAACATCTCTTCGTCTTGAAACCACTTTTTTCCCATTACCCATGAAACACCTCACATTCAGGATACGCATCACAGTCAACCTCTCCAAGGGGTAGAACCTTTGTATACAGACCACCAACAACCTGCACCAATTTTGCTGTGGAAATCACAAACCTGGTTGCACCCTTCAACATCAACGCCAGCACATTCATCCTCCTTAGAGACCTGAACTTTCACCTAGAATACCACGTAAACCCATACTCTATGACTCTTCTAGAAAACCGTTCAAACCTTGGCAATCCCAGCATATTACAGAACCCACCCACACTGCCGGCCACCTATTTGACCCAAATTTCCCCTCAATCAGCAACATCACAGTTGACAAGCCAGCAACTATCACTTAGACAGACCATGCCCTTGTCAGTTTCAGTGTACCCATCCCGTGTCACTACAGGCCTACCACCACCAGAAATGCCTGCCTCAGCTGCAAAAGCATCACAGAAGAGGAAAGGGCTTCGACCTTCTCCATGCACCAGCATAAGCACACCAGCAACTTGCCAAAAGCCATCAAGAACCTCAACAGCTGGATCACCACTTACACTGAGCACCTCAAGACAAGTCAGAAGCAATAGACTGACCACATGACTACTAGTACACAGAGGAACTCAGACTGACAAACTGAAAGCAACTGGAACACAAATGGAGAACAACTGAATACACCACAGACAAACATATCTTGAAATAAGCCCTAATATGCTACAACCAGCAGATTCAGAACACCCAGTAGAGAGCTCTTGCAGATCACATCGATGTCAGAGCTAACAGGAGCAAGGAATTCTTTGTCATCATTAAAGATTTTATCGCAGCTCCCGATTACTCTAGATAACATCCCCCCCTTACAAGACCTTTGCAGCAAACTCTCAGAATTTTTCTGAAACCAAATCTCCTTCATATCCAGCAACTTTGACACTAAGGCAGACCACCTCAACTTCCCATCACCACCAAAGAACTAACCCTGACCTCGTGGACTGATACCACCACTGTTGAAATTGTTACTACCATGAGGATCATCTACCCTGGGGCGTAGGCTGATCCTTGCTGCCATGACACCTCCACCAAAGAACTCCTACCTATCAGGGAAGCACTAATACCCATCTTCAATGCCTCGATTGACTCAGTCACATTCCTGGATACCTGTAAACATGCCACTGTCATGCCTTTGCTCAACAAACCATCTGCTGACTCAAAAACACTTTCCAACTATAGACCCTCCTCCCACCTACCATACCCATCAAAGGTCCAAGAGAAACAAATCAACTGCCCCCTCACTGATAACCTTAGCATTTACCAGCCCCTCAATGCCATGCAGTCTGGTTTAGGACTAACCATAGTACAGAAACAGCACTCATCATTTCCACACACAACATCTGCATGATAATTGACAGAGGAGACCAGGCAGTTCTCGTTCACCTGTACATCTCTGCAGCATTTGAAACGTTCTCACAGCCCATCCTCATCGAGTGCTTGCACAAGATCGGCAGCCAAGGACTTGCCATCTGTTGGATCTGCTCCTACTTAACAGATAGAACCCAAGATGTCAGGCTGGCAGCTTACTGCTTGGAAGCCTGCAACTTAATCTACGGAGTGCCTCGAGGTTCATCACTCAGCCCCACCCTCTTCAACATATACATGATTCCTCTGGCCAACATCATTTGCACACACAACATCAACATCCTCTCCTACACTGACAACATGTAACTCATACTCTTCCTTTTGGTAATGATCCACAATACAAGAGATAAGTTCACTGTCTATGTGACCGAAGTCATTAACTGTATGAAAGCTACTGGTTCAAGCAAAAAACGAACAAGACAGAAGTAGTGATCTTCGGCAAGAACACCTCACCGGGGACTCCAACTGGTGGCCAGTTGAACTCGGGCCCACACTCAAACCCAGGACACACACCAGGACACTCTTCAACAGCAAACTGGAACATAACTTCACAAGTTAACTCTATCAGTTCATCTGCTTCCAGTCCCTGACGATGCTGAGGAAGATCTTCAAATGGCTCCCAAGCAACACTAGAAAACACCTTAGTCACCAGCAAGTTGGACTACGGGAACACCCCCTACATTGGGATCACCAAGTAACTCACCAGAAGACTATAAACCACCCAAAAGTCAGCAGCCAGACTCATCCTCACCCTCCCACACAGAACTAACTTAACATCACACCTCAGGCAGCACCAAGGCATTGCACAACTTTGGCCCTGCCTACTTGAATAGCTGTAAATTCTTTCATCAATCACCCAGACACCTTTGCTCTTGAGGACTCCTGCTAGAACACATCTCAGGCATACACAGAACCAGATGAGGAGGACGGGCATACTTTTAGATCGTTCTCAAAGCGTGGAACAGCCTCTCACTCCGCATCAGAGTTTCCTTCCCTGTTCTTTAATTTTACAAGAATAAGAAGATCTGACTTTTCAATGAACCTATATACGATAGGCAGGGCTAGACACACACACCTGCTCGGCACCAGGATACCCTCGCGGGTGATAGTGTGCTTTACAAATGCACATAGCATAACATAATACTTCTTATTGAGATCACATCCCAGCAACCTAGCAATATTTATTCATTACATCATCCATCTGCTTCTCATGTAACCCTCTCTAATGATCACACCTAAGAAATTAAAGTATCAAAAAACAAAGATAAAAAAGTGGAATGTTTTGTTTGAGAGCACAAGACTAATTCAAATTAACCATAGATTGAACGCTTACTTTTGATTTGTGATTAGCTTTCTACTCATCATTACACACTTCAATAATTTCAATTAAATTTCAATTTATTTTCAATAAATGGACAGCCTTTTACATCTGGAGTACTAGTAATAGGATGGAGAACTGAGAAGAGTCACCCTGTTCTGATGCAAAGGGACATGGACACAACCAAGAGCACATGAGAAGAGGAAGGAAGCATTTGAGTAGGCACATACGGCTAAGACCACATACGTACATACTAAGGGTAAGTGCTAGCAAGTGCCCTGTACACCATGAAAAATGCCTTAAACTAGATATATTTATTTTCCATGGGCAGTAAAAAGTTTCACAAATCAAGGTATCAAGTACCATATTTAGGTAAGTTAAGCAATACAGCATTACTATTAACCAAACAGGATAAGAAAACTGCCAGAATTACCAGCCTTCTCCCTTCAACTCAAGGGCTAAAACATTTCTCTTTGTCTCTTAAATGCATTAACATACAACAGTGATCTTTTTTTATATGCAGGAAAAAGGTAGGATCAGCGTTGTTAGTCACTAACTTTTTGTTCAAATTGGCAGGGGGTGGGCCAAGAGCCAGTGACTATCAGATTTTAGGGTAAGATTCTATGTAAGACAGTCAAGAAACCTACCGCATGGAGTAGATGGAGAAGGGGACACTGAAGCTACAGTTATGGTGGACAATAGCTTTAAGGATTGGGTCTTACTTATGCTGCCACAAGACGATCAGCAGCTGACTTGCTGGTGAGACAGGGCATAGCCCACTAAAGAATTAGTAGATGCAGAAGACCATGTCCACAACATCTATTTTTTTGACGCCTTCACTTGATGATGTTATTCACACCCATGAATCTATTCTCTGTTTGTTTTTTGATTGACCTTGGTATTTGACTCAACCACTACTTTTGAACCTGGTTCAGTTATCTTCTTTGATTTGTTTTTGGCGATTAAAATTCAGCTTCCAACTTGGCTTCAGATTTCCCCCATTTGATTTGGTGACTATGATTCTACCCTCATGTTGAGAGGAATGTCATTCCTCTTCATTTTCACTTCTCGGGTAAGGTTCTGAGTTTACCTGGATGCTAAGTACAGCAGTGACTCTCATAACGCTGGGTACGATGCATCAAGTGTTTGTGTAGTACTTACCTTTTAAGAATCATCTTTTCTTATAAGATGCTTACTGTTTTCTGTTTCCTCTCTTGACAGTGAGTTGTATTATGCCTTTGCTACACTGTCTCATTCTGTATGGCAGAGAGTCCACTCCAGGTCTTCAACCAAAGAACTTGTTGGTAACAACTGTCATTCACCCTCTAATCCCTCACCCCTACTCCCTTTTTGGTACACCAATGATTCCCACTTCTCTGGAATGTGATTCAGGGAGTGGGACCACCTAAAAGGGGAGAAGGTGGTACTAACCTTGATATCATTTGTTGTTATAGAGCTCTCAATGTAAAATTCTTCCTCAATGTAAAGACCCTCCCTAGTGCATTTGTCTCAGGAGTTTGAGACTAACTGAGTGATGTGGTGTGGGCTAGAAACTCACAAATAATACAGAATAATTCAAGGACCAATCGCTGTTTTTACTTTAAAAAGGAAAAGTAATTTAATGTATACACACCCAAATTGTATACTCAAAATGACAACTATTTATACAATTTCAAGGGGAATTAGAAATCGAAACCCATCTTTGGGGACTCACAGATTAACCAGGGTGCAGACCATGTATTCTAAAGAAATGCCATAGGGAGGAAACTAAGCCTGATGTAGCCTGCTCCAATTATCTGAGAGGTACTAAGTGACAATTATTGCATCAGCAAGCTTTAATCCTTAAAAGAAACAAAACTCCTTTAGGGCCTGTTAGAAACACATGAGGTTTCCCACAGTCAAAAATGTTAAACCTGCAGACTTTGTCAAGTCATTCACAATGTAAAATGGGAGGAGTACTACCTTTGTAACTACACTGAATAATCAGTGAAGTAAGCCAGTTGGCTTTAACCCCTTGGGTGCCAAGGATGTAACTTTTATGTCCTGCTATGGGCCCTCAGCACTCCCCCCGATGGCCAAGCACCCCCCTCCCTAGGGCATGTATGGAAGGGGAATTGCTTTCCCTTCTACCCATGCCCCCCCAAGATCCCACAGTGGCGTCTGATGACATCAGCACGCAATCACGTGCTGACCTCTTCAGAGGCTGCCCACACCGTGCTGGAAGCTCAGCTTCCAGCACAGATCGAAGAGAAATGCTTTAGCATTTCTCCTCTGATCACGCAGAGGGGGTGAGAGAGGCATCTCAGTAAAGGAAATGCCTTTCCTTTCCTTTCATGTCACTAGACACTAGGGCGTTTGCTATTTTTTTATTTGTGCATAAGGGGAGTGCCCCCTCGGGCAAGGGCCACTCCCCAGGGGGCAAATTTGTTTTAGGCCATTTCTGCCCCCCTTTAGGGCAGATCAGCCTATTTCGATTAGTGCGATCTGCCCCTAGGGGTGGCAGAAACCAATTAGGAATCAGGGATTGGTGAATGTGTATGTGTGTGTTTCATTTGGGGAGCGTCCCTTGGGCAAGGGTCACTCTCCATGGGGGCACCTTATTGTTGGCCATATCTGCCCTCTTTGGGGGCAGATTGGCCTATTTTTGAAAGGCCCATCTGCCCCAAGGGGGAAAGAAAGCCCACCAGAGATCAGGGAATATATATATATTTTTTAAAGAGGTTGGGGCTATGGCCATAACCCCGCCCCAAATAAATGGGACCAACGTTGTTCTGCCACCGGTGGGCAGATAGGGCAATTACTGCCAATCCACTCCCTGGGGAGGGCAGAAAGCCCACTAGATACCAGGGAAATTAATACGAGTGGTGTGGTGGCTATCAACCAGTATGTGCATGGTTATGCCCCCACCCCAACTGAATGGGGTAACAGTCTTTCAGCTTTCCCCGCACACTAACACATCTTATCCCACAGCAAGCAAGAAGAAGTTTGATTATTTTGGGTTTTGATTTTACATTTGGGCCATGAGAGCTTATCTAACTCTCAAAATCGTTCCACCTGGAGTGGTGAGGGCTGCACGTTTTGGACTCTGGGATGCTGTCATGTAGAAAAATCCACAAGACCTACACACATCTGAAAACTAAACATCAGGGTGAGTCCAGTTTGGTGTGCTTCACTTGCATCCCACACCATTTTCTTACCAACAATGCCCTGCAAACCTCCAGTTTTGCTGAAAATCACACATTTTCCCCTTCCCACACATTGGAACCTTCCGGAATCTGCAGGAATCCACAAAATTCCTACCACCCAGCATTGTTGCATCAATGGCGATAAAAAATCTGAACCACCTGTCTGCCTAAAAACATTTTTTTTCAAACTGCCCTTTTGGACCTGCTTTGGTTCCCCCTCATTTTTGACATGTTTTTGGCTTTTCCCTGTCACAGGCACTTGGCCCACCTGCACAAGTGAGGTATCATTTTTACCAGGAGATTGAGGGGAATGTTGGGTGGTAAGAAATTTGTGCCTGTGCAGTGATCCCACACAGAAACGTGGGAAAAATGTCATTTTTAGCTAAATTTGAGATTTGCTGAGGATTCTGGATAAGAAAACACCAAGGAATCCACGCATGTCACACCTCCCTGGATTCCCTTGGGTGTCTAGTTTCCAGAAATGTTTGGGTTTGGTAGGTTTGCCTAGACCAAAAACATAGATCCACCCCGCAAACACAGGTAGTTTAGTATTTGATAATTTTGATGTGTACACATAGGCCCTCATTATGACTCCGGCGGGCGGCGGAGGCCGCCCGCCAGAATTCCGCCCTCCGTAATACCGCTCCGCGGTCAGAAGACCGCGGAGGGTATTATGAGTTTTTCCCTGGGCTGGCGGGCGGTCTCCAAAAGATCGCCCGCCAGCCCAGGGAAAAACTCCCTTCCCACGAGGATGCCGGCTCGTAATAGAGCCGGCAGAGTGGGAAGGTGCGACGGGTGCTGATGCACCCGTCGCGTATTTCACTGTCTGCAAAGCAGACAGTGAAATACATTTTGGGGCCCTCTTACGGGGGCCCCTGCAGTGCCCATGCCGTTAGCATGGGCACTGCAGGGGCCCCCAGGGGCCCCGCGACTCCCTCTCCCGCCATCCGGTTCCCCGCGGGAGAACCGCCAGGAACTGGATGGCGGGAGGGGGAGTCGGAATCCCCAAGCCGGCGCAGCAAGCTGCACCGGCTTGGAGGATTCCTTGGGGGCAGCGGGAAACCGGCGGGAGACCGCCGGTTTCCCTTCTCTGACCGCGGCTAAGCCGTCGCGGTCAGAATGCCCCGCGGGGCACCGCCGGCCTGTCGGCGGTGCCTCCGCATCCAGCGGCCCTGGCGGTTACAAACCGCCAGGGTCGTAATGAGGGCCATAGTGTTTTGGGCATTTCCTGTCACGGGCGCTACACCTACCCACACAAGTGAGGTACCATTTTTATCGGGACACCTGGGGGAACATTGGGTTCAAGGAAGTTTGTGGCTCCCCTCAGATTCCAGAACTTTGCAGCACCGAAATGTGAGTAAAAAGTGTTTTTTGCCAAATGTTGAGGTTTGCAAAGTATTCTGGGTATCAGAACCTGGAAGGAGCACCACAAGTTACCCCATCCTGGGTTCCCCTAGGTCTCTAGTTTTCAGAAATGTCCAGGCTTCTAGGTTTTATCAGGTGCCAGATGAGCTAGAGGCCAAAATCCACAGCTAGGCACTGTGCAAAAAACAGCTCTGTGTTCTTTGGGAAAATGTGATGTGTCCATGTTGTGTTTTGGGACATTTCCTCTCACGGGTGCTAGGCCTACCCACACAACTGAGGCACCATTTTTATTTGGAGACATGAGGGAATGCTGGGTGGAAGGACACTTGTAGCTCCTCTCAGATTCCAGAACTTTCTGTCACTGAAATGAGAGGAAAAAGTGTTTGTTTTGCAAAATTTTGAGGTTCGCAAAGGATTCAGGGTAACAGAACCTGGTGGGAGCCCTACAAGTCACACCATCTTGGATTCCCCTAGGTATCTAGTGTTAAAAAATGGACAGGTTTGGTAGGTTTCCCTTGGTGCCGGCTGAGCTAGAGGCCAAAATCCACAGCTAGGCACTTTGCAAAAAACAGCTCTGTTTTCTTTCGGAAAATGTGATGTGTCCACGTCGTGTTTTGGGGAATTTCCTGTTGCTGGCACTAGGCCTACCCACACAAGTGAGGTACCATTTGTATCGGGAGACTTGGGTAAATGCTGGGTGGAAGGGAAATTGTGGCTCCTCTCAAATTCAAGAACTTCCTGTCACCGAAATTTGAGGGAAAAGTGTTTTTATGGCCACATTTTGAGGTTTGCAAAGGATTCTGGGTAACAGCACCTGGTGAGAGCCCCACAAGTCACCCCACCCTGGATTCCCCTAGGTATCTAGGATTAAAAAATGCACAGGTTTGGAACAGACCAAAATCCACAGCTAGGCACTTTGCCAAAAACATGTCAGATTGCAATGTAAAAATGTGATGTGTCCATGTTGCGTTTCCTGTCGCAGGCACTAGGACGACCTACACAAGTGGGGTACCATTTCTATTGGGAGACTTGGGGCGAACCAGAATAGAAGAACAAGTGATATTGCCCCTTGTCTTTCTCAACATTTTTACCTTCCAATTGTAAGAAAGACATCTATTTGAGAAATGCACTATAATTCACATGCTAATATGGGGACCCCGGAATTCAGAGATGTGCAAATGACCACTTCTTCTCAACACCGTATCTTGTGCCCATTTTGGAAATACTAAGTTTTTCTTGGACCTATTTTTCACTCTTTATATTTCAGCAAATGATTTGCTGTGTACCCGCATGAAATGAAAACCCATTGCACCACAGTTGTGGTTCTTCCCTGACTATTTCATCTACCATGAAAACCCATTGCAAGGTGGAGCTCATTTATTGGATCTTGATACTTAGGGTTCTTGATGAACCTACAAGTCCTATATATCCCCGCACACAGAAGAGTCCAGCAGATGTAACAGTATATTGCTTTAAAAAATCTAACATTGCAGGAAAAAGTTACATAGTAAAACCTGGGGAAAAATTGATTGCTGTTTTTATTCACCTCAATGTCAATATTTTTTCTATTTCAGCTGTTATTTTCTGTAGAGAAACCTTGTAGGATATACACAAACGACCCCCTGGTGAATTCAGAATTTTGTCTACTTTTCAGAAATGTTTAGCTTCCTGGGATCCAGCATTGGTTTTACACTCATTTCTGTCAGTAACTGGAAGGAGGCTAAAAGCACCAAAAATAGTAAAAATGGGGTATGTCCCAGTAAATGCCAAAATTGTGTAGAAAAATGTGTTTTTCTGATTCAAGTCAGCCTGTTCCCGAAAGCTGAAAAGATGGTGAATTTATAACTATAAACTCTTTGTTGATGCCATTTTCAGGGAAAAAACACAAGCCTTCTTCTGCAGCCCTTTTTTCCCATTTTTTTTTTTTTTAAATTGAAAGTTTCACTGTGTTTTGGATGATTTCTTGGTCGCCTCCTGGGGAACACACAAACCCTGGATTCCTCTAGAATACCTAGGATGTTGGAAAAAAAGGACACAAATTTGGCATGTTTAGCTTATGTGGACAAAAAGTTATGGGGCATAATCACGAACTGCCCCAAATAGCCAAAAAAAGTCCTGGCACTGGAGGGGGTAAAGGTCTGGCAGCTAAGAGGTTAGTATGAAAATAAATAAACATGACCCATGTGCTCTCTGCCTAGGAGGCCCATCTACATTTTTGGAATACTCATAGTATAAACTAACATGAGCCTTAAATCTCTGAATGGAGATATCAATAATTTTACAGTTCCAGACTTAGAAATAGGAAATTGGTTTTAAACCACTTCATAATGCATTTGCAGGGAGTTCATAATTTAAATCCCCTTCTTAGTGAAGATGTGAGAAAGTTAAAAATGTAAATCCTGTTTCTATGTTGTTTGTCTTGGAACTCAATATGCATGGGCATGTCAAATGTGTATAAAACATTATGTGAAATGCTGTATAATTACACAAAATGAGCACCCATAATTTTGTGTTATATCTTAGGGATAAATGTATCCTTCCCTCAATTCTTTACACAATGCTACATTTTGTACTAAAAATAATGCAAAAACGTAAAAGTACTGCAAACAACAGCTGCTTGTTTTCTGTGGTTATCATGCATTTGCAGAATGTTTTTTACCACAATGGCATTTTTGAGGTAATTACTTTTACTGGGATTGGCATGTACTTACACAGAATGATGCCGGGCATAATTTTGGGAATTTCCCATAATAAGCACAATGCAAACTTCCTCAAATTACGAACATTACACTGGCATAACTTAAAAGTCATTCAGGTCTAGTAAATCTCCTTCCAATTTTATTTGCCTTACAGTTCACCATCTATAATTGTTTCCAGGTGCATTTGACAGCGTTCATAATACCATACCTGTTCCTATTGCATTTGTCAGTGAGTTCACAATGTAAAACCCCTCTCTATTGTGTTTGTCACAGAGTTCACAAAGTAAAAGTCTTTCCTGTTGTTTTTCTCAGAGAGTTCACAATGCAAATTCCTTCTTGTTGAAGCTGCCAGAGTTTACACTGCAAAGTTCCGTACTATTGTATTTGTCACAGTTGACCATCACCGCTTCTCACATTGTTCAGAAAATTCACAGTATAAAACCCCTTCTAATTGTATTTGTAAAAGATCTCATAATAGAAAAGTTAGTCCTAAGAGCTGGGACATTCCTAGGAGCATCTGTGTCCTTTATAAACTTTTATTACCCCAAAACATGCCCTACAAACAATACACAGCCATTATAGTGGAACAAATTCTAAGGCCACACCCACACGTGCTGCCCAGACACAACTGGTAGCACAACCAACACACACATAAGTTTCTCACACAAAAACCAAAGCATGCAAGACCAAAACAGCTGTGTTGAAAGAAAGGCAGGACAAATATGCGACAATGGGACCAACAACTTGTTGGCCCAGATATATTATATAAAATAAATATGGAAATAAATAAGGAATTATGAACAGAATAAAAGGCCATAGGTCAGTCCATACAACAAGGTGCACAATGCACATACGGCACATCAGTGATCCCCTACTGCTATATGACCTCCACAGGAGAAGCGGTGAGGTTAAGGGGGGGGCTGGGAACACTTGGGATGGGTTGACTTCCAGGCAGGGGGAGGAGCATGGGTACTAGCAGGGGGTACAGGGGAGGACTTGGTGGGGGCCCACCGCCAGTCTTGTGCACGGTGATCTGGTGTTGTGATGCCATGGAACGTACCTTCCCCCGTAGGTCATTCCACCTCTTCCTGATGTTGTACCTTGTGTGTGAATGGTTGCCTACTGAGTTGACCCTTTAAATTATTTTTTGCCACAACTGTATTTTCCTGGCAATCGAGGTTTGTTGGTAATGTGCTCCAACCAGTTGTGGGTCTACCCTGACTATTTCATCTACCATGACCCTCAACTCATCGTCTGTGAATAGTGGGTGCTTTTGTGGGAACATGGTTGTGGTTGTGTTGAGGAGGAATGATTTGTATGTGTGTAAGTTTACAGTGTTGGGTGATTGATGGGTTGTGGGTGGCGTATTGTTTGTGATGGATGCTTGTTGTGTTGTGTGTGTGCGTGCTATGTCTGTTGTGTGTTTGTTGTGCTGGTGTGTGGTGCGTGATACTTGTGGTGTGTATGCCTATAGTGTAAGTCTTTTTTGTTACAAGGGATTGTGGGGTGTATCGGGGTGTGTTATATAGTGCTGTGAGTAGGTGTTTCGGGTGTGTGGATGTGTGTCAGGTGTGGGGTATTCAAACTTTCCAGTATAGTGTTGTGTTCTGACAGTAGTGGGTTCTCTCTGTGGCAGTTCGCACCACCAATTGTTTTCTATCATGGAGGAACTGCTGTGGTGATTTGTAGCTCGTAATCTAGTGGGCGGATTTGTGTCGGGCTGGCAGTGCTGGTGGTGGAATCACTACTTTACAGCCTTCCAGTGTCTTTGCAGTCCCGGATTTGTGGCTGCATTTTGGCAGTTCTCAGTGTGTGACCTTTAATACAGCAGTCGGATGACCGCCAACCTAGCAGTCTTTTAGTGGTTGCCACCAAGGTGGTCTTCCTAAAAGACAACCAAACTTGTAATGACCCCCATAGTCTGTTGCCATCATCTGTGTGGTACAAGTGACATTTTAAAACAGCAACAGTCTTGAAAGCTAAAAACAGCAATACTTTTATCAGGGTCCATTGCAAAACCAACAATTCTCCACAGTCAAAATGGTAGGACTTCAGCCTTAATCCGGTCAAGCATAATGTAAAATGTGAGGCTTTCTGCCTTTGTCACCACAATTAAAAATCAATAACAAAAATCTAGTGGCCATGGCCTCAGCATAGACAGACTAATCAAACATTTGAGGCAGACCTAAATTATACATTGACATAAACATAAAGTACAGTTCTGAACACATTAAGCATACATTTTGGCAGACCTAAAAACAATCTGTGTACTAATCCCTGCCCTATGGCAATTGTAAGAGAGTTGACATTGTAAAACCCCTTTCTATTGTATCTGTCACATAGAACAAAATGTAAAGCTCTTTCCTGTGGGTTTTGTCATGGCTTGCATAAAGTAACCCCCTCCTATTGTACTTAACACAGGGTGCTATTGCTTTTGTCAGAGACTTCATAATGCATCAAAAATAACACAGCACGGGTGAGTGTGCGTCAAAAAAGGCTTGCAATGCGTCGATTTCACTCACAAGCAAGCCCTTGTGTTGCTTCTCCTTTAGTCGGGTCGGCGTGCGTCATTTCTTATCTCAGCAGGAGAGCGATGCATCGATCTGGTCAGCACTCTCAGGTCGAGGCAGGCCTTGCATCATTTTTACACGCCCAGTGGTGTTTGCGTCAGAAATTCAGCCGCACGATAATCCGAAAACCACGCAGCATGGGTTGCGATCTCACTGGTCTCCGTCAGCCATGCTGTATGTTGTTTCTCCAGCCGTGGACATCGATCGTCCGGTCGTGAAGCTGACAGCATGTCGATTTTTCAGCTGCAGATCAGAATTGTGTCGATCTTTACCCCGCACAGTAGTCTGTGCATGGGTTTCTCACTCTTGGGCTGCCAGCTTCTAGTAGCATTTGGTTTACAGGTCCCGGGCACCTCTAGTGCACTTTACTAGGGACTTACTAGTAAATCCAATATGCCAATCATAGATGAACCAATTACACACACAGTTTGTATAAGAGCACTTGCACTTTAGCATGGTTAGCAGTGGTAAAGTGCCCAGAGTAACAAAAACAGCAAAAACAGAGCCCAGCACACATCAACAAGCTGGGAAACAGCAGCAAAAGGTTAAGTGAGACCACG
Source organism: Pleurodeles waltl (assembly GCF_031143425.1). Lineage (NCBI taxonomy): Eukaryota > Metazoa > Chordata > Amphibia > Caudata > Salamandridae > Pleurodeles > Pleurodeles waltl. The sequence goes on along the minus strand of NC_090439.1, from coordinate 769,895,666 downwards.
CCAAGGGTGAATAGTCTAACACTGACTATCTAAAATGAGAGGCCTACTGCTTCTATCACATTTAATACTCAAAGAAACATGTCTATTGTCTTTAACATGAAATTAAAAATGATGATGTATCTTTGCCTTCAGAGACCCAACAATTATTTTAGGCAGACGCATAATTTACATTGACAAAAACATTAACTCTCCTTCTGCATACAACAATCATTTACAGTGGCTGGACCTTCAAATAGATATATCTACTAAACCCCTTTCTGTTATATTTCAGAAATGGCAACTTAAATTGTATTTGCTAAATACTTCATAATGTAAAGCCTTTTCCATAGGTGTTTGTCATAGAATTCGCAATGTAAAACCCTTATGAATTGTATTTTTCAGCCTTTACAAAAAAAACCATTCCTATTGCATTTGTCACAGGGTTTGCAATAAAAAGACAATTCATATGGTTTTTGGCAAGCAGTTCAATGGAAAATGTGTCTTAGAATTATTCTGAAAGAGTTCACAAAGTGAAATCCCTTTATAATGCATTGGTCATGTGCTTATCCAATGCAATGCACTGACCTGAAGTCAGGGTTAGAAATACCCCTTTCATTTCAGATGAATATAATAATTGTTAAGAATAATATCAACATCTGCCCACATCTCTTAGCTCTACTTCTCTACACCTGTTTTTCTGGTGGTCCCATAAGTCCTTGCAGACAGATGCACTATCAAAACAGGTCCAAATTCTTTGCCTACTATGGTGATGTGTGGGAATCCATGTTAGAAAATACTTCGGGGCAGGCTTTGCCACAGAGAAAAAACAATTCACTCTTAAAGGCCTACTAGTATTAACAAACGTGTTTACAATATTTTTTCCTAAAAAAACCAGATCACACCTACAGTTACGTATGTACCTCTTCTCAATGGACAAATAAGGTCCGGGCCTTAATCTTGTCACCATAACCAATCAGGTTTGTTGTTTTGAGCACATTATTTGCAATACAAGCCTACTTTTTTCAGTGGAAGTAGCATCTTGTGGGCAATCCGCAGGGAGCTAGAGCAATGTGTGGACAGAACCACAGTCCCTCTTTCTGCAGTGATTGTTGAATCTTTTTTTCCTAGGAATCATCACCATCTGTTGTTCTTTAGCTGTGCTACTCTGGGTACTGGGGCTGATCTCTGTACAGTACCTGATACCCAATTCAAATTTCAGAACTGTGCCTTTCAATAAAGTTGCACTTAAAGGAAATGCATTTCCTTCCACATATAAACACAAATGATCATGAATTTGCACCAAAAGTGTCTCCTGTAGGTTTATGAATTAAACTGTTTAGACTCCAAGGGTTCTTAACCTTTCAACTCCTGTGGACTGCTGCTGAATTATTACTGGAATCCGGGGTGCCCTTCTGAGAAATAATTGAAGCCAATGACCCCATCCTAAGAAAATGTAATGATTTGAGTCTCAAAACAATACACAAAAATACAAAAACAAGTATACACCAAACAAATGCTCAAATATTGAAATATTATATTTCATTCACAATCAACTATAGAAAAAAGGTTTCAATTTTGCTTTATTAGTATCAATACCATATGGCAATTTAGGCACATCCATTTTCATTCAAGGTTAGTTCTTGATTTGGTTTTAAAAGAGACTGCTGATATAAGATGCATTGATTTTGACATGTATGAAGAAAAGCAGGAGAGGTTGGTAGATAATAGAGCAGTAGATGAGAACAACAAACTATCAAAGCAACCCTTAGGAGGTTTGACTATTGGTCCCCAGCAAGAGTTAGGCTTTCAAAGTTTGCCTTTTTATTTATATATACTTTATTAATTTTAGTTTGTTATAGTATTATTCAATTTGTAAAACAGTTGCTGACAGCCTGAGTAGCCCTCGTGGACCCCGAGGGGTCTCTAAACTACAGGTTAAGAACTAGATGTCTGAGGTACTTGAGATGTTGCAAAATGGTCTTTCCAAACTATTTTAGGTCAGTATCCAGAAGTAATTTAATTTTAGAATTTAATCAAACTAAGCACAATGTGTTGAAGATGGACAAACAGGCAAGGGGTCATTTAGAATTGCTCAAAAATAGAGTATCATTAGAAATGAGATACAAATGCATTAAGTCTGTTAGAGCGCAAACTTGGAATAAACAATTTATTAATATGTCTCATTTGAAATTTCTACTTACTAATGAACTCTAGGCAATGAGACTGTGGGGTAAGTATGAAGGGAAGAGTTAGGAAATCAAAAACAACAGACATTCTCAATTTCTCAATGACATTTTTCTTTTTAGATTCAATGATGAGAGTTTTGGATTCCATTAAAACATTTTATGAATTAATTAGTTCATTAATATCTTTATTAACAAATCTATTAAAACCAATACAAATCACAGAACACTGCATATAGTGTGTCCCTTAAAGATGTAATCCCTATTCTAATCTAGGTTCAGGAAAATAGCTCTCAAAAGAACTCTTAAAGGGTTCTCGTATCAGATGTGAAAGCATATCATTTTTTATCATAATACCTCACTGAGAATTTCAATAGAGTCACTCAGTAATGAGTTCAAGCAGGATAAATGCAGCCTCAGAATCAATCCAAGACATCAGTGAACAGAATAAAGAAAAATTGTCAGAATCAGAGGGTTCTCAGAGAGTCTTAGGGAAACGTCTAAGAAGAGTGAGCCAGCAAAGACATAGGAATTCATCCTTGCTCTCAGCCTCAGCAAAGTACATGTTGTCATGCAGGCTTCTAGTGCAAAACCCCTGCTTAAATGCAGCACTTGGTTAAGGCCTATAAATCCTTTTATGCAAGTTAATTAATATGATGTTGTTAAAGCTTAAAAAAGTCTCTCTCAATTGCCCAAGCTGGTGGTTTGGAACCATCACTAAATCACATTCACAGAGGTATTCAGAGTTCACTCTCATCTTCAGCTCTCCTTTTTCTTGTTAGATTTCCTCTTTCTTTTAGCCTGTTTTATATTTTTTAATACAATCACTTAAGTCGAAATCTTTCTTCATTTCTGTATTCACTTCTGTACTTTTCTTCTTTATTAACAGCATCTTTATTGTCTTGTAAACTTCTAATGTTGATTGAAAGCAGACAATTACTATTAATACAGGAACTAAGATAACTTTGAGGGTTTCTCCTCCTGCTGCTTTTATTCCCTTAGTAATGCTTTGTATAAACTAGTAGTTCTAAAGGTTCTCAATCAAGATTCAAGTCAAACATATGCTTTGCATTGTTTATAATCTTCCTACTCTTATCCGGTATATCAGTGCAACAGTTCTCAGTTTTCAGCATCCAACAGACTCCGCCCTTTTCTGTGAGCAAAATGTCTAAAGCTTAGCATTTTCGAAGTACCATTGATCTAAACACTACTAATTATGTGTTTTCAACTAATAAAACGTCAGATGTATCATATGCTATATCTCCCACTAACTGGGTTCCCTCATCTACACTGTGTGAATATATGTGCAGGTGCCATTGTTATAGAACCTAAACTCTGCACATGATATGTAGTTGAGAAAAAAAAAAAAACCTAAGTAGCCAATTCCCTCCCAACCAACGGCCATTCTAAAATAAGCATTCTCTCTACATATAAAATATACTCCAGGTATAGTTGGATCATCCTCCTGCAATAATCTCTTGGTGTCCTTTCCCATGAATTATTCTATTAAACATACATGCTTTTCCTTTGTGCCTTTTATCTAGCTTTCTTTTCGGGACAGGCATTTTCATTCTAAACTCATACTCTTTTCTTTACCATACATTCTTCAAGATGTCTTCCTTTTCATATGCTTTTCTTGCAAACTGTGCATTTCTCTCCTCTAACATTAAAATGAAAGCTTCTTCTAGTGGGTTCATTAAGCAAGTTAATTTATTTTCATGAGCTTTAAGAGTATTTACAGGAAGAAAAGTTCTAAAATAATACCAAGCTGTCTCCATCGCTTGTGGATATAGATTTATGCTATTCATTAGTGGAACCTTTGAAAGAACCATGTCACAATTAGAGAAATAGTATTCAAAGTGTCTCTGTCTATATACTGAACAAAGCAATATACTGTATGATATAGCATAGGAAAGAGAAATGTGATGGTAAGCGACTTGTTCATCAGCTGAAGAAGACGTGTGCACATACATAGCAGTCCTTTGTAACAATGGCTTTCGTATATACTTGCACTAATATAGAATAAACATTTGTCAAATAATCTGCCTTCATGTAGTCTATGAATGAAGACTTTAACCCAACTTCATTAGCACCAGTCTAGATTTTGTGTTAGTGAATGTATTTACAGATTTATCTGTCTCTGGTGTAAAATTTATTAGCAATAAAATGGCAACTGCCAACAAAACTATCAGGAAAAATCTGATGCCTATAATAATCTTACATCTTTTTTTGGTTAAGTTACACATACTTGTCTAAAGTCAGAACTCATCAATAAATGATAAACAATATGTGTGTAACAGCAAAGTTAAAGTCTTTATTTCAATCTGCCAATAATGTGCTTATTTTTTTCTTGTTAGTTTCTTGTAATTTTGTTTGCAGTAATCTATGTGTAGTCTTCCTTAGCCCTACTCCATGTTCTTCTGAAATATTATCTCTACTCTCCCACTGCCTCTGGCTTAGGTACCCTTTTTATCTTCTTTTAGTAGGTTTATCAAAATGTTTGGTTCAAACAGTTCATGTAATGCATTTGTTCACCACTGAATTTCTTTGAGTAATTTGAAGAAGGTTCAGGCAACTCTTTATTTTAGTCAAGCATATCTGAGAGTGGGATATTTAGTGATTGGCTCACATAATATTTCTATTTAGGTGCTAAAAATCTTCAACAGTTTACCCTAGCTCTTCTGGACCTTCTCGGTACTTGTTGATTTCCTTCTGTGTCACTTATAGTACTTAATTCTGTTTCTTCTTCGATTGTCGGTGGTATGGATCCAATTTAAACACTAGACTTGAACTTATTTCAGTTTTAAGTCTTTGGCCATTTAGCGTCTTTCATCGTTCTTGACTCAGAACCTGATCCTTCTCCTCAAATGTCACTCTGTGAGATAATCAACAACTGGATTTCCTTACTTGTCTGCAGATCTTCACCCCTTTTTTCTCACTGGACTGTAAACTTGCAGGGGTATATTCACCAGTGTTCTTTGTTCTAGCTCATAGAACACCATTTCTTCATAAGTATCTCTTGTTCTCTGGGTATGAGAAGTATGTACCCAGTTTGGTACTTCGGCATTCTTGACAGTTGTAATCATGATAAGAGTTATCTGGTAGATGCCTTTCCACCTTGGCTCCAGAAAGGACTTTCTTACATGTTTCTTGACCAGGATTTAGTCACCTGGACTGAGGCCATGGCATTGCTCTTGATATGGATTTACAGTGACAGCTTCAACCTTTTCAGAGACAGAATACACCACATCAGCTAGTCCTTTGACATAGTTGAGTACCATGTCATCTGTTATGTTCACAAGTGCATTTGCAGAAACAGCAGACAATCTAATTTCTCTCCCCATAAGTAGTTAATGTGGTGATAAACCGGTCTTTCTATCAGGTAAACTTTGCAAACTCCTCAATACTAGAGGCAAAGAATCAGGCCACTTAAATAATGCTGAAACACAAACTTTTACCAGTCTGGGCTTAATGGTTGTGTTGATCTGCTCAGTGATTCTAGATGCTTCAGGTTGATAGCTGCAGTGTAGCTTCTGTCCAACTTGCAATGCTGCACACAACATTTTAATGATCTCACTGTTAAAGTGAGTTTCTCGATCTGACTACAACGAAACTGGCATACCGGACCTCAGAACCAACTCCGTAAACAGTAGTTTAACTACTTTGAGACTGTCATTTCTCCTTGTTGAGTAGGCGTCCACCCATCTGGAAAAAATACATACTATAACCAGGACATATCTCAGCTCTTTACGAGCAGGCATCTCAAAGTAGTCCTTCTGTATTCTATTAAAAGGACTTCCGGATCTTCCTACATAGCTGACTATAACTGGTGCTCTGTTTTCCAACATTCATTTATTGACATTTTACACATTGATGACACAACTCCTTTTCTTAAATGACCCAAACATAGCATCCATGCCTAAATGTGTAGGTCTGTCGGAAATCTTGTCACTGGGGATAACAGACTATCGGGTAACACTGGTTTTCCATCTACTTAAACCTAAATGTCATTCTCATGTTTTCCACATCCTGTTCTGACCCAACTCTTTTGTTCTGCTTTAGACACATTTTTCTGCTATTGTCATCAGCATAGAATAGACAGTGTCCCCTTAAAATCTATCTGTGAATGTTCCATTAAATGTACAGGCCTCAACTGCTCAACAGTGTTCCCTCTCATCTGCATATCTGTTGCAGACAGTGACATAACCATTGTTGCTCCTGTATGCTGCACATTAAACAACTCTTGACAAGGTCATGAAACCTCTCTGTGACAATAACAGTCCAAAATCATGGACCACACCAAAGCCATACTACCTATCTGTAAATATAGTCACTCTCATTTGGCCGGTTAAGCTGTAAGCTTTAGTAAGAGCATTTAATTCTGCAACTTGTTCTGAGGAAACTACTCGAAACCATGAAGCTTCTATTGATTCTTGAATTGTACAAACAGTGTATACCACTCTCAGGGTTCCTTTGTTTGCTCTTAGACATGAGCCGTCTACAACAAAGACATAATCAGACCTTATCAGTGGCTCATCCTTTATATCAGGTCTTGGCTTGGTGCATACCTCTGTGACATCCAGAGACCCATGATAAAACTGATCTTACACCTCACCCACACGCAGAGGTATGAGTGTGCTTGGATTTCAAATCTGACAATGTCTCACTGTAATATTGTCAAGAGCAAGGATCTGCTGCTCATACTTTGTCAATCCTGAACTGGTCATGTGCTGTGTTTTTGTTCTGGTAAGCAAAACCTCAACAGAATGAGCACCATAACAGTTAAAGGCTGTTCCATCACTATGCTTTCACATTTCTTGAGACTAGCATCGACAGCTGCTATCACTTCAAGACAAACAGGAAAGTGGCAGCTACAGTATCCAGTCGTACTGAAAAGTAGGCCACTGGGCTTCTGGTGTCACTATGCATCTTTGTAAGCACTGAGAGAGTGCAGCCACCCTCTCACTGCAAAATAATGTCAAATTCTTTGAATACCCAGGCATTCCCAGTGCCGGGGCATGACAAAGACTTTATCTTAGCTCTAGGAAAGCTTTAATGCATTCATTGTCCCATGAAATTGGACCAGACACATATTTGTATGTCAGCCTCAATAAAGGTTTTGCCACTGAGGAAAAGTTGTATATCCATTGTCTACAGTAACCAACCGTTTCCAAAAACACCCTGATGTCTCTTTGCATCTTGGGAGAACTAATTTGCAAAATGGCTTCCCTCTTTCTTTGAAACTTTTCTTGTTCCTTTTTCAATAATATATCCCAAATTCTGGACTTATTTTTTATCAGTATTGTAACTTGCTCTGGGGCTACTTTATGTCCTTTCTCGGACAAGTGATTTAACAAAGTAATGGTGTCTTGTTTGCAAGAGTCTATTATCTCTGACGCCACTAATAGGTCATCAATTTACCAGAAAATAACTCAGTTACAGGGCTTTATCAATGTTTCCAAATCTTTCTTTAACATTGTGTAAAAATAGAAAGACTTTTGGTGTACCCTGGTGGGACTTGACACAATGCTTATACTTTCTCTCAGAACACAATGGAAAAAAGGTACTGGCTACCCTTGTGTAACGAAATTGAGAAGAAAGCTTGGCAAAAATCTACAACAGTGAACCATTCTGTGGTACATGAAATCTGGTAAAGTATGGTGGCTGGATTCGGTAATACAGGACAATATGGGATAACAATATTGTTAACCTTTCTCATGACTTGCACAAGCCTAAACTTGCCATTTCGTGTTTGTAATCCCATAATCGGTGAGTGTGTGGATTCCTGAATATCTCTTTTAAAATGCCTTTTTATATCATGGCCTCAATTATTGGTATTATCCCAGCTATAATCTCAGGAGTCATTTGATAAGGTGCCGTTCTTGGAAAGATGGCATTTGGTTTGATATTTGTCCAGACTGGTTCTACACCTTTTATTAGTCTGATATCTTTCCCTGTGAAATTCCATACTTCAGGATTCACTGTCCCTTTTAAATCTCATGGTAAATCTTCTACAAACAGCATTGGGTACAGCCATACTGTTTCTTGTTTAACCTACTTAAACTCAACATCCTCATCATGGGTCTGATGTTCCACCCCATTTTATGTACAATAAATTGTACTATTTGGTTTGCACAATAGGTCTTTTTCCAAATAGATTTACAGGAATCAAATTTCAAATAACAAACTGAGAATTTTCTTCAAATTAACCTATTGTTACAAGAACTTCTTTTGAGATTAGGTTTGTACTTTGTTTATTTGTAACACTTACAACTTGGATCGTCTTTCCTGAGAGGGGTGAGTCTGGGACTTCCACTGATCTAACAGTGGGACAGGTAGCTCTGGTGTCAATCAGAAATGACACTTGGTGGCCATTTACTTCACCTTCTACAAATGGTCCAGGCTGGTCTACCTTGAAAACTGTGCCAAGCACACAATCTGCCTCCCCTCTCGGGCGCAGCCATTGTGATGCGTCTGAGTCCAAACTCTCATCATTAAACATAGGAAACTGTTGAACTGCATTTTGCTTTTGCATCTGCATTGTATTTTGATGTACTCAGGGCAATTGATTTTGACTCAATCTAATGTTAACCACATTCTGTTGAACCATAGGGGCTTGTGAGACTGGCATCATTTGAACCTGTTTCTGCACTGACATTTGCACCTGTTGTGTGGGCATATTTTTCATTTGCATCTGGGTTCCTCCCTGAACTTGATTATTGTTTATTCTTTCTGGAATGAGCCTACATTCACACCTCCAATTGCCCACCCTGTTACAACGATGACACACAGGTATTTTCTTTAATGTAGCAACATCAACACCTCCATTTGGATCAATTGGAAGTCCTCAAACTCTACCCTGTGTGACAACCAATCCTACTTGAACGCCTTGCATTTGCCCATTGAAATCCAACTTGTTGTACATTGCCTTGAACACGAACACATTGCATTATACCACCATTTCCTGAAATCAACTGATTCTGTAAACCTCTCTGTGCCAGCTTCATCTGGACTAGGATAAACATAGTTTTTAGCTTCTTCTGTTTCATTAATGTTCATCACTTCAATGCTATGCATATTTCAGAACTTCATCTAAAGACGTAGGTCCCAATTTTGAATTTGGCGGACCGAAAACTCCGTCTGCCAAACTCCCGACACAGTGGCCGCCACCTACACAGCGACCTCCCTGCCAAGTTATTAAGAGTTTCCCGCTAGGTCAGCAGGCAGAAACATGAGTTTCCTCCAGTTGGCCTAGCGGGAAACAGGCTACAGCATTGTCTCCGGCTTATAATCAAGCCAGTGTCAATGCTGTATCCTGCAGGGTGCACTATCATCCTCGCAATGTTCACTGTCCTAAAAGCCGACAGTGAACATTGCAATGGTGCTAGCCACGGGGGCCCCTGTACTGCCCATGCCTAGTGCACGGGCAGTGCATGGGCCCCCTGGCACCGGTTTTCCACCAGCCTTTTCATGGTTCTGCTACAGCCATGAAAAGGCTGGTGGAGAACGAGGTCATAACCCCAGGGCAGCGCCACTTACAGTATTGCCCTGGCAAATTAGGACCGCCATCTACCTCCAAACTGCTGGAATCTCTTATCCTGGCAGAGCTGCTGGTTCCCTGGCAGCCCGATTGCTAAGGTTGCAATTTGGCGCTCGAACCACTGCATTGGCAGCGGTCCGACCACCATCCGCATGTCTGGTGATCTAGTGACCGCCAGACTCTTAATGAGGCCCTTAGTCTGCCAACAAATCACATTCTGCTGCATGTACTGGCTAATCTCAGGTCTCAAACCAAGCACAAACTGTGAAATAAAGAATCCTATATTTGTTGTTGCAAGACAAGTTTGACCTGTATGCTGCTGAAATGCCTTCAACAACCTCTCATAAAAATCATGCACCGACTCCCTTACTTCCTGCTGAATTAAATTCAACCTCAAATAACCCAAATCCTTTGGAGAAACTCTGCCTTTCAGAAAAGTAGTCCCCACATTATACTTAGTCATTGCAAGAATTGATGGTGCATTTGTAGGAGGATCTCCCATTGGCTCTCTTTCTGGCCACTGAAAAGTGATCTTGCGTCCAGCCCACAAATCGTTTGGAACAACAGTATCAAAGAACATATTCTAATCAGTCCACAACACTTTTGAAATCTTAACAAATGTTTCAACTTGTGTGTACCACTGCATAGGATTCTCTCTCAAGTTTGGAAAATTGTTTATTAATAATGCAAAGTCTCCCCTACTGTAAGGCACATACACTCCACCTGGTAATTCTCTTAAAAGGTAAGCTGTAGCCCTCATCATCTGGGGGTTCTCAAGGTGTTTTTCTTTTTGTTCCAATTGCTATTGATTCTTTCTGTTTGTCGTGTTTTCTTGCCCATTAATTTGTCTAATTTTCCCTATTCACTCCTTCTGCAGACACATTTTGCTAATTCAATAAGGTGCTTTTGCATTCTTGAAGAAGGTTCAGGAATTCCTGATGATTCAATTGAATCATCATGTAAATGTACCCTGAAACATTTCTGCAATGGGATGCTTTCTGAAATGTAGACATCACATTTATTAGTCGAGTTTATTAATTTCTCATGTACTGTTACTGCTCTTTAGTAATTTATTTGTCAGGCCTGTGCGCACAGAGGTCAGGCTTACCCGTGCATCAGGATGGAGCACACAATCCATAAGATGCACACCCTGCCGCAGGAAGCTGATTGCCGTTGTAGTTGTTTTTGGCTGCCGGTTCCTGGCATCAGGTAGCTTCCGGTACTCACCATTCTCGGTGCATCGTGGTGGTCTCCCATGGTGTAGTTTTGTGTCTGGCTTCCCTCAGGACCCATCTCATGCTCCTCTTCCCCCCTGGATTCCGAGTAGAATCATCATTGGTGGCAATCTACTGGGGAAAAAACAGCACAAACAAACTATAGTCAGAACAGGATGTGCTGCTGGTAAAACACATTGCGCACATGTGAATTACTAATGAATGTACATTAAGTATACTTATCTGATTGTGTATCTTGCCTAAATACTGTTGAGTAATGAAACACAGTCCTTGTCTGGCAATTTGAGGGACAAAAAAATCCAGAGCAACTTGTTAAATAATGCATGATGAAACAATGCTTTAACTAAATATGTTCATTTCTTTATTTGTGCGCACTGTGAAGGGCAGATTGGAACCTGCAGTGGTTTCCTCATTTGTGTTCTTTAATGCTGTTAATGAACTTACTTGTATGAATTACCTGTTCCCTGACTATGCTTTCTAGAGCTGAGATTCTTAAAGACCTGCCTGGACCTTACTAGATGTATTGTAGGTGGGTCTCTACCAGTAGTTCACAAAAGTATTTAATAGCCTATAGTACTCTATTGATTACCCTTGACTTCGTTTTCCCCCTCCTATTTATAGATATGCTGGCAATACCATTTACATTTCTACATTAAGTTAGATTTCACAATGGGAATCTACATGTACACATGTAATCATCACAATGTATAAACCTGCAGAGGAGTTAAGAGGTTCTCTATAGATAGTAAGTGATTCATGTTTTGTTTAACTTTTCATAGGAGAGACACATACACAGTTCCTATACAGATGCATTTCTGGCAGCACAGTCTTCTTGAACCACAACCTTTCTTCCCACCTTCCCCTTTTCCTTATCATTTGGGTTTGGCTTTGACTACTGTTGGGCCTGCTCATATTGTGTGGAAGCGGGGACCTGTACATCGCATCCCTGTTTCACTTCCATAGAAAAACCAGGTGAGATCCCTGTCATTCTTTACATAAATAAATAAATTATTTTTTCTTGATAATGGTGAACATGATCAAGATCCAGACATCCTCTAATTATTTTTACTTATTCTGATTTTAATCTTGTGACCCCAAACTAGTACATGGTCTCTCTACATCTTCAAATGTTATACAATTCCTGGCAGCTTTTAAATACCCTAGGGTAAAAATCCCATCTTGTAACAGATTAATTTTGCCTGGTGCTGTTTGTGTTGTGAAAACAATTTGTGTCAATTCTCCTAATGTTTGACTAGTTTGTGATGATGTCTACACTACAATCTGGGAAATTTTTGAAGTCAGAACATATCCATTCACAGAAGCACCTCCAACAGTTCCTTGAACTACTGTATGTGGGAGATGAGCTATCTGGGTAGGTGCTGGATGAGTTGTAACCATTCTGGTAATTTATGCTGGAGTCGTTATTACAGAAGCAGTAACCCCTATAGGCATCATGGTTTGGGCAGGTCTTACTTGAGCGTGTACTTTGCTGGAATCACTTGTTTGATAACAAGCTGTGTTGTAACAGGCTGTGCCACAATTGGCCGGGTTTTAACTCACTTTTGCTATTGTTGTTTGTGTCAACACTAGTTCTGTAACAACAGGTTGTATGACCAGTTATTAATTCTTTCAACATTTCATCTCCCGTTTCAGAATCTGTTTTTGGTTCAGCCTTTATTTCTGTTTACCCTTTAATCTTTTTTACTTTTAGATTTTTCTTGATTTTCTGACTGTTCATTTTTTTGGAAGGCAAGATAAAATCTAGTTCCCTCCACTATTTGTTTCCTCAATTATGCTTTATAGTAATTTCAAACTGAATCTGCATAATCTTGCATTTTTTTTTGTTTGTCTTTGATACTTGGTTCTCTTCCTATTTCTTGCTATCTTCTCCCAAGGATCTAAGGATTCAAATTGTGTAGGTCTGGGAGGTGGCTTCATTTCACAAAAAATTTCTCGTAATCTGTCTATAATCCTCAAATTAAATGACCTCCATCTAGGAAAGTTCAATGGACCCACTCCTTCAGTGATCTTACACCATTGACAAAGCCATACACATGCATGTAACCGTTCTTTAATCATTATCTGACATGCAGGCGTACCTTCAGGAAGTGCCTCCTCACCCTCCTAAATAGCAATAGTGACGTCACCTCTTATCAGATTTTTAATAACAAGTTGAATGATTTCAAATTAAGTTCAAATACTAGAAAATAAACAAAATACTAAGCTTCAGTGCTTTGATTTGCTCTGTATATGTCAAATTCAGAAAAGCTAAGCCAGAAAAGCCAATCTCATCATGGCTCAGTAATCCAATCAACCAATTACTTTTTGACTTTCCACACACTCACCCAATCTAAGTGCAGTGTTAATACCGACTGACCAATACCAGCACAGCACAATATGACGCAATACCTCGCTCCTTGAAGCGGTCCACCCTTCTTTACAATTTCTTCATACACACAAAGCTACAAATCTATGTAACATAAAATAACAGTGTTTTACAGCTTCTTCTCAAGAAAACCATAAACCAATTAACTGGAATTTTAAGGTTTGTACACCTTCCAACTTTTCAATCAAAAGGAGTTTTGCACTCACAAAGATGAAATCTCGACCAGTGGAACGTCATCTAATTATTGTAGTGTCACCTTTGTGAACAGGGTTTAACCTACACTAATCAGCTTTAGTACAACCAGATTTTTTTTTTGTTATGGTCCCTATCTCAATTGTGCAGTCGATGATGATGTCTCATGAACTGCACTTCAAATCACAAGAAGACAAGATTACCATGAAATCAACCCTTTTTTATCTATGTATCTATTGCCGGGATCTTGGACTACTTCTTAGTCTGATAACCTCTCAGTCTTCTTAACAAAAGTGCATAAGCATCAGTAACACCATTCAAAATATCAGTGAATAAACAATTCTCAAATCAATATATTAATCATCACAATTACTGTGCAAAACCCTATACTCACGCCTGAAACTGGAATTCACCACTCGGCAACCGCTACCGGCAGCCTCATCAGGAACCCCACTCTGTTGATCTTCAAACTCAGGTCTTGGGCAATTAGGCATTTATGTACCTTGGGCACTCCTTTTCTTATTGCATAAATCTTCCCTCTGCTACCAACTTTGCTGGAGCTGATACTCCTACAAAATCTCTACTTACTACTGGACCCTACAGAATAAAAAAATCATTAACTCTAGCGGGATAGATCCATATGATTAATTCACCAATAATATTTGAATTATTATTAGATCATATTGGCATTTTTTGATAAATTATTCAAACTAATTCAACTATTTCAACAGTCCTTAAAATGCTGCTGTATACCAATACCAATACATTTATTAGTGAATGTTTCTCGTAAATCAAGTGATAACACAGATTTAAACACATTGTACCTGCATATTTGCCTCACTCAATGGATGGGCCAAAGGGTCTTTTCTAGTAGGATCCGTCTTGAGGTAGTCTACTTTCCATTTTAACTACATGTCACCTAATCAGTACATCCTGGACATCAATTATAATTAGTCCGGTAATTCTTGCATCAATCTCCTTCTAAAAAATCAACATTGATTCGATAGTCGACAAGTTAATTCATACAATTTCGTCCTCCTAAGGACTATACAGGGTAGTGTGGTCCTGCATGTATAAAAATAAAGGACAGGAATGTACCATATTGGATAAATGTTGCACATTCCTGTCCCTTCCCTGTGATGCATTGAAGGGCAGTAAACGTAACTTGCGGTGCTGCCCTGCACAACATTTCTCATAAATATGCCCCTGAGTCCTTATATACCAATATTCTGCAAGATGAAGCCCAGGCAGTGATGAAACACACACTCAATGAGAGATCCCTACCTCACTTGGTGGCCACATATTTTCTGGTACAACTGGCCACCCAATACTTGAAGAAGAAACGTTTTGCCTTTGCAAATGAAATATTTTTGCAAATAACTGGAGTAGCTATGTGGTGTGCCCTTGCACCGGAAATAACAGATATTTTCCTGTCTTACTTTGAAGACCTATAGGTATATGGAGAGGTAAATATGCACAAAAGTCACATAGTATCATGGCATCATTAGATTGATTACATCTTTTTAATTTGATAAGTTTCCCACAACCAGCATATTGAATTAAATAAATGGATTAATGTTAGATCACCAGACCTTCACTTTACCATGATGCCCGGCAAAGAAAACGTAGGCCCGTTTTTAAAGGAAAATGACAGAGTGCGACGCTGTGCCAAAATTGCCAGCCCAAGTTCAATCATTTACACAATGCAGGGATGCCGTATTTAATTGAATATGGCACCCCCCTGTATTGTCCCCTGCGCTGGTGCTAAATTGAGCTGACTAGCGCAAAAGCAGGCATTCTTGCCCTATTGTGCAAGGATGTCTGCGGTGAGGGGTTTGATTGTTTATGTGTGGGAAGGTGTCCATTCCTGCACATAAACATTTACTAATGGCGATTTGGCACTACTGTTTGTGCTGCAGAATACAGCACACACAGAAGTGCAAAATTGTCATTTTGAAATGATTGTTTATGTGCAGTAAGAGACAGTGGGGGTTATTCCAACTTTGGAGGAGGTGGTAATCCGTCCCAAATGTGACGGATTTACCACCAGCCGTATTACGAGTTCCATAGGATATAATGGACTCGTAATACGGCTGGTGGTATATCCGTCACTTTACCGTCACTTTTGGGACGGATTACCACTTCCTCCAAAGTTGGAATAACCCCCAGTGTCCTGCACATAAACAATCATGTCTTGCATTTTGCTCTTTCTATGCATGCTGCAGAATGCAGGACTCATAGAAAAAGCAAAAAACGAACAGGAATAAAATTGTTCATTATTCCTCCTCATTGTGCCTTGCTAACGCCACCCCTGGTGTTAGATTTTGGCGCTGACTCAGGTTTACAAAACCACGTAAATCTGAGGCAGCATCATAATGCAATGGGTGTTGCTGTGGCATGCCCGTAGCAACACCCAGGGCACGCCCCTTCCATGCAAAGGGCTGCAAGTGATGAAGCCATGTTTACAAGGTGGCATTAAGCCACAAAAAGTGGCTTAACACCACCTTGTAAATACGGCGCAGGGCACTGAGCCACAGGAGCATCACCAATAGTGACGATTCGGTGGTACTGGGGGCTCATTCGTTTTTGGGCTTGTGGGTCATAGTGGAAAATGGAAAATTGATTGTTATTCTATACATGAAACATCTTAATTTTGGGGGTAGTCATCCCAGACCCCTTAAAGAAAATTTGCAGCCTGGGCAGTTCCTAAGAACTTGCAGAAACTGTTCATGGAAAGAGGATTAGTTTAGCAATGGTGAAGAGTTGCGTAACAACTCATGAAGAGAGGATCTCCTAGAAGATTGGTTAGTAATGGCCTGAAACATGCATGGTTTACCCCAAGGGAAGGATTATTGTCTCCCAAATAAAGGGACAGAAACACTCCTCTGATGTGTGTCCTAACTTTTTCATTACCTCAAATAAGATTAAAAGAATTATCAAATTGAAAATACTATGCCCCTTTAATTTTCCCATGCTCTTATTCTCCTTCAAAAGAGACAAAAGTGTATGGAAACATCTAGTCAAAGCAGTCAGAAAAGGAGGTCACTAACTTATCTCAAATGTTGGGCTTACCACCTATAACAGAGCATTTAAGGTGTGGTACCTGTACGGCTTGTAATTTTACGAGTAATACCAAAGAAGTGGTGATTTAAGGACAGATAGTGCATCAAAAGGTATTTTCCAATTGCAACACCAAAAGTGTTGTCTATTGTATTTTATGTCCCTGTCATACAGCATGTGTTGGCCAGAAAATTCAAGCATTGATGAACAAGATATATTACAACACAGGTCCGACGTGAGATGTACAGCCCAAGGGGCTCCTCTTGTTCAGCATTACGAGTTGATGAACCATACAGAAAACAACATTAAATGGACTGTTTTGTTTGTGGGTTTAAAGATGTGAGAGGAGGGTATGTGTAATCCCTGCTACTTAGAACTGAAGCAAGATATATTAAAAACATTTGCACCTCTACAGAGGGGATTAATGAACATGATGAGTTGTAGTCTTTGATTACTGTATAGAAATATCATGCTTTGATGTGGATTGGTACCGATATAGGGATTTACTAAGTAATGAGATGTGCAGAAAACTTAGTTTTGGTAATATGTTCATTGTGATTTTAAGCTGTATGTGAATGCTTTTTTATTTTCTTGTGTCTGACATGTCCCCATTACCTGTATGAGTACTTCTCTGCAAGAAGGGAACTCTTGATATAGTTTTTCTTTAAAAGAAACACTCTACTAGATGTTACATATGACTGTGCATAGGTGTGCACCCAACAGATTCTGTGAAAAACACGGGCCTACCTTCAGTAGACCTTGCTTAATTATAGGCTGTATTTGGAAGCACACATAGTTTCACTTCCACCGCACAGCGTGAAACTGATTCGTTAGATTTGAAATATGGATTATGTAAAGTGAGGAAGCTGAGGTGTTAAAATTGTTGTTGTCCCCTTTTGCCCCCAGATGCTACAAGTTATTGGACACTCTGCACCCTGTACAGAGGTCTAGACAAATACCAGCAGGGCACAAGTAAAAGGAACCACTCCAAGATCAGTCCGCCCCTATTTAGGGCTTTCAGAGAGACACTTTTACCTTTTTTCCCAGTGGCACCCCTGATGATCAAAGGTATCAGAGAGGTAGCTTTACCATTTCCCCACAGTTTATTAACTGCATGACATTTCTGAAAGTGGTTTTCTAGGTGGTCCGTCAATACAATGCTTTTGGCCCCATCTAAAGATAGCAGCAACTGAGCGGTGCTTGGCATGAGACCGATAGGACTCGGTTGCTTCTGTTATCAATGATACACAGTTTTATAGAGTAGAGACTAAGACAGGCCTTAAGGGAGGCACAACCTTTGAAATGCACCCAGAAAGTGTCAGTTCCATTTTTTGGGAACTCTATCTGCAAACTAGTAAGTATCCAACACCCGTGCTCGACTGGATTTGGTTTATTGATTTATGTGCTCTCTCAGGGCAAGGCATAACAACAATTTTACTGTCTCCAGGTGCTGCACACCCCAAGTCAGATCTGGGTTGCATTGGTTTTAGTCTGACATAGATTTGTTGGTTTGCCACCTCGTTCAAAGACAGGGACCAGGTTCCACACACCGCTGTTTTTCAATACATGCTACAATTTTCATTTTTAATGTAGTACATTCTATATGTATATATTTGATTGGCATGGATTGGCATGGATAGTAATGACCCATAATGATGTGAAGCTATATAAGCGGGATGACACTACCTTGTATAGTGCAGAGGAGGCTGAAATTGTATGGCCAAAATGCATTGACTATCATTCTAGATATGCAATACAATTAACTACTTCCTAATCAATTAAATATTCAAGCTTCTTCCTATGGGTGAACGTCTATGGGATAAAGAACAGTTTAGTAGACACAAAACATTGTTAAGATGATATCATTTCCACTCTCACCCATCTTTCTATCAAAGCCTTATTCATAATGAAATAGTTTTAAGTTTAATTTACCATTGCATTAGTATGTTTCGTTGGTTAAATAGTTATGAAAAAGCCCTAATTTCTCTATTCAGTTGTTGGTTACCACAGGGCACTATGTCATGAAATGTTAAATTTATGGCCAAGCCACAGGTCAAAACTAACAAAGGGAAAGAACAAGTAAAATGAAAATCATAGGAATTGTATTTGCTATCAGCTTTAGCAAAGTACGTGTCTGTGACAGGTAAGTAACATGTAGGGTGACTTAGGTTCTTTTGACCATACTCCAAAAATAGGACATTGATGGCGGCTCCACATGGAGCTGCCATCAGTGCCTCTGTGGGGCAGGTGCAGTTGTACCCGTCGCGCATATTACTGCACAAAAATCGGGCAGGGACCTGCGTGACGGGGCTCTGCACAGGGGCCCCTGCACTGCCCATGCAAAATGCATGGGCAGTGCAGGGGCCCCTGGGGTGCCCTGGGGCACCCCCTCCACCAGCCTTTTCCTGGTGGGAAACCCCACCAGGAAAAGGCAAGCGGGAAATGAAACATTTTCCGCAGGGTAGTGCAGCCACCCTGGCTGATGGTGTTTCAACCTGCCGCCAGGCATCACCATGTCCATTACATGGCGGTTTGCCCCGCCATGCCGGCTGGTGGCTTCGGCCGCCACTGCCTGCATGGTGGGCCAAACCGCCACAATCATAATGAGGGCCTAAATGTTGCTCCCAAGTATTACTGTAGATAACAATATCATCTAAATATGCAGCTGCATACTTTTGATGTGGTTTTAGGATGAAATCGATTAACCTCTGAAAAGTAGCCGTGGATCCATGTAAACCGAAAGGCAAGACAGTAAACTGATAGAGTCCTGACAAGGTGGAAAAGGCAGTCTTCTCCTTATCTGAGCTCTTTAGCAGAATTTGCCAATATCCCTTCATTAGGTCTAGGGTAGTTAGGAAACAGGCTTATCCCAGTCGTTCAATTAGATCATCGATTCTGGGCACAGGGTAGGTATCGAATTGAGACAGGGAGTTCAGTTGATGAAAGTCTATACAAAATCTGATCTTACCATTTGGATTGGGTACCAGTACTACTGGGGAACACCACAGACTGGTGGAGGGCTCAATAAAACCATCTTCAAGCATCTCTGCTACCTCATTCTCTACGAGTTGTTCCATGGCTTCCGGTATGCGATAGGGTCTTTGTCTTGACACCTTCCCTTCTATTGTGTGGATGTGATGTTGTATTAAATGTGTTCTACCAGGAATTCTAGAGCATACTCTGCGGTTTGTTTGTACTACCTCCTCTACTTGGGCTCTTTGTACTCTAGTTAACTCTACCCCATAGTTAGGTTGAAAATCTTGGTCTTTGTCTTTAAGTGTGGTGTTAGAAATGGGGCTTCGGTTGACAGTCAGTTTACCCCCTGTTCAAGCAAGGACCCTCACTTTAGTCAGGGTAAAAGAGTATCAACCTCAGCTAACCACTGCTTACCCCCTTGGTAGCTTGGCAGAGTAGTAGGCTTAACTTCAGAGTGCTAGGTGTAAAGTACATGTACCAACACACACAGTAACTTAATGAAAACACTACAAAATGACACAACAACAGTTTAGAAAATAGGAAATATTTATCTAAACAAAACAGGACCAAAATGACAAAATTCTGACATACACAAGTCAAGTTATGAATTTTTAAAGATTCAACTAAAAAATAGTGCTTAGAAACACAAAATGCTTCGATGAGGTGTTAACACGGCGTCGTGATAGAGTCGTTCCCAACAAGCCGACACCAGCGGCGCCAGACACGGAGTCACGTAGACCCCAAGTACAGTACCTTTGGTGAAGAGTGAAAACAAGCCGATGCGCGAAGTCGGGGATCGCGGCATCTGTGCGAAACGTTGAATCCGTGCACTTCGAGCGGCGTCGGTCACGATGTGGTGCGGCGACTTCCACGGAGTCGCGGACTCCAGCGGGGCTGCAGTGGCGTCGGGCCTGCGAAGAGCGTCCCGTTCCAGCGAAGGCCACGGCGTCGGGTGCAGGCGGCGTCACCGGATTCAGCAGCGGCGGCGGTCCGGAGTCGTCCGAAGTCGATTTCCTTGGATTTCCACCAGCTTTCCTTTCAAGGGTCAAGGGACTGGATAGGGCACCACTTGTCAGAGCAGGAGTCTCTCCAGAGACTCCAGGTGCTGGCAGAGAGAAGTCTTTGCTGTCCCTGAGACTTCAAACAACAGGAGGCAAGCTCTAAATCAAGCCCTTGGAGATTTCTTCACAAGATGGAAGGCACACAAAGTCCAGTCTTTGCCCTCTTACTCTGGCAGAAGCAGCACTGCAGGAAAGCTCCACAAAGCACAGTCACAGGCAGGGCAGCACTTCTTCCCCAGCTATCCGCTCTTCTCCAGGCAGAGGTTCCTCTTGGTTCCAGAAGTGTTTCTCCAGTCTGTAGATTTTGGTGCCCTTCTTATACCCATTTTAGTCTTTGAAGTCACCTTTCTTCAAAGGGGACTCACACCTACTTGTGAAATCCTGCATTGCCCAGGCAAGGCCTCAGACACACACCAGGGGGTTGGAGCCGGCATTGTCACAGTCCTTTCAGATGAGAATGACCACTCCACCCCTCCCTCCTAGCAGAGATGGCTAATCAGGAAATGCAGGTTATACCCCAGCACCCTTTGTGTCACTGTCTAGTGCGAGGTGAAAAACAACCCAACTGTCAAACCGACCCAGACAGGGAATCCACAAACAAAGCAGAGTCACAGAATGGTTTAAGCAAGAAAATGCTCACTTTCTAAAAGTGGCATTTTCAAACGCACAATCTTAAAATCAACTTTACCAAAAGATGTATTTTTTAATTGTGAGTTCAGGGACCCCAAACTCCACATGTCCACCTACTCTCTAGGGGAATCTACACTTTAATCATATTTAAAGGTAGCCCCCATATTATCCTATGAGAGAGACAGGCCTTGCAACAGTGAAAAACGAAATTGGCAGTATTTCACTGTCAGGACATATAAACCACATTACTATGGCGGTCATTCCGACCCTGGCGGTCATGGACCACCAGGGCCGGGGACGGCGGGAGCACCGCCAACAGGCTGGCGGTGCTCCCAAGGGCATTCTGACCACGGCGGTACAGCCGCGGTCAGAAACGGAAAACCGGCGGTGTACCGCCGGTTTTCCGCTGCTCTGGGGAATCCTCCATGGCGGCGCAGCTTGCTGTGCCTCCATGGGGATTCCGACCCCCATACCGCCATCCTGTTCCTGGCGGCTTTGGCCGCCAGGAACAGGATGGCGGTATGGGGTGTCGTGGGGCCCCTGGGGGCCCCTGCAGTGCCCATGCCAATGGCATGGGCACTGCAGGGGCCCCCGTAACAGGGCCCCACTGAGAATTTCAGTGTCTGCATAGCAGACACTGAAATTCGCGACGGGTGCAACTGCACCCGTCGCACCCTTTCCACTCCGCCGGCTCCATTCGGAGCCGGCATCCTCGTGGAAAGGGGTTTCCCGCTGGGCGGGCGGGTGGCCTTCTGGCGGTCGCCCGCCCGCCCAGCGGGAAACACAGAATAACCGCGGCGGTCTTCTGACCGCGCAGCGGTATTCTGGCGGCTCCCGCCGGCACTGCGGTTACCACGGCCGGCGGGAGTTAGAATGACCCCCTATATGTCCCACCTTATCCATACACTGCACCCTGCACTTGGGGCTACCTAGGGCCTACCTTAGGGTTGCCTTACATGTAAGAAAAGGGAAGGTTTAGGCCCGGCAAGTGGGTACACTTGCCAAGTCGAATTTACAGTGTAAAAATACACTTACAGACAGTGCAGTGGCAGGACTGAGACATGATTACAGGGTTACTTGTGTGGGTGGCACAACCAGTGCTGCAGGCCCACTAGTAACATTTGATTTACAGGCCCTGGGCACCTCTAGTGCACTTTACTAGGGACTTAACAGTAAAACAAATATGCCAATCATGTAGAACCAATTACGTACACATTTTAAACAGGAGCACTTTAGCACTGGTTAGCAGTGGTAAAGTGCCCAGAGTAACAAAAACAGTAAAATCAGAGTCCAGCACACATCAACAACCTGGGGAACAGAGGCAAAATGTTAAGGGAGACCACACCAAGGATGAAAAGTCTAACACCAATATATGACAGTTGTTGGGCAGCAGTACACATAGCAGAAGGCAGAATGGGGTACCCAGATCTGCAAAAAGAGAATCCAAAGGGAACATTCAGTGTCCATAGACAGAGATTAAGAGGCTATCATGTACAATGTCCTAAAGTATACTGAAATGTGAAGAGGAGTTACAGTCTCTTACCTGTGTGTCACTGGAAGTACTGCTTGATGATGTTCGTTCTGTTGTCAACTTCTTCCTCTGCCTCCTCTTCCTCACTGTTCACAGGCTCCGCCGCTGCCATAGGACCATCACCAGGCTCATCCTCCAGCAGAAAAGGCACCTGGCGTCTCAATGCCAGGTTGTGCAACATACAGCATGCCACCTGTTAGATGGAGGCACCTGAATCTGGCCTTCAGGAGGCCGAACGTCCTCTCAATAATACGCCTAGTTTGCCCATGTGCCTCATTGTAGTGTTCCTCTGCCCTTGTCCTGGCATTCCTCACTAGGGTCAGTAGCCATGAGAGGTTGGGGTAACCAGAGTCACCTGCAAATTTCGAGGGATACCTGTTAAACACACACTAACCCTTAGGAATTACTCCATACCCAGACACCTACTCATACTGTGTGGGGACCATGGGCTCGCCAATTAGCCACAGTCAGTGCCTCTTGAGTTGGATACTGCTATTCCTCAAGATAGAGGCATCATGCACAGAGCGAGGATACTTGGCATTCACATGGGAAATGTACTGGTAGGCCAAACATACCATTTGCACATTCATCGAATAATAGCTTTTTCTATTTCTGTACAGTTGTTCATTTCTGAGGGAGGGGGACAAACGCCACATGTGTACCATCAATGGCACCAATGATGTTGGGAATATGACCCAGGGCATAGAAGTCAGCTTTCACTGTGGCCAAATCATCCACCTGGGGGAACACGATGTAGCTGCACATGTGTTTCAGCAGGGCAGACAACACCCTGCTCAACACGTTAGAAAACATTGGCTGAGACATCCGAGATGCCATGGCCACTGTAGTTTGGAAGGAGCCTATTGCCAGGAAATGGAGCAGTGAAAGGACCTGCACTAGAGGGGGAATAGCTGTGTGCTGGTGGACAGCTGATATCAGGTCTGGCTCCAATTGGGCACACAGTTCTTGGATTGTGGCACGATCAAGTCTGTATGTGACAATGATGTGTCTGTCTTCCATTGTCGACAGGTCCACCAGGGGTCTGTACACTAGAGGATGCCGCCATCTCACCATCTGCTTCAGCGGTTATAGCCTATGGAGGAGAACGGTGAGCCGAGGGTCATTTACCACATAGGTAGCACAACTGTGTCTGAAATATTGTTAGAGAATCCGTGTGTGAAATCGGGAGTCCGTATATGCGCCAATATGTGCTGTGACGCAGGTAGGTGCCATGCCATGTGCACCCTGAAATGGTGGCTGCCTGACTTGTGAGGAGGGACAAGGGGAAATGACGTAACTGCGCTGGCGTTGTGCAGTGTTGCGGTAGGCGGTCAAAGACCGCCGCACAACTCCGCATTGGTCATCATTGGGCCCTATGGGTTCCAGGAGCCAATGGCGATGTACGCCAGCGGTGACGGTACGCACCGCTGCGGATGTGACCGCCATTTTCTATCTGTTCACTCACTTGATTCCTGACCTTTAACAGGAGAGGACCTACACTGCAAGTGCTGCTGTGACCTGATTCTGGAAGCGACAATGGCTACTGTGTCTGGAGAAAGGGCCCCTGCCTTCACTGCGGAGGAGTTGGACAAACTGGTGGATGAGGTCTTCTCCCAGTACACGCTACTATACGGTCCTCCAGACGAACAGGTGAGTACACTGTGAGCATGATGCGTGGGCAATGCCTGTTTGGAATGGTGTGGATGTAAGGGACTTGTTTTGGGGGTGGGCTGAGTGCTGCATGTGAGGATGGTCAGTGTATGTGCATCAGGGCATGGGTGGGAACTGGTGGGCAATGAGTATGACGGTCCGGACGGGTGAGTAATTTAATTTCCTCCTGTACTTTCCCGTTAGGTCAGCGCCCACCAGAAGAAAGGTATTTGCCGTGCCATTGCCAAGGAAGTGCGGACCCTGGGGGTCTATCAGAGACGGAGCACCCACTGCCGCAAGAGATGGAAGGACCTGTGCCGCTGGAGCAGGAAGATGGCAGAGGCCCAGTTGGGGCTCGCCTCCCAACGTGGAAGAGGTGCCCATCGCACCATGACCCCCCGATGGTCTGCATCCTGGCGGTGGCCTATCCAGAGTTGGATGGGCGCTTGAGGGCATCACAGCACCCACAAGGTGGTGAGTACAGTGTCAAAAAGCTGACTGTGCAGTTTAGGAACTAACTGGGTGTGGGTGTGGGTGTGGGCTGTGGGTGCCCCTAGGCCAGGGCGATCATGCCAGGGTATGTCCCTTGTCTGCAGGCTCAGAAGCACCCCTACCCCAATGGTACAATTGGGCAGCTACTAGTGGGCAGGGCCCTGTGGGTGTCATTTGTGCATGTACTGGCGTTGGGCATTGTACCCCATGGGCTGGTGACTACCATAGTGACTGGTTGGGCAAGGCCTAGTGCATAGGGCAGCTCAGTGTGTGTTGTGTCAGCCAACTTTTTGTTTTGTCACCCTGTCGTTGTGTGCATTAGCATCATCTGACGGAGGAGCAGAGGCACCGGCGACAGAGGGAGCTGCATCCTACATGGCCCATGTGGGTGAATCCAAAGAGGGTGAAGGCATCAGTGGGACGGAGGGCGAGGGGAGCTCCATGACTAGGACAGGAGGGGATACCAGCGACAGCGACTTCTCCTATGATGGAAGCGCCCTGGTGGTGGCAGACACCTCTGTGCCCACCCCAACAACAGGTACAGCTGCCACCTCCCCTTCCAGCACCGCCGTCCCAGCAGCCCCTCAGCGTGTTTCCCGTGCCCATCACCCGGGAAGGTGGGCATCTCCTTCGCCCAGGCACCTCAGGCCCTGCCCCAGTCAGCCCTGCTGCCCTCAGTGAGGAGGCTATTGACCTCCTGAGATCCCTCACTGTTGGGCAGTCAACCATTCTGAATGACTTCCAGGGTGTTGAGAGGCATTTGCAGCAAACAAATGCATACCTAGAGGGCATTCATTCTGGCGTGGCGGGCCAACAGAGAGCATTTCAGGCTCTGGCCTCAGCACTGATGGCAGCCATTGTCCCTGTGTCCCGCCTCCCCCCTCCAACTTCCACTACCCCGACCCAATCACCTCTACCTCAGCCTATCCCAAGCACACTTTCAGACCAACATGAACACACATCAACAGACAAAATTGGCTCAGGAAAACATAAGCACCACACATCACACAGGCACTCACACAAGCACCATACCCATGCACACATACCAACATCCACTTCCTCCACTGTGTCCCCCTCCTCCACATCCTCCACCTCCCTCCCAGTCCTGTCCCCACTCACACCTGCATGCACTACATCATCAGCCACTGCCTCTATCACCAGAACGCCCATCACAACTCACCGCTCACGTGCAATCACAACCCCCACTACCATTCACATGTCCCCTGTGTCCTCTCCCAGTGTACCTGTGATTCCTCCTCCCAAAGTACACAAACGCAGGCACACACCCACTCAACAGTCATCCACCTCACAACAGCCTCTAGCCCATGCACCTTCACCCAAACTCAGCAGACGTTCACCTCCTACAACCACTACCTCTTCCTCTACTCCCACACCCCCTCCATCTTCTCATCCCAGAGTGTCTAAAAATCTTTTCCTAGCTAACTTTAACCTCTTCCCTACACCTCCCCCGTCCGTTCCCTAGAGCCAAGATGTCTAGATCCCAGCCTAGCACATCTGCGTCTGCTGTGATCCGTGCAAGTCTGTGTGGATCGAAGGGGGCACCCGTCAGAGCTGGCAGTGTGCCACCTACAGATGTGAAGGACCACCCGATTCCGCTACCTGCCAAGGTCAAAAAGGGGCCGGCTCCAGCAGGAGAAAGTCACACCACCCACCCAGCAAGGCCTCACCCAAACACAGAGAGGACAGTGCCAAGGTCCCAGCAGAAACTGCCAAGGTGGGGAACAGACACAAGACAAAGGGCAAGTCACCTCAGGGTACGATGCCTCCTGGTGAGGGGATGGTGACCACCATTTCTTCAGGGATGCCAGTGACCTGTACCACAATCACCACCACAGCAAGGACTGCCACCTGCACCACCACCTGCACCGCCACCTGCACTGCTACTGCCACATCGTCAGTTTGTAGCATCTTCCCCAAGGATCAGCCACCCGAGGCAGTCGGAGATGGTATGGTGTCTCCCTCCACCACAACAGACACCTGCACCACGACCAGCACCGGCAGCATCTCAGACTCAGCCACCGCCGTAGCCACCACCACAGCCACCGCCACCTGCACCACCATCTGCACCGCAACATGCCGTATCACTATATCGGACGTCAGGAGCCTCACCAGTGGGCAGCCGTCCGAGGCTGCAGGTGGCGTCCTGGACCTTGAACACGCAACTTGAGGCACCAGCACTGGCATGACCAGCAGCAGCCTAAATCGCCGCAGGATGGAGTGTGACTCAGCCTCCATGGAGTATCATGCTACCTGCTTCATGTACATCTCGTGGCTCATACACCAGGTGACAGGAGGTGAACTGCCACACCCCTGATGCAGCATCACTGGGCACAATGCCCCCTCCAGAACCAGTGGAGAGATGCATCCACTCCCCCTATCCTTGGCAGGATCAAGCACTCTGAGCACAATGCCCCCTCCAGAACCAGTGGAGAGATGCATCCACTCCCCCTATCCTTGGCAGGATCAAGCACTCTGAGAACAATGTCCCCTCCAGAACCAGTGGAGAGATACATCCACTCCCCCTATCCTTGGCAGGATGAAGCACTCTGGGCACAATGACCCATCCAGAACCAGTGGAGAGATGCATCCACTCCCCCTATCCTTGGCAGAATGAATCACTCTGGGCACAATGCCCCCTCCAGAGCCAGTGGAGAGATGCATCCACCCCCCCTATCCCTGGCAGGATCAAG
Organism: Pleurodeles waltl; assembly: GCF_031143425.1. Lineage (NCBI taxonomy): Eukaryota > Metazoa > Chordata > Amphibia > Caudata > Salamandridae > Pleurodeles > Pleurodeles waltl. Next base: position 769,868,040 of record NC_090439.1, on the reverse strand, counting down.
CACTCTGGGCACAATGCCCCATCCAGAACCAGTGGAACATGTCACAAACACTCCCCAGGAGCAAGCAGTGGGCAACCTACCCAGTTAAGAGACTGTGGCTTTGCACTCCCCAGGAGCAAGCAGTGGGCAACCCACCCACTTGAGAGACTATGGCATTGCACTCCCCAGGACCAAGCAGTGAGCAACCCACCCACTTGAGGGACTGTGGCTTTGCATTCCCCAGGACCAAGCAGTGGGCAACCCACCCACTTGAGAGACTGTGGCTTTGCATTCCCCAGGACCAAGCGGTGGGCAACCCACCCACTTGAGAGACTGTGGCTTTGCACTCCCAAGGACCAAGCGGTGGGCAACCCACCCACGTGAGAGACTGTGGCTTTGCACTCCCAGGAAATCGCTGTGGGCATGGACGCCCCTTTAGGGGCAGTGGCGTTGTACCATATTCCAGCTCAGGTGCCCCTCTTCCCACTAAGGTGCCTGTGTTTTTTTCGACCTGATGCCCCTCTAGTGTTCTCTCCATTTTGAGGCAGGTGTCATATGTGGGCTTCGCCCATGCTTTTTGGGACCACTGGTCCACGGACATTTACAAGGGACAGTGTACAGCCTTGTGTATATAATATGAACTTTTGTAAATACTGATTATTTGATTTTCTCTTGCTATATCTGAATGTTCCAATATAACACTGGTTAGACTCATTTCCTTTTGTCCTTGCATTCTTCCGTGGGGGTGACGTGATGTATCAGTAATGTATTTGGATGTGTTTGTGTGTATATTTTTGTGGGTGAGGGTGGGAGGTGGGGGTATTGCGTGCCCTGTGTGTGTGTGTCACTCTCTTTTCCCTCCTCCCCTTCCCTGTGTGCTAGGTGCAGTACTCACCGTTGTTGCCGCCGCCGCATTCTTTCCACTTCCTGGTGTATGAGAAGATACACCAACATGGAGAGGATCTGCAATTCCGGCTCCATAGCGTCCTGGTTCTTTTCGGAGTGTTGAAAGGTGAGTTGTTCCCCTTCGATGCACTGTTTCTGCCATGCTTTTGATGTCGTTGGTACCACCCCGGAAAAGCTGGTGAGTTGGCCTCTTATAATAGTGTGGGCAGTACATTGTCTTTCGCCTGTCTGTTGGCGGTGACCGCCGCAGTGTTTGTTGCTACCACCGTGGCGGTCGGAGTGTTAAAGTGGCAGTCTATGTTGGTGGTTTCACAGTGGTCGTGATCTCATTTTTTTTAACGCCAGCCTGTTGGCGGTGTTACCGCCGCTTTAACACCGACCGTCAGGGTTGTAATGAGGGCCTTATTCTTTTTGAGTCTTAGTGCATAGAGTTAACAACTGAGCTGTGAAGTGTGTGATTTAAATTTTAATTGTATTTACATAGTGCTTGATTCACCTGGAGGTATTAAAGGGACAGCTATTGAAATTTGGCATTGCATATGCTCAGGTATACGTAAATCTATATTTTGGAAACTCCCTTTTATCTTAAACCTTTTGTAGTGGCTTATCTTATACTGTGTGTAATGCAAGTTTAAAATAATGCCTTACATATTCACAGTGCTTTCTGTCGCAGGCTGTGACGTTGTGGCACTAAAAATATACAAGCCACTATTCTTCACTGCACAAATCAAGATTTAATTCTGTTCTCGGGTTACACACAGACCTCTGCAGTGCATTAACTAATAGAAGTTTCATAATGCACTGCAGTGCATTTCCCAATGACTAACAACTTTCTTTTATTTATTTTTCATTTAAGCTTGCTGTTATTTTATATGTAGCTATCTGATGGTGAAAGACTTAAAAAAAACATTCAGAATATTTTGGGGCTTATTTATGAGAGGCTTGCACCCCCGGAGCATCGCTTTTTTTGATGCTCCGGCGGCACAAGCTTCTCAATCAATCCTATGAGGCTACACAAAGCCACCCTGCATGGCTTTGCATGGCCTCATCAATATGGAGTAAGGCAAAGCAGCGCAAGCTGCTGTGTTGCTTGCTTTGCGTCATGGAGGCATTCCATGGGAGTTGTGGTGGGTGTCCCGCGCAACACCCATGAATTTTGACGCTGCCCCAGACTGACAAAATCACATAAACTAGAGCAGAGCCAAAACCTTATGCCTTCCTAGAGCATGCATAATTAGGAAAAATGGTTCAATTTCTCCTAGTTTTTTTTCCTCTTTTTATGTGTGATGCATTCTGCCCCACATATAGAAAGAGAAAAATGCCTTGTGCAAAAAGGGGCCTACCTGCACAAAAATAAACATGCCTTTGTTGGTGCTAAGCAGCAATTTGTGGGGGAAAGGACAGGAATGGACTGTATTTCATAAATACAGTCCATTCCTGCCCTATTATATTGGCATAGAACAGTTAGCAAGCACTTGCAGCACTGCCCTACACCAATTCCTCATAAATTAGGAGCTTTGTTTTCTTGTCACACTTTTGACCACGCTCCCACACTCACTGACCTTTGGCTTCCTAAACACTGTTTAATATTAATTCCTTGCCATAGAAAATGATTTGCTGAGTGAATTGGGGACATTTCTGATTGTCGATAATGAGGAGTACCAGGTTCTAGATATTTTTGTCAGGGGGTACTGGCTTCAAAAAGTTTGAAGACCTCTGCTCTAGAGGATAATATTGGCTCAACCCTATCTTTCTTTTTCACAGGTTGGTAATACAGCAGAAGTGCACATGTCAAAGGCATTCCCTCACTTACATGGAACCACACCCCCGTGCAAATCAGGAAATGCCCCCGATATTGGAAAAGAGAAAAATATGCACATGCTTGATCAGTATTACAGAAGGGCTAGCTCAGTGTATTAGTCCTCTCTTCTGTTACATGGATGTGCCTCTGAGTTGCAAAAAAGCAGAGATAAAATGCCTGTTGCGCCCCTAAGGGCTTTGAGTAATAGTCTTCTAGTCCAATCATCTTCAAAATATGTATCAAGCTCTTTTCAAGATTACTGGGAGAAAACTGAATTTTGCCATCAAGGTCATGATCTCTACCTACAAAATGCACCCACTTACGGATCAACTAATACTGTAGTGCAGTAGTAAAAATGTACTCTTCACCCTAAATGGGATACCAACTTCTCAATCACTCGGAAATGGCCTTGCTAGCGGAAATATAAAGGAGTAAAACTTACCAACACACTGCTCCTGTGACCAACTTTTTTTAAACAAGCATTGGTAAATCCACAGCTGTGGTGAAGGAACGTCATCCCCCCCCCACCAGGAGCAGCTGCAAAACTTGAAAAATAAAACAATACTAAACCAGTTTATTATCATTTCATTTCTCAAGAGGGCGGACCATGGGGATGAAAGGCAGGGAGGGGGACTGGTGTGCGCGCCCCTCATAGCACATGTGGGTTTAGCCGGCCATCTCAGGAAGGCCAAATCCACATGCGCACTGAGCTCTCTCCAACTGGAGCTGTGTTGCTGGGTTGGAGACAACAGGCACAGGCCTGGTAGTGCAAATCAAGGGCACTCAGGCCAATCCTGATGCTGCTGTCATGCTGCAAGTAGCATGAGAAAAGCATTAGGATTGACCGCAGGACAGGCTGGAAGCCTGTTTCTGTTGAGCGGCGATACAGCGATGCTGCAATTCGGCAATGGGCAGGTCATTTTTTTTCTGTTTCTTCTTTGTGCCCCCGCCCCACCACTTTCCCCCAAACCACCCACGGCTGCCTATAGCCTGCAATACAATGGGATATTAACCAACTGTTAAAGTTTTATTGGCTTTAACATAGGATTTTTAAAATTAATAAGTTAGAGCAACTTACTTTGTCACAATATTTCATGGCATTGGGCATAACATATCCAGTGCAGCACAAAGGTATATAGCTTGTAACAATAACCAACTCAGACCTACAGTTTTGAGTCTAAGCCATTTCACAATGTGGCCATCAGACATGTTGTCATATAATTAGAACGGTATAGAAACATCACAGTTAAATGAGCAAAATACTGTCTCTCGTAAGACGGCCTTATAAAGATTATCATAGAGCAAACATATACCCATGGTGTGCCACACTGGGTGACAAATTTCAAAATCATTGCCTACTATTGTAATCTTTGGAATTCTATGTAACAATAAACATATCTGTAGGCTTTTATATAGATAAGATCATATTTCACACTTACATGCCTATGGACTTTAACATATTTTTTCACAATACGTATGTCAAGCTTAGTACTTTTATCATAACATTTCATAAAAAACAGATCAGGCCTATAGTCATGATCATTGCCTTGCCACCATAACCAACTCTGTCCTGCTGTATCGAATATAAACTTGCCACAAGCCAAAAAGTGACACACATGCAGTCTTTTTAGTGAAAGCACACAATTTTGGCCCAATCTAATTCTGCGCTTCGGGGAACCAACATGTGAGTGGTGCCTAAGCTCCTCTCTCATTAGGACTCTGAAAACTTTTTATTGTTGAATACATAAGGTCAGGTGATAGTTGTACTGTTAAGCCAGAAATAAAAATTCATGTACATAAATGTAGCCCTGGACTTTTAGGCACAAAATTACACTCTGAAGTTTAAAGTAAATGACTTCCCTCCTCCCATCTGTGCTACTGCCAGAGCACAACATAGTAAATTATCTAGTGATCTAAGACATCTTGATAGCATTATAATGTCATATATGTCCAGGAAAGGTCAGGCCTAGTCAACTGGAATAATTAATAATATCATCGCAGTTGAATGGAGGGCAAGGACTTTTCTGTGGAAGCAAACAACTTATGCCAAATCAAAGCATGTATTACTGGCTATCAATGTGTGGGTGGAGCCAAGGCCCCTCTTCTGTTAGTGCTTCTTAAAGAACATTTTTTCTAAACTGATCACATAATGTCTGGCGCCAGCACACTGTCAAGCCAGACCTGAAAATAAGTAGTTTTGCATGTTGCTGAGCTCTTGGGTCTGGAGCTTGTGTTCACCCCCTGGCTTTTTCCATTGCACATTAGGCACAAAACCTAGAGTACCTTGTATGCTATGGAAGTACATGGCCTTGATGGAGCTGCTTCCAGGACACTGCCCTTACCCATATTTAGTCAATTCTGTTTCATCCACTGACCTTCAAATCACTGGTACCTCTCTATGTAAGAAAGCAGACGAAAGAGAAGGGCAAAAGGAAAGAAGCAAAAAGCGATTAAAGAGGAAAAGAACAAGAAAGGACTTGATATACATGAAGCGGACTAATGCCAAGAACATTTAATGGCAGAAATATCAGAAAGACTCGATTAAAGGAGGTAAAATCAACAATGGGAAATGGACCAAACTTGAAGAATGCGACAGGAAATGAATGAAAAGTAAGGCACAATGAAGAAAAATAAATCACATTAACAAAATATAGAAAGTAGGGGCAGAACTTAATAAGTTGAACAGCA